>NW_022196905.1:165788938-165795740 GCF_008632895.1 Mastomys coucha | reverse complement strand
TTTTATATTAATATACTAATACTTAAGTATCTAATATATTAAATATAAAATATATACACTTACATATGTTTAAATAAGAAAACAAGATTTGAAGTAGAGAAAAGACATTCTATAAAGGAAGTCCAGCTGCACACATTACCATGCGGAATTGCTTTGCTAGCCTCATACCATGGTGCGACTGTTGCAGTTTCTTTACTGTGTGTTTTGTTTGATCTGACCATTTTTCCCCAGTCTTTTAACCTGCCCTGGAATGGCAAATCGCCTTGGAAATCAGGAGCCCAGTTAGAGCAGTCAGAACCACCAGGGGGCGCTCCCACCCCGCCACAAGCCAAGTTGGGGTGGGGGGCTGGGTTGTTGTGGTTTTTAACGTTTTGTTGTAGTTGTTGTTGTTAAATCTTTATTTGTCACTCCAAAACCTGGCAAAAATTGCAAGCCCTTAAGTATAGTCTCCCTTAGCATGTAGAATTTCTCCAACTATTCTCTATTTGATAAAAGTTATCACCTGGCAAAATACTAAGTTTGCATTGCTCAACATAACCAAGGAATTCAAACTGAACATATTTAATCTTTGTTTTCAAATTAGAACTCCCCATTTCCTCAAATTGTTATCGAAATGTTTGGTCAGTCAAGTGATAAATGTCAAATATAATGAGGCACTTCTGTGAGCTCACTAACCTTTCGCCACCATGGCCATTAAGGGAGTGACGTATGTGAAGACCGGATTGAACTCATTATTAGCAACATGTAATTCAGCTATTATATCAGAGCCTATTATCGCTTGAAATGACTTAGATAGCACTTCTGTTTTGAAAGTTATTTGGGAATTGACCTCCATGATCAATTTCATATATTTGATTTGGAATTTTCTCTATTAGCAGTTGGGCAATAAACTCTAATCAGGAACCGGTGTCAGACAGCAGGCTACAAACCTTAAGTCCGTAACCCAGAGCCGCATCGAAGATGGTATGTTTTCTCAATGCTGCACATTTTTTCCTTTCCCTTTGGTATTGATTGTAGAGCACAGAAGAAATTTAGCTGGCTGTTAAGTAGGCCTAATATATATAAATCCTACCTTGTGCTTCAGGTAAATTAAGGCCCTGAGAGGGAAGTGCAGGTAAGATGCACTGTGGACCTAGGGGCAGGGAATATAGTTCAGTGGTAAAGTGTTTACCTAGTGTGCATGGAGGAGGACTGGCTTCGTTCCTCCATAACACAAACCCCAAAGAAAGACAGAGAGGAAAGGGAGCCTTCCCTGCCCACGTAAGACACCACCTAACTTAGTCCAGAGCAGA
Organism: Mastomys coucha; assembly: GCF_008632895.1. NCBI lineage: Eukaryota > Metazoa > Chordata > Mammalia > Rodentia > Muridae > Mastomys > Mastomys coucha. The sequence goes on along the minus strand of NW_022196905.1, from coordinate 165,794,448 downwards.
GCCTGCTGCTATTTACCGAGCTCCCGGAGGAAGTCATGTCAGGGAGAGTCTGCAGCGGGGGCCATCTTCCCTGAGACACCCTTTGAGGATTAGAGGGTACCAGATTGAAATTGCCATAGAGGACAAAGACAAGGTAAGAACAGGGCTCTTAAAGCTGAGATAGACACCATCATCTTGGCAGTGGAAGGACTGGATTTTGGCTGGAGGTCAGGCAAGGCAGATGTTGTTTATTTCTATAAAAGACCTGAACAAAACAGCCATCAGAACCTGAAAATTAGTTTCTATGCAGGAGCTTACTAAGGATGGCTGTTGCAATCTCTTCAGAAAAATGCTAGTCCATTTTCACTTATTTCAGCAGATCATCTATTGGGAGGCATTGCGTTGAGCAGTGTTGGAAGAATAGCATCCTGATCATGCTTCGAGTGCTTTCTCCAGCGCCCTTTTGAGGACGATATGTTGGATCTAGTTGTACTCCTGTTTATTATCACGTAACACACCTTACAAACTCTTTTGTAGTCTCGTTTTCCTGTGTTCTTTATGTCTGCAACTCAACTGGCAGGAACCAGCAGAAGCAGAGTTAATAGAATACCATTGGTAAGAGTGAAATCATATTCATAATGATGTAGAAAGGGAAGACACAGTAGATTGTGATTTTAAACATTTCAGTAGGCTATATTTCCCCCTCCTAAATACTAATCATTAAAGGATGTCTGCTTTCTCTTTATTGCAAATTCAATTTGTCAAGTTCCAGTGTAAAAATCCAATCTCAGTGATTCATCCCCACAATGATACACGGGTCAAAGTTAACAATACTTACTGAGATTTATTCAATGCCATTTTGGGGTATACTACAATCTCTTATTGCCCTCACAGCGTCTCTGTGCTGGAGGGAAAGACATAAGGAATCTTTTTTGGATGTTTGTTTGCTTTTCTTTTAATTAATGTGACCTTGAGAAAGACCCAAACTTTGTCCTCATTTTCTTCAGCCTTGGGATAGGGATGCAAATGGGTTACACACAAATTTTTTTCTCAGCTTTACCATATGTGCTTCTCCTCTTATGAAATCATTAAGATGATATTGAAGCCCTTTAGTTGCTCTCATAAACTCATGCATTTGAGCAGAGCATCATCTTCTACCTCTGAACGTCATATTTCTGTCTTTCCATTAAGCTAGGTGGCTTACTATTGAGAGTACGAGCATTTAGTCACAGGCTGGTAAAAACACCTCTGGGAAATACTGATGCATCCCCAGTGGTCAGGGTTTGAATCTGGAAGTGCCAGGTATTAGGACCTTAAGGATTGTGTATGCCTCCCAGTTTTCTTGTGTTCCTGCAAACCTTGAACAGAGAGGAGGAGTCTCTCTCTTCACCGTGGGAGTTTCTGTAGAGCAGAAGAGGAACTCTTTGATATCTTCCCAGTTCGGCGTTTCTACAACCTTACCCTTGAGAGATACTGGGAACGCAGCAATGAAACTCTTACTATATTGGTCTTGAATTGGCTTCCCTGCTGGGATGCTTCCTTGAGCGGTCAGGGTGGGGGTGGGGCATCATGAACATCTGATTCGTAATTGGAGCCAGCACAATCAAGAGGGCAGCAGCACCTGCTTTTAACATTTGCTTGAGAGTGGCTGTAACAATCCCAGATTAAGAGGGCCGGTCAGGGACTTAAACTACAGTCCACTTCTAATGTAGTGTAATTAGATGTTAATGAGTCCACACCTTGCCAATTGGGTGGAGAGAATTATACTTGGACACATTATGTGCTCCTCATTCAAATGGCTACCCTAATCTGTTTTGCTGGCTTTGCATGGTTGTGTAGCTCAAGGCAGAGATCTTGGGCCCCAGCAGGTCAGATACTATTACTGCACTACTCTGTACACATTTGTAGATCATAAACATGGTTCATTAGTTTCTCAAAGACAAGAAAGTTTTCTGGCAGCAGACATAGCTAAAGCTATAAAAATGATGTCATCATTCTTGAAGAACAGACAGCATTTACCGTCAAATTAGATTCTTCATGCACGTGTGCGCCTCTGACAGATGCTCGGAGAGAGCTGAAGTTGAAAGGGGTCCTTCCTCCACTTAAAGCCTCCTGTCAACACTTCCCTTAACTGTGATAAATCCTAGCCTCTCACCTGAGAAGGTGACACTTCCTGGCAAATAAGCCTGGGAAGTCTCCTGGAACAGGAAAGCTTTTCCTTGTTCTGTGAGACATATCCCACAATGACAAGAAGTTGTGGACAGAGTCTGGAAGCAAGTCATTCCAAGTAAGTCATCCATCAGGGGATCCAGGCTTCTGTTTCAGAAATCAACTGTCCAGAGGAACCTAACAGGAGAAGGTGAATCGGGTGCTGTTCCAACCACTGGGGTTCCTCTGGAATTAGGAAGGTCACTGAACAAACACAGGTGCAGACAGGGCTAGTTAAGCATCTATGAACAGCCTTCTCTACTGTGACCTAGTCACTACCAATGGGGTAGCCATTTCCGTCCTCCTGAATGTGCTTCTTATTCAGATGCACCCTGGTCTGCTTTGCTCCCTCTGCATAGTTGTATAGCATAAGGCAGAGGAAAAAAAAGTAAAAGCAAATGTAAGTGGGACATGGACAGGACAGACTTGTTTGTAACACTGTCCCATTGTCCCAGGCCCTCTTCAGGTTTCCACTGTCATCCTCTGATTTCCACTGATTTCCCTCTTGGAACATCTCAGCTTTGTTTTTTTCTTTTTCTTTTTTTAACATAAGACACTGCAGAGGTATCCGCAGTAAAAGGCATGGGCTCCAATTTAACATTTATCACAGACAATTCAATAGACAGAATTAAATGAAACTCTTAATAAAGGCACCTTGTAAAAACCGGACAAAAGAGACTTTTCACAATCCTGTCTCATTGCCAGGCACAAGTCTAGACTTAAGTCACCACAAATATTTGTTCTCACAAACCAGAGCTCGACGAGTGTCCATGACGGAGGCTCGCTCTGAGCATACAAACTAGTAAGACACAGTGGTGGGGGGAAGGGACTGGTGGAGGGGGAGCAGGAGGAGGAAAAAGGAGAAGGTAGGAGATGGTGAAGACATGGGACAAGAGATCAGACGATATGCTGTTCTTTCTATGTCTATTAGATGCTCAGGGACAACTGAAAATAAAGATTTCTTTTCCACTTGATCCAGAATCCCATCTAGAAGTATGAAAACTATATGGAATCCCAAGATGGGAATATGTACATAAAACACACATGTCCCCATCTCCGCTGTCACCAACAACACTACCCATAAAGCACACAAGGTTGATGAAGAGGAGGCTCTCTTACTGAAGAGAGCCTGGGAGTCTGAGAGAGTTAACATGGGATGAGACCAGCCATGGAGAACCAATGCACATCACACCTCAAGTCTGCATTAATGACAGCTTTAGAGCAAATGGCAGCAAGTGCTCAGAGAGCACAAGCAATCACTTGGTGATGAAGCAGGTGATGAAGCAGGTGAGTCCCCCACCCTATGATGAAGCAGGTGATGAAGCAGGTGAGTCCCCCACCCTGGGATGAAGCAGGTGAGTGCCTCACTGTGCACCCCTCCCCAATAGACTCTGGCATTTGCAAGCTGAGTAACAGCCAGGTTTGAAAGGTGAGGAGCATTCTCCCTGCTGTGACTTCAGACCAGTTCCCAGAAACACAGCCTAGGTGTGTGTGTGTGTGGGGGGGGGGATGTCCTCTCTTTCACCTTGCCTACTTTCTGCTGTGCTGACTGGAGCAGGGAGCTGTCAGATCTACCCAGAGATAGCAACTCTGGTCCCGGCCGTTTGGAATTTCTTTCTAATAGCTCACCCTAACTGAAACAAGCTCATACATAAAATAGGAATCCCTAGGGAAAGGCATTTCACAGGTCCAATTGGAAGCAGAACAGGTGACAGGGTGCCTTGGAGCCTGGTGCTGACAGACATAGACAGCTGCAGACAGTGATATTTCTGCAGCAGGGTGGGCTCAAGTCTCCATCCACCTCTACCCTTCTAGCAGTCCTTACTGTGTGCACTTTAGGTCTTTGAAGACTTAGAAGAGCTTATATTTGGAAAAGTAATTCTTCATCCCTTCTCTTCTTGGGAGCCAGAGGGTCACATTAATAGTGGTTCTCAGCAAGCTGTATGCATTTTTATAGTAAATGTAGCTGTTGGGTCCTGCAGAGAGCTGCTGTGTTAATGCTGAAGTATGTATGTGCATGTGTGTGTGTGTGTGTGTGTGTGTGTACGTTGATAGGAACTGAGCCAAGGCTTTGTACATGTTAGGCTATGTTTTAAAGTTTTTGTGACTTTGACATGTCCTTCTGGTCAAACATTTGTTATCAACCATTAATAATAAAATAAAGTCTGACATTCAACTCTACTTCTCCATGCAGAACATTTGAAAGGAAAGTTAGAGGTAATAAGAGAATCCTTAGACATAAGAAAATCCTCAACAGTGTTAGAGGGAGCCCATCATGGGTGGCCACTCAGCCACAGTCAATTGAAAATCTTTATTCCATGGGCCACTCAGAGACTGAAAGTCTTTGTTCCAGCTCAGCTGCTTGGGACCCAAGTGTAGTTCTGAGAATTTAGAGTGAGGGGTTTTTAAAACCACATCCTAGTATCTCACTGGGCAGCTGCAGGGGTTTTGCACAAGCAGGCAGTTTAACAGAAGCTAAGGTAAGCAGTTAGCTGGAGGAGCAGGTTTGCACAGACAGGCAGTTTAACAGAAGCTAAGATAAGATAGCTGGGGCACCTTGACCTTGGGTTTCTAGAATAGAGTTAATTGTCCATGGGATTCTCCATCAAAGAGATCAAAGTCTAGTTAAACCTGAAGTGGCTTCAAGAAGAATAAGAGATGGAAGATTATCTGCTTTGTCCTACCCTGCCACAGTTGGAGTTGGTACTATTCAAGGACACACCTACCTCAGCTAGGAGAAAGGTTAAATAACTTAAAATTGTCAAAAGAGAACAGCTTTGATTTCTGATGTGCCACAAATGTGGTGTGAGGCAGCTTTCCAGAACTGTGATGAAATCCCTGAGCTATGATGAAGCAGAGCATTGTGGTAGAGCATGCAGGGGAGCCTAGCAGTGTGCTTTTTGTTGACCTAAAAGGAGAGAGGAGGGAAGAGGAAGAAAGGAGAGGAGAGGGAGACTGGAGGATGGAGAATGGGCAGGAGGGCAAGGAAGAGAGTAACAGTGGGAGAGAGAGAGGAAGAGGGAAAGAACTGGAGTTTCAATTTTTTTAAGTATCATCTGATGACTTGACCTTCTTCCACCAGTCCCTCCTTTTAAAGTCCACCCCCTCCTAATGCAACAGAAGTTGGAGTCTGGGCCTTCAACACATGGGCCTTGGGGAGACAATCCAGATACAAACTATGAAAAATGCCTTGAAACTTACTTGATTATTGGAAGTTATCTTTGGATAGTCACAATTAGAAAGGAAATGCAATGTCTTACAGAGTGTCTTTTAATGCCTCTTGCATTACCACGGACCGGGGTTTCTCTCGGGGGGGGGGGGCC
>NW_022196905.1:165770396-165787939 GCF_008632895.1 Mastomys coucha | reverse complement strand
GCAGGAGGCTGACTTTCCTTGAAGTTTTCGCCTCAAATACCGCCATCACGCAAGTGTGCGTGGCATTGCATAATATATATGGATACATGTATATGCATAAATACACAGTATATATGTAAGCATATATATGTGTGTGTATAGCCATATATGAATGTGTATTATATATATGCATTTATATGTGTCTGTATATAGGCATATGCAAATATGTATTATGTATGCATTTATATATTGTGTATATGAATATAGGCATGAATGAACGTATTTATGAGTGCATATATGTATGTATTCTTTGTAGTACTGAGGCTAGAATCCAGGGCCTCCTACAAGTAGGTAACCTACCACTAGGCCATGCCCTATATCTCCAACATGCAACATGAGCGTATCGGAGATTATCATGTACACACAGTATAGCACATTGTTTTAAATATGACTTTATTTTACATACTACAAATCCAGTGATTACTATGCTTTGTAGATTCCCTGTCTTTAGAAGAGTCAGCTGGATACTCTAGGATCTCATACCCTCCTTCCTTTGGCCACTGTGGCTGTCCATGAGGACAAACTTTACCAGACTTCCTTGCTTTGGAGTTTGGTCACGTGACTATGAGCTTGGTTGAGGAGGAGGAATTATATGCTCACTCCCAGAACTGTAACTTCTGTCATTGGCTTTCATGTGCTCTTTCTGTGATAGTATATTATGTCTTTTTGCAGGCAATACTCTAAGGCAGTGGTTCTCCAACTGGTGGGGTCGTGGCTTCCACAGGGGTCATATTAGGAATGTCCTGCATATCAGATATTTACGTTAACATTCATAAAAGTAGCAAATGACAGTTACAAGGTAACAATGAATGCAATTCTTCTGGTTGGGGGTCACAACAACATGGGGAACTGTTGCCGGCCAGCGGCAACAATAAGAATGGGTTTTCTGGAATATGGAGTCAGGAGAAAATTGGCAAGCCATGTTTATGTTACCTTAATCCACGTGGGAGGTTCTTAAAACAATTAGACAGCACTCAAATGTGATCACTCAGCCATCTTTCATTTAATAATCTCTTTGTTACAAGCCAACAGGTAGAATAGGTGAGGAAAAACCCCTCCCCCAAGTTCGTCAGCATGCTGGCCCAATCTGCAGCTCCTTATTTGGTCTCTGGAGGTAGGACTTCCGATGTAAATGGAACCAGGAGAGAGGCGTGGCAAATAGCAGGAGGTGGGCAGAGAGGTGTGGTTATGAGAGGCAGGCAGGATCAAGCAGGAGGGTTACAGGAAACTGTATGCAAATATAAATATGTATATAAATATAATATATATATAAATGTTGCAGGTTTAGAAAGGTTGATATGGCTTTATGATATGATATGGCTGCATTAAGGGATATTGCCAGGCAGTGACTTGAAACCTGAGTCCTTGAAACTGGAGTTGGCACAGTTCCCTGAATATGCCTGAGACATGCCTGCGAATAAAAGGTATTCTTCTGTTTTTAAAGCTACTCAACAATCAGATATATATTTTAAAAGTCACATAGACTTTTTAAACCTGTAAAACTCTTTAGTTCCTACAACTAGGGGTTAAACTTAAGGCATGCCTACTGTGTGTTTTACATTGTGTTTTGTTTTCTTGTGCAGGAGATCAAGCTCAGGGTCTTGTGCATGCTAAGCATGTTGTATTGTTACTTTGACAAAACTAACCTAACCAAAGCAGGTCAAGGATTGGCTCACAGTTCTGATACAGCGCATCACAGCAGGGAAGGGGGTGACAGTCATGGAGTGCTTGAGGAAGCTGGCCACTGGCTCCTCTCCATGGCTGGAGTCAGAAGGCCGACATAAGAGCAGTAAGTGCTGGTGTCTGGCTAGATTTCATTTTTAAACGTAGATTGAGACCCCAGTCCATGGAATGGCTCTGCCTGTAGACCTTTAAGGTGGATCTTCTTACCCCAATTAACCTAATCCAGGTGATGCCTCTCTAAAGTACCAGAAGCTAACCTAGAGCATCTTTCATAGTCAGAGGCTTCTTTCCTAGGTGACTCTAGGTCCTGTCCACTTGACAACCATTAACTGTCTCTCATATGCTTTGTTCCTTATTCACATCCCCAGCCCCTAACTGACCTTTGTCACCACGACTTAGAAAAAGAAATATTGCATGTCTTGTTTCCAGTTGTGCCTGTGATTTTGTGGCGCTGGCGTGCATGTGTGTGTGTGTGTGTGTGTGTGTGAAGCACCTATAAAATTTTTAAAAAGTCAAGACAGTTAAGGCCACAAGAGTTACTTCAGAAATACACTGGTGCCTTGATATGTTTAGCTATTAAAACTTAGATTCAGTTATTTAGTAGGCAGGATACAGGACACTGTAGCTGTCAGAGGACAACTTCCTAGACTTGGGTCTCCCTTCCAGCATGTGGCTCCCAAGGACAGAATTCAGCTTGACAGGCTCAGCTTGACAGGTAGACAGAGGAAGACTGTGCCCTCTGAGCCATCTCACCAGGTCCCTTCAATTCTTCTCTAAGATGTCCCCAATCCAAAGCTCATGTTCTTGCCCAGATAGAGATGGAAAATATCAGGCTTAGCATAAATCATTCAGTTTCTCTTCCAATCTGCTCCTGAGAAGCTTGGCTTGGAATGTCCCTCGCTCCCCCCCCCCCCTGTTAATTAGCATCAAGGACTCAGTAGCAACTGAAAGCTGCCTGCCCTACTTATGTTTTCTCAACAGACACAACATCTTACAATTTCAGGGGAAGGAAAACAAGCCCCTCCAATTAGGTTTGCCATTTGTCTGACACATCCATTATCTTTGATGCAGTTCCTACCACACGCTGTCTTGCTGTAAGAAACCATTTATGTCAAATTAACTTAGGGGAGGGCAGGTTCCCTACAACGAGAAAACAAAAAACTAAAAACAAAAACTAAACAAAATGAAAAAAACCAAAACACAACACCTGCCCTCCCATCCCCCCCCACCCTCGCCCCAGTCTCATCTACTTTTTTACCACCTGGAGTATCAGTGGAGAAATGCAGGCTTGTTGATGTTTAAATTAAATCAGAGTTATTTGTGCTTGCTGTTTTTGAAGCAGTATATACAAAACTCTGCAACTGTCCACAGCCACTGAAGAGCGTGTCCCAGGCAAATATAAACAAACAAAGCTACTTGGTTTTTAGTGGTACCCCACCAAGATTTCCTTAAGTCCGGGGTCTTACTCATTGGGGTGCCATCAGAAGGAAGACACCCTGGCTTGGCAAACTTCTTTCCTTAGAAAAAGAAAATCTGATGATTTGGGCCCTGAGGTTGTCCCTGCCCTGATCAGGAATCCGGTTTCACCCAGTGTGCAGCAAACACCACCAGCAGCAGGAAACAAGGCAGACAGAGGAAGCTGGGGCAGACGGCTTCGCCATCTTTCTTGTCATTGTGGTACTTTTTTTCATTGACTATAAATAAAGTTATAGAAATCAGAATCAAGTTGAGGTGGGCTGAAGGTCAGGGACAGAGGCCGGCTAGCATGTTTCATTACCAGCACTCAAAGACCCAAACCAAAACTTCAATCCCAAATTGACTAAAACAATACATCTGAGACACGTAACTATGAAAATCCTAGGCGAGAAATATAGGAAAACACTCTAGGACACTAGAGTGGGATGTGAGGTTTTAAGTGAGACTACAAAAACAGGAAATAAAAGCACGGCAGAAAAACAGGCTTTCGTTAACATTATTTAAAAAAAAAAAAAAGCCACGCAGCAAAGAAACAGTCACTGAGAAACAGTCACTGAGTGGAGACTGACGAAGAATGTTGGCGTCACTAACCACAGGGAATTCAGATCAAAGTCACAGTGAGATATTCTCATGGGTATCTAGTTGCTGGACAGATCCAGACAGGCACACACACAGGGAAAGGAACCACGGACAGATAATACAGATGACACATTTTCTAGCCTTACCCTCCTACTCCAAGACAAAAGCCAGATGGGCTTTTTCTCCTGCTGGAGATATCCCGCTTTGGGCTGACCCGTTCCGACTGGTCAGTATGTTCAAGGCTGGTCCTGCATTTGTGTATCTGAAAGTGTAGGACTATTAGCTCTCCTTTCTTTGTCTAAGTTGATCAGCACAAAATTAGGGGAAGGGGACCCATCCTAGGATACCAAAACCATTGAAAAATCACATCCCTTTGAGGGAAGAGCACACATTGATCCCAGTGTCTCCTCTGTGCTGTGTGAGCATTCTCTCTATGCTGCTCTCTCTGCCCTCACTTCTGTGTACTTCTTCCCTTCTGATGGATTTTGTTATCTGTTTCTGCTTGCACTGTCTAAGGTATTTTTCCTGCCTTTTAATTTTTTAATTAGCGGAGAAAGCAAACACAATTAAGGTCCCAGACAGTAACTCTGTCACTCCAGGTAGACTGGTGGGAGCCTAAAGGTAAAGAGAGCAGGGCAAAGACAAGGATGTGCTAAAACTTAGCTCATTAGGACTAGTTAACAGGAAAAAGTATTGGGGTTCCTCAAAAAAATTAGAATGGATCAAGTAACATTATGTAATCCATGGGTAATTTACTAGTGATATGTTTTATTTGTCTTAGATAGAGGATAGTTTTTTTAGTTTATTTGCAAATGTTTTACTTAAAACTTTCAAATTGTAAGATCTGGATATTATAATTGGGTGTTTCACATTTTAAAATGCCTCACAAAAGTTATCTCCAGTCCCACTGTCTATTGTGGGGTGGTGACTCTGGGGCTGTGCATCGTTTTTCTGAGCATCCTCTGTATAAAAGATTTGTTTATTATGGGTAGCACAATGCTAACACTTGAGAATCTTTAGATCTGGAGACCCAGTTAAGAGACATTATTCAAGTGCACCTGAAGAAGCAAGTGTGGGGATTAGTTCACAAAGGGATCAAAAGCCAGATGTTGCTGTGGGATTCTTGGGAGCTTTATGGTTGGATAAACAGCATACAATACCAAAATGATTGGGAAAAAATTGCATTAGCCTGGGCCTGTAAATGTTAAAGGGTATCCGAAAGATAAAACCAGATGCCCCTAGATGCTGTAAAGTGGCCATCTGGGAGTCCTCAAGCTAGGGTTGGGTTATCTTTTCAGAAGTTGTTGGCCACAGTGACCCTAAAGGACCCTAAAACAATATGAGTTACTGCCAATGTTGTTGGCTGCATCCCATGAGTGAATGGTAACACCTTATTGCCGAAGAGGTTGTATGCTTTGGCTGCCGGAGTTGGAGATACATAGGGCTGGCTCTGAGGCGTCTCCTCTCTGGGAGCTAGCCAGAAGTTGCTACTAAGGATGCTGTGGAGAATTAAGCCACTCAATCCTACTCAGCTGTGGATCCTCCGTGCTTTGTGAAGTGCCAGGAAAGATACACCAATCCGTGTAACAGATAGTCTTGGATGTAATCAACTTTCTGATTGGACTTCAGAATCACTTAATGGCAGGACGTGGGGGTGGGGGTATTCACAGCTAGAACTGTGAACTTAGGGAAGTCATAGACACTGGTGGAGAAGCAGCTGCTTAATGATTGGTTAGGTGATGCACCAGCCAGTGTGCCCGCTCCTGACACACCAGAGGCAGACCACTAGAGTGGGGCTCCATCTATGCAGGTATGGGGAAGCCCTTATTCCTGGTGGGTAAAGCTTTCTAGAGGTGTCAGATTGGGGGAAGAGTGCCCAACCCTCACTTAGGCTCTGTAAGGAAGCCCAATAAATTGATGGGCTTCCTCTGAGTGAACTATGGTGGAATGGCACTTCATTTGGTCATTGAGATTTTAGGGAGAGGTATGGGTGCTGTTTACTATCTCCCTAAGGGCAGGAATTCCAGCAACCCTGCTGTTGATATTGCTCATTGTCTGGACACATTTATATTCTATGATACAGCATGCATCTGTGCTTTTAAACCACTGTTTAAGTAGACTAACGCTAGAGACTTTTTTTTTTAGCTTGTAGTTTATGCTAAACATTAAACGTTTCAAGTTATGTTAAAAGCTACAGAAATAGTCCTGGGAAACTCACTAAGAGGAATCTTTGAAACCTCAGACTACACATTAGGAGACAGAACTAAGACAAGCAAAGACAATCGGCTCCTGATTTTCTAATCTGCACTGAATTTGCCCGTGACGGAAGGGTCTTAAGAGTGGAAAGTCACAAGTCTGAAGCTTCAGTGTCCTCATGTAGTGGAACTGAAGCAGTTTAGAAGGATGTCAGGGCCCTGTGCAGGAAGGAAGCAGAAAGACACAGGAATGCAAGCAGAAGATTTTCACATTGGTACGACTAGTATCAGAGAAAAATGCGAAGTACGGGGAATGGAGGGGCCACGTCTCACCAGAGTGAAAAGATAACAGCGTCTCAATATTTACTACATTTTAAAGAATACTCAAGTCAAGAGCAGGAAAAATAACTCACTAAAGTTGATAACTGAATATACAAATGGGTATTATGTATTCACAGTTAAAATTGTTTTATTGAGGAAAAAGCTAGGTATAACTTACTAATCTTTTAAATCACTCCAATAAAACCATCCTGAAATATACATATGTTTTAGAATCACTGTCTCAGATGCAGCTGGTGTGTGTGCGGCCTGTTCTGAGTTGCCCAGTTATCATGAATATCGGAGTCTAACTCATTTTGATTTGACAAGCCAATCAATCACACTCGTATTCCATTCCACTCATGGTAATCCACCAGTTTAAGCAACATGTGGACTTCTGGTAACCTATATGCTCCTCTTCTGGGCCTTTGAATTAGCACCGAATATAATGTGTTCAGGGTTTGTTAGCACAGGCATGTGGATTGGCTCTTCAGTCCCTCACTGTTTCTGAATAACTGTCCTCTATCAGGATAAGCCACCTGTCATTTGTTCCTTCGCCCATTGATGGACATACAAGTAGTTTCTGCCTGATGCTAACTCAGTGTTTAATAATCCTCGCTGTGGGGAGCAACTGCGGTTCTTATTGAATGTGTATTGTTGCCATGAGCAAGGCTACCCTAAATGCTCCAGTGCCTCAGACCCGTGGGAATGGCAAGCCCGACCTAGATCAAACTCATAGGAACGGCAAATCCCTCCACTGGTCAGGGTGTGGATGTAGATGCTATGCAGGAAGTATCAACCAGTGCTTCCTCCTCCAGGATGGCAGCAGCCTGAGACTTCTCCCTAGCATGATCCCCTAGCAAGATTAGCTAGCTCCATCCTTATTTAGCTGTATGTAACACCCCCTCCCCACCTCATTTAACTGTGTATAGTAAATGTTCTGAGTAACCGGGACGCTGGTGTGTCTCTATCTGAGGGCACAGCCCATCAAATCCCAGCTTTCCCGAACCTGTGACCATCAGACTTAAGTCTTCATCACCGAGTCAGGCCAACCCCTAAACCCACGCAGGTGGGCAGCTTGATACATCTTTCTACTTTGCTCACATTGGTGGGTGTGGAATGGATGCTCTTGTTGGTTTTATTAGCGTTTCCTTGGAGACAGCCTGTCTAGCATCTTTTTGTGAGTTTATCGAACATATCAAATGCTTGGCTATATCCTTAGGCTACTCTATATCCAATTCTTTTGTCCACTTTTAATTAGTTTATTTGGGTTGAGCTTTAAAACTTCTTTCTAATTCTGGATTCAGATACCTTATTGAGTATAATGACGTATCCCATTTCTCATTCTGTGGGGTTATTTTCTGGTTTGTTTTCTATATCTCCCCATACATCAAACTCATGGTCCCCCTGCCTCAGCCTCCTGAGTGCTAAGACACCGGTGTGCATCCAAATGTAAGACCCTCCCAGACACATCAATCATTTTTACATATAAATGTCCCTTTCTGAGGTGAGATACGCTCGTCCTTTTCTGGTCACTTGTGGTTTGGAGTTGTATTTAAAACTTTCATGTCTACCTAAAGTCACAACATCTTCCCTGCAGTTTTTTTCCCAGGACTTTTTATAGCTTTAGCACTTGCATGTGGGCTATGATTCATCCCGAGTTAATATTTTAGTACGGTGCAAGACAGAGAAGTCTGGCTTTGCACTTTTGCATACACATACACAGTCATCTCTGACCATTTGTGAAAAGGATAATTCCACATCCACTAAGCTGTCATGGAAACTTTGTTGAACTCAATTGACCACAAGAAAAGGTTCATTTGTCTGCCTGCCTTCTGCTTAGACTGGCCCTCCTTTGTTGTGATGGGAAAGCAACCCAGCACCTTCCCCATGGTAGTCAAGGGCTCTACCACTGGGGCATAGCGTCAGCCCATGAAGTTTTTCCCTTACTCTATCCCACATCACTGATTTGTAATGTCATAGTGATAGTCAACGGGGGAGGGAGGAAAACCTTGTCCCTGTTCTATTTTTCACATTGGTTTTACTATGCTAGACACACTGAATTTCTGTCTCAGGATCAGCCTTCAACTCCTGCTTAAAAATGAGTGAGATGGGATATTGCTAGACTATGGATTATGTTGAATTTGTTGATCATGTGTTAATCTGGGTTTCCCTGGACATAGTATCTACGTACTGCACACTTAGGACAAGGAGCTGGCTCTCTCAGCTCTGGAGAAGTACGAGTTCCTTCTCTGAAGACTGAGCAACTCAGAGACCAGGAAAGCTTACCCATTAGCTCTACTGTAAGTCCAAATGCTTGAAAATCAGTAAAGCTAATAGACAAAATTCTAGTTGTCTGAGTCTTAGTGCAAAGGCAGAAGGATACTCAGGTCCTGCTTAAATAGCCAGGTATAGAGAACGATTTCTTCCTCACTGTTGAATGTCTTTTGTCTTGCGATAAAACACCCTGACAAAAAATAATTCTCCTTGTTGTGACCCCTACAGCTACGAAGGACCTGCTTTCCCATGTGACCTGGGAATCCAAGACCACTCAACTAACTACAGGCTCGTACTCTGGGCTACTCATAAACTACATGGCATGTGACTTCCCCTCACTTTGACTCTGTAAGAGGGACCCTCAATTTGCCTGTGTGTCTGAACCCTTTTCAGAACCCCCTCCCCAGACACACACACACACACACACACACACACACACACACACACACACTATTATCTATCTGTGGTGTTGATAACTTTCTTACTCCTCAGAACAATTCTCCTTAACGTCCCACTGGAGGAGCCCATAATCTGAGAGTTTACAACATATTTGTTCAATGTTTCTCGAGCAGTGTTTGTTACTTTCTAAGACTTGTTCATTTCCCCTGAAATTGATTTAGTAATGGATGAGTATTCATAGTGTCAATATAAAAATACAACTCTCATCTAAATGCTAGTTAATTCTGGAGCCAAATAAGAACAGCCATGGCCCAGGGATAGAATCAGTTAAATCAGATTCCATGTGCAATGTGGCTGGCAGTTTCATGGAGTTTTTACTGGAGCAGAACAAAGAAAGTCACAGATCAAGGCACTTCCCAAACACACTGGCAGACACCAGGTAGGTAGACTAAGGGAAGGGAGGCGAACCCCTGTTGTAAGCCTTGGGTGCTGCCTGACACATTCAACTTTTTGGTCGATAGAATCTAGTGTTTCAGCCTAAATGGTTTTGCCTGGTAGTTACGAGGATGTCAGATACAGAGACCACACAGAAATGGTTACGATGAGAGCTAAATTTAGCCCAAGATAAATGATGACTGGACCTGGAAAACTCCAACTTTTCTACAATCACTGAAGTTCTAATTAGTTAATTCATTTTTGTATAAGGTTCTGTATAAGGTGCATTGGGAAGTTTACAACCGTCTAACAATGGTCTTCAACCTTCCTAATACAGTTCCTCATGTTGTGGTGGCACCAACCATAAAATGATTTTTGTTGCTACTTCATAACTGTAATTTTGCTACTGTTATGGATCATAATGTAAGCATATGTGTTTTCTGATGGTCTTAGGTGACCTCTGTGAAAGGGTCATTTCACCCCAAAGTGGTCATGACCCATAGGTTGAGGACCACTGCCTTATAACCACCTGGGACTCAAGCTTCTGGCGGTCATATGTCCTCTTCTGGTTTCTGGGAACATGTATACTCATGTTTGCATGTGTGCATGTGTACATACATGTCCACACACACAGACACAGAGAGGTATACATAAACACAGACAGACACAGACAGAGACACACAGACACAAAGAAATAGACACATACAGTCACATACAAACAGATACACAGATATGCAGACACACACACACATACATCCCTACATACGTCCAGTAAATATTTAATTCTGTGTCATTAGCAGTGATGTTTCTCTTTTGTCCTTAGTTGGAATAATTTGTTCTTTTCTTGGTGAGGTTAACTTAACATTGCCCACTATATTGATCTTTCAAAATGTAAATTTATGATTCCATTTCTTCCATTATATTCTCTATGTTATTTCCACAAGAGTCTCATTTTATTCTTTCTGCTTGCTTTCAGTTTATTTTGCTCTTTGTTTCACATTTTTGAGGTGGGGAGATTACATTATTGACTTGAAATCCTCTTTTAAACAGAGGCTTACACAGTTATAAATCTCTCTGTAAACACAGCTTTCATTGCCTCTAGTGAATTGTGATATGCTATCTTTTCATTCCCATTTCTTTCCAAGTATTGTGTATTTTTTCTGCTCTTCTTTCTTCCACTCATTTAGTTATTTCTGAGCTTGGTTTCTTCTCAAATAATTTTAATTTTCCAAACTTTTCTCATGTCGATTTAAAATTTGAATGCCATTGTTGCTGGTAAACACATTTTTTTTGTATGATTCCTCTGAAACTCATTTAACACTGTGCCATGGCCTCTTGTGTGGCACTGTGCCGTGGCCTCTTTCTTGTGTAGCACTGTGCCGTGGCCTCTTGTGCAACACTGTGCTGTGGCCTCTTTCTTGTATAGCACTGTGCCATGGCCTCTTTCTTGTGTAGCACTGTGCCATGGCCTCTTTCTTGTGTAGCACTGTGCTATGGCCTCTTTCTTGTGTAGCACTGTACCATGGTCTCTTTCTTGTGTAGCACTATGCCATGGCCTCTTTCTTGTGTAGCACTGTACTGTGGCCTCTTTCTTGTGTAGAACTGTGCCGTGGCCTCTTGTGCAGCACTGTGCCTTGGCCTCTTGTGTAGCACTGTACTGTGGACTCTTGTGTAGCTAGCACTGTGCCATGGGCTCTTGTGTAGCACTGTGCCGTGGCCTCTTTCTCGTGCAGCACATCCTTGGTGTCCCCTGTGCCTGAGGAGAATGTGCTGAGCTCTGCTGCTATGCAGAACGGCTCTGTGGGCTACGGGGCTGAGCTGTTCTGTTCCTTCCTAGTTTTGCAGGTATGATTCTCAGTTGCATAATTCTTTAATCTTGCTGCATGTATTTTAATGCTCAGTGTGTGCTATATACATTTAATACCACCATGACTTCTTCATGAGTTGACCTAACTACTCTTCTTTGTTCCTAATAATATTTTTTCCTCTTAAAGTCTACTTTGTCCTATATAAGTGTTGCTATTCAGGTTCATTTTATTTTATTTTTATTTTTATTTTTATTTTTTATTTTTTTGTTTTTTGAGTCAGGGTTTCTCTGTGTAGTCCTGGCTGTCCTGGAACTCACTCTGTAGACCAGGCTGGCCTCAAACTCAGAAATCCACCTGCCTCTGCCTCCCAAGTGCTGGGATTAAAGGCATGCGCCACCACTGCCACGCTGTTCATTTTATTTTTAATCAATATCCAGCTTCTGTGAATTTTCCATAAACTTAAAAAAAAACCATGTTTTATCAATCACAGACTTTTGACTGATTGATGTACATTGTTGGGTTTCAGACTCAGGGATGGGGGATAAGGTGCATATTGAACACAACAAAGCAGACATGGCCTCCAGGTTCTGCCAGCATCCCTCAGTCCTGACCTGGCATACTCTTCCCTCAACCCTGTACTTCTCAGCCTAGGATCTGTGCTGCCCTTCCCCCAGAGGCTCCATGGTATATCATTTAGACATTCTGGTCTCTTCCCCTCTTCTTTCTTCTCTCCCCCTCTCTGCATTTTCTCTCTCCCTGCATACACACTCTCTTTCTCTTCCCCCTCCCCTCTGTCGCCCTCCCCATGGCAACTTCCCTGGCCTCATTCCTTGGGATCAGTGAACTTGCCCACCAGAGAGCAGTTTCCCAATAAACCTGCTTCTAAATATACTCGAATCTGGCTTGAATTGGCTCATTTTACTGGCAGAGAAATAACTTATTGTGTACATTATCACTTAATATTACTTTTTTGCTTCTATGCCTTGACTCTCAATTTCTCTCTCTCTCCTCCTCCTTCTCCCTCTCCCCCTACCCCTCTCTCCTTTGAATTGCTATTGCCTAGGAACCTTTTAATCCCTCTGTTTTCTGTATTTTTAAGTTATGTTCTTAGTCATTACCTGTGGACTTAGCACATTCCTCCAGACAATTCAGCTAGGACAAAGACTAGCTCAACTTTCCTAGCACCCACATCTCTGTTCCAGTGCAGCTCATGTCTCTCCTCCTTGCTGTGAACAAGTGTTATTATATAGGTCATGTCTTAAGCATTCCTGCTTTGCGATTATCTTATGTATTTTCTTAGGAAAGCAAGTCAAACAAGAGTGCAAGCTTAAATGTCTTCTCACTGTCTTAACAATTCCTATGTCACTAATTTTTTACTGATGCCTTTTGTATCTGTCTGAATTAGAACTAACACCTTATGTCCTTTCTTTGAACACAAATTATTCCCTTCACTGTGTCCGGTAGTAAATTCTACTGATTATGAATTTTTAATTTTTATGTTTCTCAAGAGTACTTAATGGTTGCCTCAGTTTCAGAAGGTCTGGGATGAGCTAGATGCTGTTAGACCTCCCTCAGCACTTGAAGCATCTGCTCTCATCTGGTCTCCTTTGTGTCTGCGATGTCACCAATCAGGCTGAAGACTCCGAGAGACATCCACGTCCTCCTCCCAATTTCAAGATTTTTCTCTTTGGCTTTGATTCTATGAACTTTAAGTATGAAAGGCTCTGATTTTAGTCTTTGTAGTTTACTGAGCTTTAAAAAATGTTATTATTTTTAAACTAAAGTTGAGAAAGAGTTGGATTTTATTTCCTAAACACTAACCCACCCCCTTTGCTCTGTATGTCTGGGACTCTTGTGCGCATGCGGTCCCGGAAGCTTCGCTTTTTTTGTGTCTTGTTCCTTTTCATCCTGTTCTTTTCATTCACACACGAGATAATACCTGTTGACCTACATTTAGCGTGATTAATTCTTTTCTTGGCCCGTTTAAATCGGTCAACGAACCCCTCTGCTGCCTACTTCATTGCCGATGTTTTGCTTTTCAATTCTACATTCTCTTTACACCTCTCTGTTGCGGCCCTTAAGTTCTTTATGGGCTGTGCTGTAGCTGCTGCTCTAAAAGCCTGCGGCTGTTGAGTATCATCCAGGCATTATTGATCTGACGCCCTCCCCATTTCCCAATGCGTGCTACACATTCTCAATTTCTTAGCCCTTTTGTTATTGAAAAAATGTAGAGTTTTGAGACACTGTTTCGATGATGCTTGTGTTTGTTTCTTCTCTCCCCAAGGTGTCTCGTGGGCTGTCATTGCTACAGTTTTCTGTACCGTTATCAGTTCAGTGACTTCTGGAAGAGTTCTGTAGATTCTGTATTGGTGCAGGGCACGGCTTCTGACACTTGTCTCCTTACGCTCATATTTTTATCTTTAGGGCAGGCTTCCTAGCAGTCATGCCTGGGTTCATATGTAGTCACCTGGTGCTTGGCTGAACTTAAAATGTCTTGGCTTTGCAGGTGTCTTGTTTGAGAAGGCAAGGCTTCCAGCTTCAGACTTTTCAAAACACAATCTTACCTTTTACTTCCTCCTTTTACATGCCCTGAAAGTTAGCCAGAAGCCAGGGAATGTTTCCTTCCCTGGCATGTGTGCGCATGCACGCGTGCATGTGTGTGTTTGTGTGTGTGTGTGTGTGTGTGTGTGTGTGTGAGAGAGAGAGAGAGAGAGAGAGAGAGAGAGAGAGAGAGAGAGAGAGATGTGCATTTCTGTGTGTAATGTGTGTGTTTGTGTGTGTATGTGTGATGTGTGCATGTGTGATGTGTATGTGTGCCTATCTGTATGTGTGATATATATGTGTGTGTGTGTGTGTGTGATGGGTGTGTGTTTGTGTGTGTATGTGTGATGTGTGCATGTGTGATATGTATGTGTGCGTATGCCTTTGTGTGATATGTGTGTGTGTGATGGGGGATGTGTGTGTGTAATATTTGTGTTTCTGTGTGTGTATGAGTGATATGTGTATGTGTGATGTATACATGTGTGATGGCTGTGTTTGTGTATGTGTGATGGGGATATTGTGTGTGTGTGTGTGTGTTTGCTGATTGTTTTTTGGATTTTACTTTTCACTTAGGAATCTCAGCAGTATCTGGGAGCTATCTTTAGTTGCCTAAATTTAGATTTCCTTTACGATTCTCAAGCAGCCTCTTGTTAGTGTCTACTGAAACCCACCTTTTGTTTAGGCAGCTGGATTGTAGCTAGCAGTTGTGGCAGTGCCTGTGGGTGGCTTCTTTTGTGGCTTCCTTCCATTGATCAGAGCTCTGAATTAAATCCCACAGCTACCTAATGTTTCTGGATAGAGATCTCCCCACAGCTGCAAACGTAAACAACACAACAGTACCCTGGAGCTGCTTCTTTCCCGTAAGAGCCCTAAGCAGTCAGCATTCTTCTGTCTGCAGCACTGCCCACTGGTGTCTGCTGTACCACTTGCTGGGCAATGGTGTGTGTGTGGGTGGGTGGGGTGGTGGGGTGGAGTTAGGTCCATTAAAACATTACAGACACCCAGACCTCATGATTGAGTTTTAGTTCTTTTTATTTAACAGATGGCTGTTCTATGATAGGTCAACTGACAGGAATTTAAATTGGATGGTGTCTTAGGGTTTCTATTGCTGTGAAGAGACACCATGACCATGGCAACCTTTCACTGGGACTGGCTTACGGTTCCAAGTTTAGCCCATTATAGTCATAGCAGCATGCAGGCAGACATGGTGCTGGAGGGGGAGCTGAGAGTGCTACATGCTGACCTGCAGGCAGCAGAAGTGACTGCGAGCCACAGTGGGTATAGCCTGAGCACAGGAGACCTCGAAGCCTGTCCCCACAATGACACACTTCCTCCAATAAGGCCACACCTCCTGATAGTACCACTGCCTATGTGCCAAGCATTCAAACACACAGGTCTATGTGACCATTCCTGTTCCAACCAGCACAGATCACTTTAGTTTCCTTGACTTCATTAGTACTTTTTTTTTTAAGGGAGAGAAGGTTTACTAAGAAATTACACTGCTCTATAATATGTGTCCACTTGCACCAATGACTCATTTAAGCTACGGAGTGTTTTTAATTTACAGCAAGCTTTCCAGAGCATGTCATCTACTCTCACAGTTAGAGGCTAGGGTAGCATTTCAGAGCATAACAGCTTCTGCAAGGGGAACAGGCTGCGGTGAGCATCTCTACCCTCTGACCTCTGTGTCTGACACACTCATCCTTCCATGGGCTGTCTTGGTGGAACACATAGGCAGGCTGAGGGGAGGTAAGGGATGAGTCCCGCAAGCATTTGGTGATAGATTGAGTCATTCATCTTTCTCTGTCACCCAGAAGCTCCATTTAACTATCGATGTGTAACACACTATGCCCAAACACGCTGACAGGAGACAACACTGTTTCGCTAATGCCAGAATTTCGAGGGTGAGAAATTCAGGCAGGGCTCTGCAGGAACCTGTTTTGAATCATGAAGAGTGACTCACTGGTGGTGTTTCCCTGGTAGCCTGTCTGCCATCCTCCTGGAGTGGTCCACAGTAGCATGATCACATTCTTGTTGTCTCTGTTGGATGGTTGGAATTGTTTTTCCGATGACTTCTCTGGCTCAGAGCTCAGATAGCAATGCAGACAGCGCTAATCCTTTGAGAAGTTCAGCCCTGGATTGATAGTGCATCACTTTTCTTGGCCATGAGTCCTACAGCATTCCCAGCCCAGCCTGGCATAGAGACAGAGGTAAAATGGCCCCATCTCATCCAAAGAAGGACAAAGCATTTGATGACCTTTTTCATCAGTCACACAGACGCTTTCTGGTTTGAGAAATTAAAAGTAGAGTTTAGCAATTCTCTGGGCCTGCAATAGGGCACATCCCTGTGAACCGCTTTGTCATGAGGGCCCTCTGCAACATCCATAGGAACTCAAAGATTTAGTTTCTTCAGGCAAACACTTTTCTGATTCACCAAGCACAAGGATGGCACCAGCTCCTGAGAGTTATACACATCAACAACAGCAGGACAGTGCCCATGCCTTTCAGAGGACAGACAGGAGGACGGATGGCCAGCATTTGATGATGCTCTCAAAGACAATGCTTTTCTAAGTTCCCTTTGGGAGTCGGGTAGAATGCCTAATGCTGATGGCAATGCTCCCTTTCCTCGCCCACATGCCCATAGCAGTAACCTGGAGCACACGGGAGGAAGGTCACTCTGCTCCATTCTGCTTGGCTGCATTTTCTCAACATTCCATGCTTTTGTCCATGAACCTGTCAGGTCCTGCCTTGGAAATATTCCTTCTAAATTCTCTTTGCCAAAAACTTCCAATTCTCTTGCCACATCTGGTCTTGAAAACTTATACTTGAATGTATTCTGAACTCTCAACATCTAAGAAGTTTCACATTCCTTTAAAAAAGTCCAACTCCAATGAAGCCCAAGACTTTGAAACAGATATAGTGGGGAGCAATTGGAGACATCAACCTCTGGTCTACACACACACACACAGACACATACATACACACATATGCACACACATACACAAACACATACATACACACAGAGACATACATACACACACATACACAAACACACACAGACACACACACATACACACATATACACACATACACAAACACATACACACACACACACACACACACACACACACACAGGACAACAACAAAAGAGCAGATATTCACCCATTAACCTTAAACACT
The DNA here is from genome assembly GCF_008632895.1 of Mastomys coucha. Lineage (NCBI taxonomy): Eukaryota > Metazoa > Chordata > Mammalia > Rodentia > Muridae > Mastomys > Mastomys coucha. Next base: position 165,771,009 of record NW_022196905.1, on the reverse strand, counting down.
CTGTTTTAAACAAAAATTATCTGCAATCCCCTTTGCGAGCTGAAGAGCGGATGTGAGGAAGCATGAGCTTATTATTAGTAGGACACAAGTACACAATCCATCTCTGAAACCTCCCCCATTGCACCCATCCCCCAACCACTCTTTCTGCTTTAACAGTGGTAATCCTCTCAAAGGTGTTATACTGGCAGCACTCACACTGGACTAGAAGCGACATGTCACAAATGTGTCACACTAGAACAGGTTTCATATCGAAGAACAGCTAGGTAGAAGGCTTTCTGCTTTTACTGTGAGCAAAACAGATGATGGTTTAAAAGTTATGGAGCTGGCATATCGGTGAGAAGGAAATATGAGTAAGCGTGGGGTGCTGTTTCCATGCAGAGAAACCCAATCTGTGATCACATGAGAGTTTGATCCAGGCAAAAGTTCAAACCCAAGGTAAAGTCTGGAGTGAGTGGTAAAAAGGAGAGAACACACAAGACAGTGATGCAAAGTAAGGACCTCACAGGCAACAGGAAGAAAGGAGAGGAACAAAAGGAGCTGACCTTAAAGCAGAAGCACCCAGACAGTCAAAGCAGAAGCACCCAGACAGTCAAAGCAGAAGCACCCAGACAGT
>NW_022196905.1:165770036-165770176 GCF_008632895.1 Mastomys coucha | reverse complement strand
CAGACAGTCAAAGCAGAAGCACCCAGACAGTCAAAGCAGAAGCACCCACACAGTCAAAACAGAAGCACCCACACAGTCAAAGCAGAAGCACCCAGACGGTCAAAGCAGAAGCACCCAGACGGTCAAAGCAGAAGCACCCA
>NW_022196905.1:165748589-165768788 GCF_008632895.1 Mastomys coucha | reverse complement strand
AAAGCAGAAGCACCCAGACAGTCAAAGCAGAAGCACCCAGACAGTCAAAGCAGAAGCACCCAGACGGTGAAAACCAGAGGTCGCTTACAGCCCAGTGTAGCCTGAAGCAGGCTCCTACCTAAGCGATTTGCATTGGGGGATCAGGAGGCTGTGATGCTAACAACTAAGTGCAAATCATCAGCTGAAAGATACTGAATGGGGTTCACAGGTGCCAGATTGGGAGCAATGGAAGATGCATCTCTCCATCCCTACCTAACTGTATAAATGATCAGAATGAGTAGAAGATACTGATCGCCTGAATCCATTGGCCTTGATAAGGAAATCAAGATGCTAAAAGTTGTTGTAAAATAGTAATGATTTCCAAATTCATATGAAATTAATTTGATGTTGGATTGGCCATTATTGAGACATGGGGAAAAGAAGAAAATAGCTGAGATTTCTATCTTGAGAAGAAAGGAAATAAAGTGAGGTGTAGCTTGAATGAGGGCTGTCGCCAGGGAGCCAGGACACAGTCATGAGGCAAGAAAATTAGTGAGTGTTGCTAACAATGCTTAATTATGAAACACAAACTAGGTAGAAGTGAAGAAAATGGACGGAAGGTCTCAAGAGGTTTGAAAAGATCAGTAACCTAGATTTGGCTGTGTGGACAAGAGGGATGGGCGGCGGGGTGGACGATTTCAGTGAATCAGATGCTAGAAGCTTGGGTCTGGGTTCTTGCATGACTCCTGGACTTGGAGTTCTGAGGGTACTTGGAGGAGGCAGGATTGAGGGAAGGGCTGCAGATTTGATGGTTTCTCTCACCTATGGTAATCCTCTGAGAGGAAGTGAGGAGGGAGGACACTCCCAAAGCTCTTAACAAGTTCTCCTTTGCAAATGTACCCTTTGTTTCCTGAAAGTTCTAACTCTAAACTCATAAGAAAAAGAGCTGAGGTTAAATGGTCTCCATGTGAAATGAACTGCTAGGGGCAGGGAACACAGGAGATGGGAACAGAGGAATGTTTGCCTCGGGAATTCTAATCAGCAACTGTTCTTCAGAGTTCCAGAACCCAGGACGTGTGCTGATTCTCCAGTAGCCTCAGAGTGGATCGAAGAAAATGACCACCATATTGATTGATACTCAGGTGTCCACCCCTCTGAGGCTGCAATTGTTCTCCCAAATCATCTCTCTAAGTTCTATGTTTGCAGCCCTTAATTGAGATGGGGTTTAAGATGATAGTCAGGCCATTTTCAGGCAGCTAGTTAACTGTGAGGCTTCTCCACCATCTTACTTTTAATTTTTCTTCTTTTCTGTGACAAGCAGAAGTGTGCTTTGCCCAGTAACACACTACAACCTTTACCTTACATATGAACAATAGTCCTAGGGGCACAACCTAAACTGGTTTGGGGCTCAAAAACCACAGCCCAAACACTGGTGTGTTGACTGCTAAGAGCACCAGGACTAGGGTGCTCTCAGATTTGGGGTTCCTCTTCCACCAACAACTGGAGAGATACAGCCTCTGGAAATAATCTTATCCAGTGAAGCCCAAACTACAAGAGAATCCACTCCACTGCTTGTCATCTCTCCCTGAAATCTCATTTTGTGTCTCAGGAAGAAGTCTGAGCAGAGTTAACAAAGCAGCAGCTGACCTTAGAAGATAACGTCTGTCTTTTGGGTTCATTCACATCCCAAAGAAGATGATTTTACAAGCTAATTTCTCTCTCCAGGTCCACCCCCTGAATCCCCTCTACCCCCCCCCCCAGGAAAGAAGACCTATGCACATATCCATTCCTACTCTCCTGTGAATAAATGTATTTACGCTTCAGCATTCTAGCCTTCCTTTGAATTTCATATGTACACATAGATCACATCTCTCTGTTAATACACTGAGTGTCTGTATTTATCTCCTATTTAGTCTGTTGGTTTCAATAGTACCCCATTTCTAAGGCCCCACTCCAGCTATACAGCAGCTCTGTGCTGGCACAATTTTTAAAGCTATTTTATTGTGTTCTTATACCTTCAACTCTCTTACGCCACCCCTTACGCCACTCCAGTCCTTTCTACCCCCAACTCCCAAAACTAGGTAGGAGAGAAAGGTTAGAGGGGAAAGGGGGCAAAGGCCTCTAAAGGCTACTTCCTGCTGATAAGGAACATTGGGGCAAGTCCAATGTTTACAGTCAGAATATCCAGAAAACCATTAATCCAGCAATAACAGATGCAATAGCAAGCTAGCGGCAGTGGAGTGGTGGCAGCAAAGACAGCAGCAAAGGGAGCAGCAGCCACCCTTGCCCCTCTCAGGGCTCTCCCATTTATAACTGCCCCAGAATCCCCAGAACTAAACTATCTGCCCCTGGCAAATATCACACCCCTACTAGTGCACGAGGCAAATCATAATCACCTTCTGTGAACCAGCTTCTTATCCCACACTTGGGAGTCAAACAAAAACATAGTCACATAACGTAACTAGATTTTTAAAGGATCCAAAATTCTCACTACAGCTGTATTCTCTCTTCAGTTCTAGAACAATCTCTTCTATAAGTTCATTCTCCTGTTGTCTGCGAATTTCATTCTTCAAACTTGAGATGAGAACTGGGAGGCAACTGACCCTTGTGGCTTTGTAGGTTGTAGATTTTTTTAAGGCCCCTCATCCATCAGGAAACTACACAGCCTCTGTCTATCCACCTTTTTTTTTTCTGTATATTGAAGTTACTTTGAATTAATTATCTTTTTCTACTTGAATATTTGGTAGATGGCTTTGGAAGGCTGGAAGTTAAATTCAGATCTTTAGACATGCTAAGCGATAAATGATTCAGCCATATCCCTGCTCAAAACTGATTGTTTTAATAAAAGCAAAGACAGGGAAAGTTAAAAGATAGAGCAGAAGTTCCTTTTTGCAAGGATATTAGGAATGAGTCTTTTCTGTATTAGAGAAACTATGAATCACAAGAGGAGAAGGATTCAGTGCATGGTTTCAATCTAGGAAACAACCTGACCCTTAATCTCTGAGATTTCCCCTGTTGTCTCCCTGTGAGAGATACTTTAAATTCCTTAAATTCCCTTCACTTTCGCTTCAGCTGGAGATATCTAAATCTGAATCTCAAGCCACCTCTTTTAAATCTCTCTTTTTTCTAGGGTCATAAGCAAGGGTTGGGTATGAAGGGCACCCACTGGGATTTCCAGGGTCTTGTGCCTGGAAACAAGAATTAGCCCTGAAGCATATGGATAGTGAGAGAAATAAAGGGACTGGGCTGGAGAGGTTAAGAAGTGCCCTGGCACTGGGCTGTGCTGTGCTGCGCTGGGCTGTGTCTGTCCAGTAAAGGTCTTTCTACCAGTGTGCCCTCAGTGTGAGGAAGGCCCACAGATTTTCACGGCTTCCTCACATGTTAATCTAAATGCTCCCCCACCCCGCTCTCCTTCCGTATTGTGTACTATAAGGTATCCTGTCAACAAGCTTCTCTCTATTTTTTCCACTTTAATCTGTCGTTTGTTACAGAAGGTCCTGGTTAAGAATTCAGAGTAGACAGTAAATAATTTTTGCCTCCTACACAGATAATAAATGCTTAAGAAACATTTCCTGAGCTACATGCCAGATTATATTGACAACAGAGCCCACAGGGAAGACGTCTCTGCATCTACCAGGACACTTAAGTTTCTCAAATGTTAGCATAATAGTTAATACACAAAATGCAATTCTCAATCCTTCTGTTATTGATGCTGGGTATTGTTAGCATGCCTGCAATTCTGCTGGCTTGCCCTTGGGGACCTAGCAACTGGTCACCTTATCACCCGCCACTGCCGAGGCCAGGTGGGTCAGGTGTGGACTGTTAGACACCCCAGCTCTCTGTTGTTCCCAGCCAGTCTCTCTCTCCCCCTTTCTGTTATTCTCTGTCCCCCCTCTCTGTTCTCTAGGCTCTACTCCTGTCTCTCTGCCTGTCTACATGTCTACTCATCTGCCTCTAACCCTTCTCCAGGCTCCCACTCCCCTCCTTTCCCCCATAAAAACCCTCTTACACCAACCAGATCTGTTGCATTATATTCTATAACAGGTGTGGCTACTAGAAATCCAATACACCAGAGACAGGACCTGGTTGGAAGGAAGTGAGATGATTTTTCAGGTACCATGACCATGGAGACAGAAGGCTTAGCATACTCTAGGCCCCTTCATGAGGAACTCAAGCCTCTGAAAGTTTTTCTGTAGGGAGGGAGAAAAGGATCAGAGGCAGGGTATGTGCCACTTGCTTTTCTCCTCTGGGACCAGTTACAAGTAGTTACACCTCACAGAAGTCTATGTGCTGTGTTAGCCAGTGCAGAGGATTACAGAACAAGGATGGTGTTGCTAACTTTGAGTGGCACCAAAGCTCTGCAAACCTACAGTCGGTGTGGCTGGAACTGCATATCTGCCTGTCCCGTAGAGATGCCTCCTGGAGATATTTTTTATTTAAAGTAGAGAGGTGCTAGGTGAGAGAACAAAGTAGTGCTTTGGCATGAAGGCCCATAAAGGTAGGAAGGGTGAGGGCTTCTTAAGGAAGAGGTTCCAGGATTAGACAAAGGTCTTCAACCAAAGAGGAAAACCCACAGATGCAGAGTAGACCGTTTAGGTTACTGTACGTCCTGGGTTATTCAAACGGAAGCCCTACTTTTGTTCAGATGTTCCCAACACCCTAGCAGGGTACTCTGTATTAGTTGATAAATAAGTGTTTCACTGAGATAAAGTAAAGCTTGTGGGTTCAGAACAGGTCCTGAGGTGGGAGGTTTCCCTTGTAAGAAATTGACCATTTGTTTCTAACTTTGCTGGGAAGTATCAGCTGTAAGGGTCCATGATTCGATGAAGAATGATACCGAGGATTCAAACAGTATGTAAACACAAAGAGTGTCTTACTCTGCAGAAGTTTAGCATCGTGTTGGGGTCTCCTATTACCAAGACAGAGAGACACCAATTGAGCTCGAAGGCCTGATTTAAAGCACATTAGGGGATTCCAGGGTAGATGACTTTTATCTTACTCTGTCTCTAGGGACATTCCATTACTGAGGTGGGGAGGGGCTGGAAACTGTTGCACGGGTGGTCTGGAAACTGCTGCTGACCCCATTGTCTCTGCCTCAGGCCGGGCGGTGGGGCAGCTTCTGATGGCAGGGCAGTTTCTGACTGGCTGCCTGAAGCCTGGCAGTTTTTCTAGTAACTGACTTGCCTGGGCTTACCTGGACTAGCCCAGTTCTTAGGCCTAGTCCCCTGAACTGTCAGTTTGAAGCCAGGTTCCTGCCCTGACTTCCCTCAGTGATGGACTGTGAGGTCGAACTATAAGCAGTGCTATAAATATAGCGCAGTGATCAAGCACTTGCCTAGTATGTGCAAGGCCCTGGATCCAACCTGCAGCACATGAAAACAGGAACCTCACCTCACCCCCGCCACACACGCACACGCACACGCACATGCACATACTTTCATTCAGCTGAGCCTTAAGTTTACTGAATGGTGTTGCCTGTGCTCAGAGAAGGTCTTCCCCAGCCAGTTCACTGACCTACTTGTCAATCTTCCATGGAAACACCCTTACAGACACACACAGAAGTGTTTTACCAACATCAAAGATTAACCACATCCTACCCCTTGCTTGAAGCTTTGACATAGACTGACTTCACAGCTCTAAAAAAAAAAAAAAAAAAAAGTAAATGCTTTACCACATTGCTTCCCACAAGCACTCAGAACAAGGCAAATCCAGCTATTCTGCCAAAAATAAAAAGAGATTATGTATTCTTAAAAAGTGCGCTCTTTCAAAAGTTGCCAGGTAACTGTAATGGCAGTGTAAAACATACATGCATAGAAGAATGGGATAAAGACAATCCTAATTGCTGTGTCAAAATGTTGCTAGCCCAAGTTCCCTGAATGAAGAGCTTTGAGGGTTTATGGTGACCACGCTTCAGTAAAGCTAGGCTAGGATTCCTATAATTTGATAAGCTTCCTTGGTGCAAATTTTGTCTAAACAGAACCCTCAGGTCCTGGGGACAGTGAGGTAGTCAAGGCACTGACTGGGATGTGGCACACACAGGTCGACATTTAATAGTGTTCAGCAAATCATTGTACTTTAGAGAGTGATGCTAAAAAAAGAGAAGGGATGGGTGAGCAGAGGCTTCGGGACTCCACCTCACAGCTCTGCACCTGAGCACATGCCAAAAAGCTGAGAAAGATGTCATTTGAGTGACAATGACAACCCAGAACATCCTTGCACCTGTCATTCCCTGCTCCTTCTTTCTCAGTGCCCAGTGGAGGCTCGGGTTGTTCATGATGTCACCCCCAGTGAGTCTCAGACAAGGCAAATCATCCATCATGCTTAGCTGGCATTGGGCAGGATGGGCTGTCATGAGGGACAATTTCCCCAGGGTGTCATATCAAATCAATCTCAGAAATGTTTCATTGATCATGTCCAGCACCAGGTGGAAATTACAAGCTGTTTCACCCGGAGAAACCTTGCCTGCGGCCACAGGACCTGAGGGCCTCTGATTTATCTGTTCTAAGGAGGCTCTGGCGTCTCGCAAAGGCAGCATCGGGATGCTACAGAGGCCGGAACTTTGATTTTGACTGTGCAGCATCTGAGATTGCTGAGCTGAAGAACTTCTAGATATAAAAAGGAATGACAGGGAGGTGAGTCTGGAAGCACCTAGGAAGTGAAGATGCCCCGCCCCCTGCTGCTGGGCTTCTAATAGCCAGATGACCCTTGAAGAGTTTCCCAGGATCCTATAGACTCTTTCAGATGGCTCGACACTTGCATGACCTATGTCATGTTAAACTGTCAGCGCCAGGGTTTCATGGCACGGAAATGAGGGAGCCATGTTACTACCACGAGTGTGAGCCTCAAACTTCTCATCACAGATGGGAGCTCTCCCTGGGAACGGAGTGGCTGTTTACCAAGGTATTCGCTCTTCGCTGCATCCTGTCAGGAGCTTTGTATGGACCGGCCTTGTAGACAAAGACTCCTATGATTTATTTCATACGCAGTGGATCACTTTCTTGTTGAAGTTTGAGGCAAACTTTCATTCTTCTTTAAAACACAAAAGAAGTCATTTTTATTTTAAAATGTACGTGTATAGAATGTAATTATAGAAATGCAATCAATTGAAAAAAGGAAAAAGCAGTTGGTGTCTGGGAAATAGGTCTTCAAAGATCTTCAGGAAGCTGTGGAAGGGGAGGCCATGAGGGAGAGGAGGAGGAGGAACGGGCTGGGTCAGAGGGAGGAAGAAGAGAGGTCACATCTCTTACTCTTTGACACTGGCTCCCTCCCATCCTGTCTTGCTTCTCCTGTTTCAGCTGGGAGCTTGGTTCACTGTTCCATAGGCTCAGGCCCATTGGTTTGGCCCCATTTTCAACTCTTGTCTCTTGTCAGCACACCTACCTCTGGGGTGCACTGGCTGCTTATATTTTTCTCTCTAACTTCCTGTCACCCAGAGGAGGACCTGGTGTTCTCACACAGTCACTCCCACACCTTTTCCAGCACCTACACCACATTTTCCAATAAAATTCTGTCAATTTTCATCTGACAATAGACTATTCTGACATTTACTACTAATCCAACTGAGGCATTAAGATTAGGCTTTTATTTCTTGTAATTTTACTCAAATGAGAATAAATAATTTTCTTATTTTCCATGAATGTGGAAAAATTAAACACATACACATACACATACATATACATATATTTCTTATACACACACACACATATATGTATATATATATATATACATACATATATATATATATCCCTAACACAGACACATATACATACATGTACATATATTTCTTATACACATACATATATATACATATATCCTTTATACACACACATGTCCCCTATACACATATACACACACATGCATCTCCTCTATACACACACATATCCCCTACAGACACATATCCCCTATACTCATCCCCATACACACAGACATCCTCTACACACGCACATCCCCATACACACACACATACATCCCCATCCCCATACACACATACATACAAACATCTCCATCCCCACATACACACAAATATACATCACCCATTCATGCACATCCACTACACACACACACACAGACACACACTCACACACACACACATACATACATACACACACTTACACTCACACACTCACACACATTCACACACACATACATACACACTCACACACACACTCACACACACTCAGACACACATACATACACACTCACACACACTCATACATACATACATACACATACACTCACACACACATATATACACACTCACACATATACATACATACTCACATACATACATACATACATACTCACATACACATATACATACACACTCACACACACACTCACACACACATATATACACACACACACTCACACACACATACATACACACTCACACACACATATACACACACATATATATACACACACATACATACACACTCACACACACACACTCACATACACACATACATACACACTCACACACTCATACACACTCACACACTCACACACACTCACACACATACACACACACATATATACACACTCACACACACATACATACACACTCACACACATACTCACACACACACTCACACACATACATACACACTCACATACACACACATACATACACACTCACACACTCTCTCACACACACACAGAGTCTTCTAGGGATAGGAAATCACCTTCACAGAGCTTAGGTATCTCAGAAAAGAAAACTCCGGGGGGGGAGGGGGTTTAAATTGTCCTGTGTCACTGTGACACTTCAGGAAGGAAATGTTTTCCTGATGTCTTCTCTGGTGTCAATTAGTCATGCTCAGGACACCTTGGCGACTCAGAACCCTGAACACAGCAGCCACAAAGCAGAGGTGAGAATACAGGGAGGAAGCAGATCTCAAAGATCTGCCCCCTGGGACATACTTCCCACCCTGACCTTTCGTGCCCTCCCTGTAATGCCACCATATCATGAATGTAAGTGATTGAGACCACTGACCCTATTGCTTCTGCAGACCCCACCCATCCTGGACATGGAGGGGCTGCCCTTCCTAATCGCCCAGGCTTTTCCTAACCTACTCAGGAATCACAGGGACGTGTACAAGATGTTGGAATTTAGCCTCAAGGGGTGTAATGTTGTGAATTTACTAGGATCAGGCAAGGCTCATGAGATTATTCTCTCAGAAGCAGAGGCAAAGTGAGACTCTGTCGGCTATAGTGTCGGGTGATAAATGAGTGGCCCACTGCTTTCTTTTCTCTAATTGAAAAGCCATTTGTCAAAATGAAAATTTATTTCCACAGACAAATTGGTTTCCAGGAATTTCCTAAAGTCAACAGCGACATTGTTTTCATCAGTCTTCTCTCCTGTCTTTCACGGGAGAAAGAACAGTTGCATAAACAGAGGAGGCCTCCGTTCTCAGCCTTGATTACTCAGCCACTAAGACACGGGTCCTTTATCTCCAGCCTCTGTCCTTCCCCGTGTGTCCTTTCTTCCAGTTCTTCCTCCTTCCCGTCTGCTTTACTCCCTCCATTCTTCCTGAGAAGGCTTCAACCAGCGCTGTCACTGCTCTCCGGAGCTTCCCAGGCGTTTCCTCCTCCCAGAGTGGAGGTTCTCCAACTGCATTGCGTCTTCTGCCTCCTGGGTTTCTTTTGCAACCTCTCTGGAGGAGTCCTCTGACACCTGCCTGAGGAGAACCCAGAATCCAGTTCCTTTCTTGTCCCCATTCTCCTCCTCCTTCCTTTTATCCTTCCAAACTCTCCCAAGGATTCAAATGCCTAAAAGTGTTTCATTCCACCTTAACAGTTGCTGTTATATGTGTTAGATCAGCTGGGATATAACTAAAGTGAAACTAAATAAAACCAGTGTCTTCTGGAATTTTATAGGAGGTATATTACTTTGCTCTTCCCTTTAGCTCTTGCCTGGAAAATGATAGTGGTTTCAAGCTTATAACTTTATAATGATTAGCTTCGAGGCAGTCTCTTCAGTCAATATTCTGAATCACTAGATGACCTCCCAGGTGACCATTCAATGATTAAAAATATTCCAGAGTTAATCATAGTCCAATATTTTAAAAAACAAGAGCAGCCTCATTTTAATAGTAATAAACCCCACTGCACTTCTGTGACAGCCCTTTCCCTGTGGGCACAGCTAAGAATGAGGGGAGAAGACACAGACTCTGTTTACTCCTGTAAGAAAAGTGGCACACGTGCCACACATCATAGTTTATAAATTTTATGTTTTGTTATGGTATCTTCATATGTACTGTAATGGTTCATTTCAATTGCCAACTAATTTAATTGTGAAAAAAAAACCCCAAAACAACCAAAAAATAAAACCCACAAGAACTTAAAGAGATACACACTTGGCACGTTTGTGAGGGGATGTTCAGAAAGGTTCAGTTGAGGAGGGAAGGCCATGCCGGATGTCATGTGCTGGGACTAAGGAAACATCTACGTGAGCACCAGCATCCATCTCTCCCTTCCTAACTTAGGATGTGATGTGAGCACTCCAGACAAGTCGTCTTCCCACAGTGATTCACTAAGTTCCTCCTTCAACTAAGATGAGGAAGGTAATGAATATACACACATTGACAGACACACAGAAACACACATACATACACAGACTCTAGACACATATACACACAGAGAGACACATATAGACACATACATACATACATACATACATACATACATACACAGAGATACATACACACATAGGCACATGCACACAGACTCTCAGACACATATACACACAGAGTGACACACCTAGATACACACATACACATACATACATACACACATACACACAGAGACACATGCATACATACATGCAGACACACAGGGAAACATATAGACACATATACACACATGCACACATACATACATACACACACAGAGATACATACACACAGGCACATGCACACAGACTCTTAGACACATAAACACAGAGAGACACACATAGACACACACATGCATACATAATGCATACATACACAGACACATACATATATACATGCAGAGACACACAAGCATACAAACGAATTTGTACTTGGCTCATGTACTATGCTTTCTGTCTTTTATGCCCTTCATTAATCTTCTCCCACATTCCAAGCACCACCTGTCTGCTTCCACTGGTGTTGGAGACAGTCTGTTTAGGACTGAGGGCTCCAAGGCCTTTCACTCTCTGGATATTCCATTTTAAGTCAGGATCTCAGAGTACAAGATCTCCAAGTTAATGGGATCTAAGAAGATGACCACAAAGTATACATTATAAATTCCAGTCATGGTGCTGGCAGGGATTTAGGCTTCACAGACAACATCTACCAATTATAGAGCTTGTTGTGAATTTACTCATGGGAAGAAGGGACACACAGATTAAGTAATTTTAAGTAATTCATTACCTACCAGTGTTCAAAGGACATTCATGTAGGAAACTGAGCCTCTTGATTTTTATTTTAATGTAGGCAACCAGAGCTATGAGTTTCCTTCACAGGACTGCTTTCAACATGTCCCAGCAGTTTTGTGGTGTTTTTGTTTATTTATTGTCATTTAGTTCTGGGAATGTTTTTATTCCTTTTTTCATTTCTTCTCTGACCTGTTCATCATTGAATAATGAGTTGCTTAATCTCCATCTGTTTGTATAATTAGTAGAGATTTGATTGCTGTAGATTTTAAGTTTTTATTGAATTATGGCCATATAGCAAACACACAGTTATTTCCATCTTTCTGAACTTGCTAAGGTTTGTTTTGTGTCCCAGGATGTGGTCCATGTTAGATAAGTGTCCACTGGGCTATTGAGTAGAATGTATATACTTTGTGGAATATTCTATAGATATTTGATATATGATGTAATTTTATCATGATGTATCTCTGTTTATTGTTTGTCCAGAAGACCTATTAATGGAGAATGTGGGTACAGAAATCACCTTCTACTAGTAGATGTATGTTAAGCTGTGCCTTTAATTGCAGTAGTATGTTCTTCATGGAACTGGCTGCAGTCTGCCTCGTGTCTAGGATTGCAGTGTCTTTTGACTGACTGTTTCCTTGATTAGAAAGAAAATGTTCTTCTTTATCTCTTAAGTATTAGTTTGAAGTCTATTTTGTCAGATATTAAGATAGTAAATCCTAGTTCTTCCTGGTCCCATTTGCATGAAATTCTGTTCTCTCCATCTTTCACTTTATGGCATTTCTCATCTTTAAAGCTAAGATGAGTTTCTCGCAGACAACAAAAAGGTAGATTTTAGTTCTTAGTCTGTTATCTATATTTGTGGGTTTTTGATTGAAAAATTAAAGTCACTGATATTTAAAGTTATTATTGAAAAGTGTATGTTTCTCTCTTTCTCTCTGTGTCCTTGTCTCTGTCTCTGTCTCTCACTCACTTCTGTCCTCTTCAGTGTTTCTCTTTATTGAATTCAGTTGTCAAATCATGGATGGCTTTCATTGTTTCCTTAGCCTTCTGCTGTGTTGTCTTGGGCACCACTGTAGGATTTGTTCATTGAGCTGTTTATGTCTTCTTTAAACTCCTTGGGTTTTAAAATGAAATTTACGATGGTTCTTTCAAATTCTGTGGTGGGGTTCATCTAGGAAATTCTCACTGGATGGCATTTTTATAAAACTGGTACACAAGATATGTATCTTGAGCCAAGCCTAGAAGTGGGGATCACCCAGGCAGTGCATTTTAGTCTGGGCTGAGGCTATGGATGTGGGACCCACGCTCTGTCTGCGGTCTGGGATGAGTGTAGGGGAGCTGGCGATAAGCAGGTAGCCTCTCCAGGCTGGGCTGTAGTAAGAATGTGTGGCAGGGCTGGTTCCGAGCGATGGGTCACTATTTCTTTTTGAGGATAGTTAACCTTCCACCATCTGCTTTCACTTGCCATACTTAGTCTACAAGGCTCCTTGGCTATGCACATCAATCAATTTTGCTTGATTTTTTTTCTATTAATATATTGTCCATTCACTTCATACACTAAAATGAGGACTTCAGAAGGAAGTTTCAAGTTTTGCTGTGGTCTTGCTGCGGTCAGTTGGTGCTCCACATCAGAGTCTGCAGCAGGAGATCTCAAGTTGGAAGCAGGAAGCAGGAAGAATCTTTCTAACCAGCTCCCCGGTCTTCCTTGGAATCGGAGGGTGATTGGCAAATTTTGTCTTTCTGTTGTTGTTCTAGCTTTTTTCCTCCCCTTCAGATAGACAGGAGTGAACCATTTACAAAGATTTAGCTCTTTAGATGTGGGAATTTGTTTCAGGTTCCATTAACCATGGCACTTTCCTTAAGTAGGAACAACACAATAAAATTCTCTTCTTGACTTGTTCTTTTTCTGTCTTTAGGGTTTGGTTTTGTATCAAGGGGAACTTTTCTCCCTGGTGTCTGTAATCCTGCCATGGTTGGGTGTGTTTGCGATAAAGTAGCCAGCCAGTCTGATGGCCCAGCTAGTTGGAAATGCGAAGTGTCTGTTGGAATAGGCAGCTCCTAAGATCTCTCTACTATTTTATCAGCTTCTATGACCCTGTTCATTGGGAGGGTCTTTTGTTTCTTTGGTTTGTCTTAAGGACAAACTTAATGATCCCAAGAGGGATCCTATATCCCCTCTTAGGAGTCCAGTTCTTTTACATCACACACAAAGAACGGTGCAAAGAATGGACTGTACTTCTAGGTGGAGACAGGCTTCAACTTCTTCCTTAAAGGTTAATCTAATGATTACTGACTGGGTAGGGGACTGTCTTAGGATTTCCATTGCTGTGAACAGACACCTTGACCAAGGCAACTCTTATAAGGACAGCGTTTAATTGGGGCTGGCTTACAGGTTCAGAGGTTTAGTCCTTTATTATCAAGGTGGGAGCATGGTAGCATCCAGGAAGGCATGGTGCAGGCAGAGCTGAGAGTTCTACATCTTCATCTGAAGCCTGATAGTGGAAGACTGACTTCCAGGGCAGCTAGGATGAGGGTGTTAAGCCCACACTCACAGTGACACACCTACTCCAAAAAGGCCCCACCTCCTAATAGTGCCACTCCTTGTGCCAAGCATATGCAAACCATCACAGGGACCATCCCCAGAGGATGAGTTCACATTAAGGTAAATGTGCTTTTTCTTTCCAGAATTCTCCTGCCTAGTGTACTTCCTTCGAGCCACCTGGTGATTCCCCCGCATCTACCCACTGTTCCTCAGAAAGATGTAATTATTTCCTTTTTATTTATTTTCCTGCATTTTACTTTCAGATGCTGGCCAGAGCCTAAGTATTCTTTTAAACCTCAGGATTAATGCTTTGGCCTTCCTCGGCCTCTATTCAACCTTCTCATCCCTACAGTATGGCTACCCGCTGCCAGGTGGCTGACCTCAGAGCTGCCTTATCTCATGCAGCAGGGACTTCTGTTCCTTCTCCTCTCCCCTCCCTCCTTCCAAGTACCCATGAGATTTACAGCTTGCCTGCCCTGAAGTTTTCCTTTTAAACTCTAATAAACTGTCTTCAAGCTTCTCCCAGAGTCCGATCTTTGTCCTTGACCTTCTGTTTGTGTCCTTCCTTAAATTCTTTTATTAATGAGACTAAGAACCTCAAGAGGGGCTCTAATTTTCTAGGTATCATATAATGGCTCTGCTAGAACTCCCACAAGATCCCCAGCAATGCCTCATTCCAGCTTTTTAATTCTTTAATTGGCAGTGAGAAAGAGCTCTCTCCTGCAACCCTAGGCAGTATCAGCTGGTTTTCAGTCACTTGTGGATAGACCCGTGGTTGAAACATTGGTTTGCCTATAAAAACAATCTTTATTGTTTTCATGATGTAAACTAAATACTCAAAAAGAACCTATACATTAAAACGTTTCTAGAACCAAGTCTTTATTTTTGATTTCCACAAAAACTACCCTCCACCCTCTGCTTTCAAATGCCAAGAATCAGGTCCTGAAGCAGAAAGAAGCCTAAGGATTTCTCAGAGCTCTTAAGGAGCCCAGCTAATGGCAGACATTGGGACTGGACTTGTAGAGACTTCCCCTTTGCCTCCATGTCCACGTGAAAATGGCTTACTTCCCTGATGCTTCTGTTTTTATGGATATCCATTCCTCATGTATTCTTTGAAACATTTAAACTGCCCCACATTGTTTCTGCTAGGACCTGAGAGTTCCATTTGCTGTGACATCTACCTCTTACAACCTCTTTGTTCTTTACTCCCCTACAAGATCGTATTTCCCCAAGGCAAGAAAATCACTAAGAACTATATCAGAGTTTTGGCTATCATGTGAGGGTACCCTGAGAACTTTTGAAGAAGAGAAGATATGCACCTGTGACCCCTTTATAGAAGCTCTTGTCCCCAGAAAGACATATAAGTCATTGTACACATAAGTGATGGGCAAACCAGGAGCCTTAAATACATGGGCATCTTTCAAGTCGAGGAGATGTTAAACCTGTCCTCCTGGAATGCTGGGGACGGATGTAGTTTATAAGCAGGTGATCCTTTCCTATCTGATGAACGAGGCTTTGCCTATATCTCCTAGACTTTATGTCTACTTATCCCAGAGCCTTTCCTCCCAAAACCTTGAGCATTACTTTTAGACCCTAAAACTCATCCTTGTGAGAGATGGCGTTTGTATTTTACAACAGCCTAAGTGACTTCTATGTTCTCTCAGGGCCACACCAAATCCTGACTCCCACGGTGATTACATTTTCCTTGGTCATCCTCCCTAGAACCTTCTCTTGCTGTTTGTAAGTGAGCAAGAGCCCATCTTATGGACAAAGCTGTAACGTATTTTGTGAAGTGTTTCAATGTAAACATGTCTTAAGCTCTCCCGTACTCACAGGACTGGGTTAATTATTATCTGAAAACAGCCCCTCCCCCAATTTGTGCTATGTTTAAATATGGCAAAAATAAATGGGGCTGATGTCAGACTTAGCCCAGCACTGGTACCTAAACTCAAGCTGACCTTAGTTTCACTCTTGTCTTTTCTCAGATTCATTCCCAGCCTGACTTAAAGGCCTTCAGGGACCCTCCACAGGGGAGTCTTAAATCGGAATCTCTGCTCTGTTGCAGTGAGCTCAGGATCTCTTTGCTTTGGGCACCGAGGGTTAGTTTATGTTGCGGGATACTTGACCTTGGATCTGCAGAAAACAAAGAACCATTGGCAAGAGATGCAGTCTTTGGGGGAAGTGAGAACATTTGCATCAGCTGTGTTGCAACAAACATAACGATGTGTTTCCTTGCATGTGAGGACAACACAAGGTTCATATTCCTGACAGGGTCAGAAAGAAACTGGCAGAAGGTGGCTCTTTGTTTCCAAACATAGTTGAAAGACGCATTGGTTAATCTTCTCTTGCTGTGGTAAGACACCATGTCCGAAAGCAACTTAAGGGAGAGTTTTAGCTTGTGATTTCAGTGGGAATAGAGTCCACGTGGCAGAAAACGCACAGCACAAAGAGCAAGGTGCTTGACGATCACATTTTCATCCATCCATAGAAATGAGAGAGCAAGCAGGAAATGCAGGAAGGCTGTGAACCTCACGGCCTTCTCCTACTGACACTTCCTCCAGCAAGGCTGCACCTCCGGAAGGTTCCATCACCAACTGGATCAGCTCCATCCACTGGTGATCAAGTGTTCAAACTCCTCAAGGGGGCAGTCAAGAAGCTTGGACACAGGGCTGAAGCCATGGCTGGGTGGTAGGTATGGCCTGGATATGTGGAAGCTCATGGAATTCTTGTTACTGTGCAGCATGACTTGGGATGCTTTCGGTTGTAGTGCCTTACCACAGCACAAGAAGATTAACCACAGAAGCTCTTTTCTGACCCTGTCAGGGATGTAGAGCTTGTTTTGTCTACACATACAAGAAAACATAACAGACCTTATCATTAAGTTTGTTGAAATACTGCAGATGCAAGATGCGAGTGTTCTTGTCTATGAGTTACTCCTTGGGTTATAATGATTTTTTTTCTTTTTGTGTTTTTGATTGTAGAATTGGTTCACTCTTTCATTAGATAGTTAACTAGGAAAGTGTTTTTTAACTGTCTGCAGATAGGGCCCTTTCCTTGTTTGACATGTTATGTTAACTTCAGCTTTGACGGCACAATGTTGCAAGCAGGTGCTCTGATTTCAGCTTTCTAAAATGGAATGAGGTCATTTTCTTATCTCTGGTCAGGAAGCAAGGCTGGTTAGCTGTTCTAATACTCTGCACCTTTCCCTTGCTGAGCTAAAGCTGCACTTCCAACGCAGCCACCTGCTGTGTTTCCCAGTAAAGGATTTTGCTTTTCTAAAAAGGCTTATTCCAGCCTCACACCTCTGTTCCCTCTTTTATTTATAAATTCCCCCAGTATTAATTATTTGCTTCAAATACCAGAGACCAGCAATAGCAATATCACAAATCTTGATGAAAGGTCAAGAATGTGGTGGAAGAATCCAACCTTACTTGGAGATATTGGATTAGCATCAGTAATTTCTTTAACCAGTAATCTTAGTAACTTCTTGTGTGAGGAGAAAAACCAAACAAAACCAAAAAGAGCCAAGCTTCTTCAAGTCTCTGTAAAAGCAGTTTATGTTATTTAAATAATTCTTTTTTTTTTCTTTTCAGAATTGATTTTTATTTATATGAGTACACTGCAGCTGTCTTCAGACACTCACCAGAAGAAGGCATCGAATCTCATTACAGATGGTTGTGAGCCACCATGTGGTTGCTGGGAATTGAACTAAGGAACTCTGAAAGAACAGTCAGTGCTCTAAGCCTCTGAGCCATCTCTCCAGCCTCTAAATAATTCATATACAATTAGTGGATCACCTGGAGCTGGGATTAAGAGGGCATGCTCAAATCTGCCAGTCTCTGGCTTCCTGTCACTCTTAGGCATACCCCAAGAAGCAGGTACACAGCAGTGAAAAACTGCAGGCAATTTCCCTCCCAGAACCAGTCCAGCAAGGAAAGCCATGGCCCCAAGCCGAGCAAGGATCAGCATACCCTGATAATTATATCTTTTTCATACTGCCATATCTATTCTTAGCATTTTGCTGACCTCTTCAAGAAGAGTTTCTAAGACTCTGGGACATGCACAACATGATTTAACTGGAAACAACGAGGGGTGGCTCCCAAGAGGATTTGCTTGCCTTTGTCACCACCCAAAGGAGAGACCACCACCAACTTCCGAGAATCCACAGCAGCAAAGCAGAACTCATCCAACCCATCTCAGGGTCGGTCAGCCCTCTCAGGATCCTGTGGAGAACACTTTAACTTCACTCAACAAACATCTTAACATTGCATCTGCCTTGCCTGAATTATTCTTTCAAGAAGACAGCAACTAAGAAGAGGCCCTTGCCCAGCACCCAATAGAACACTTCATCCTGCAAACATTGTATCAAGAACTGGCAACCTTTGTTCTTTGTCTTTTATGACCTGGATTATAGAATCATCATTGTCATCGTCGTCGTCGTCGTCATTATCATCATCATCATCATCATCATCATCATCATCATCATCATCATCATCATCGTCATCATCGTCATCATCGTCATCATCGTCATATCCCCCACAACTTGGGCCCTTTAGTCTTTGTAGCTTGATTGTTAATCATGTACATTTTATGTAGCAGATATATTTATTTGCCTTCCATGTTGCATGGCTTTGTGTAATAAACACAATGTAATGTTTAATTGGTCTCGACTCTTTCTCACCTTTTCTTTCCTGAATTTCTCATTCAGATCATGGGCTTTGCCTGCACCAAGGGGTTAAACTCGCTGGTGCTCGGTGCTAGGAAACCACCGTCTAACATATTTGTTGATGGTCTAAGGACCAATCCTCACCTCTAGACCCAGGCTCTTCAGATGAAAGGCTCTGAGGGATGTTTTTCCCCCAAAGGCTTTTTGGCACGTTTCCCATTCCATGAATTTCACTTCACAGAGAGGACTCAAGTCAGACCTAAGTGACTTTCATCCATTTCTTCCCACCAGTTCTGCCTAGAAAAATCTCTCAATAGTCTCACCTCTCAATGTGCCCTTTGCTTGTTTGTTTAACTACTAACAAGTGCTAAGGACTAGTCTCCTGTCTTTCCCCACACCGTGCATATTCCCATCTGACCAAATGCTTGGCTGATGGTGAAGAGGCGAGCGAGCCGCCCATCTCTCTGTCCTGTCGGAGTTCACTCCTCAGTGCCCTGCTTGAGGTTCCATGAGGTAGTCATGGCAGGAAGTGTAGGCTCCAGCTGCCTCAGTCACCCAGACTGCATTCATTCCATTAGCGCCTTCTGATTGCTGACTGTAGACTTGTCCTACTTTTGTAATTGGTGGTTAGAAAAAAGAAAAACTGGGCTGGAGAGATGGCTCAGCGGTTAACTATGGAGCAGAGACTGAAGGGACAATCCAGAGACTGTTCCACCTGGGAATCCTTCCCATATTCAATCATCAAATCCAGACACTATTGTGGATGCCAGCAAGTGCTGGCTGTCAGGAGCTTCATATAGCTGTCTCTGGAGAGGCTCTGACAGTGCCTGACTAATATAGAAGTAGAGGCTCACAGCCATCCATTGGACTGAGTACAGGGTCCCCAAGGAAGGAGCTAGAGAAAGGACCCAAGAAGCTGAAGGGTTTGCAGCCCCTTAAGATGAACAACAATATGAACTAACTAGTACCCTCACAACTCTCAGGGACTAAGCCATCAACCAAAGAGTACACATGGTGGTACTCAGGGCTCCAGCAGCATATGTAGCAGAGAATGGCCTAGTCGGTCATCAATGGGAGGAGAGGCCCTTGGCCCTGTGAAGGTTCTATGTCCCAGTGTAGGGGAATGCCAGGGCCAGTAAGCAGGAGAGGGTGGGGTGGAGAGCAGGGGATGCAGGGAGAAAAAAAAAAGGAAAAAGAAAAAGTGGACTGGAGAGATGGCTCTGTGGTTAAGAGCACTGACTGCTCTTCCGAAGGCCCTGAGTTCAAATCCCAGCAACCACAAGGTGGCTCACAACCATCTGTAATGAGATCTGACACCCTCTTCTGGTGTGTCTGAAGACAGCTACTTACACATACATATATATAATAATAAATGAATCTTTAAAAGAAAAACTTGAGACAGGAAACACACACACAGAAACGGACCCCAAATTTGTCCTTAAATAGCAGGGTGATATGTACGGTGCCTGAACCGCTCCCGCCCACACCCTGATCAAAGCAGCCAGAAGTGTCTTGTGACTTTCATAATGCTTTCTTCTTCTTCTTTTTTTTTTATTAGATATTTTCTTTATTTACATGTAAATTTCTCCATTCCCAGTTTCTCCTCCAAAA
>NW_022196905.1:165740598-165743246 GCF_008632895.1 Mastomys coucha | reverse complement strand
GTAGGATTCTTGCATTTGCCTTTCACCATCTCTTGATTTTTGGTGATAGATGTTCTTAGTGAGTCTGATCGGAGCTTGTCCTGTCCCTGATGCTCTGCAAGACCCCTGCGACTTGTGGAGCCTGTGCCTCCTGGGTGGCTGCTCCCAGCTTAAGAACTCACTGGAGAGAGGATTGTGGCTCTCACTGGAGACTCCGGGTCATGGCCGTCCCTGGAGGCAGATGGAGAGAGGATGGTGGCTCTCACTGGAGACTCAGGGTCCCGACGGTCTCTGAAGGCAGACTCTCCACATGCAAGGGAGAGGCGGCTAAGGTCGCTGATCCACCTCTGTTACTTGGAAGCTGAGAGCATCTGGTCCCTGCGGCCTGGCGGCTCCCCTGCGACTCGTGGGGCCTTTGCCTCCCAGGTGGCTGCTCCAGGCTTAGGAACTCACCAGAGAGAGGATGGCGGCTCTCACTGGAGACTGGGGGTCCCGGCGGTCTCTGGTGGTAGACTCTCCACGTGCAAGGGAGAGGCAGCTAAGGTTGCTGATCCACCTCTGTTACTTGGAAGCTGAGAGGATCTGGTCCCTGCGGCCTGGCGACTCCCCTGCGACTCCCATAATGCTTTCTTCTTTGTGGGAATTTTGCCTCAGGGGCCTCGAATGTGACCTTAAGAGTCAACCTACTCTGAAAAGGCTACTCCAAGGATGTGAAGGAGGACTATCGGGCATCAAACCCCCTGTAAGTTCTTCCCCAGCAAAAGGTCAGTTCAGCACTGTGCCCCACGGGACTTGCCCAGCTGCAAAGATTCACATAGCAGCCGGCATCCTGATTCATGAAGAGACCGTGCTATCCTTCACACACTCATAAACAAAGATGGAAAATGGCCCCTTTCTACCACATCCCGAAGTTCACGACTTAGCTCATTGGAATGTAATCCCAGTGCCCCTCTTTCCTATTTACTCAAGAATTCCTCTTAATCTGTGGTAATCTGCAGTCCCGGAGGAAAGCATTTTCCTCCATCATGACAGTTGGATTCCTCCTTACTTGGTGGTGACACAGGTAACATATGTTATGTGGATGCTAACACATCTACTTTCAAAATATTTTCCCACAGAATGTGACAGCATTTAAAAATATTTACAAGTGGTATGCTCCTGCATTTTATAAATTTTCTCATCTCCCTTACCCTATGGTTCATATTTCTCCAGAGCAGGCCATGCAATTTATCAAGATATGTTTTAGAGCAAATTATGTTCTCTGTAATTTATGTGAACACACATTTGAAGATAATCTTAAACCACTCTATTCAATTATATAAATCATGTTAATAAGTTCCTTAAACATATCCTACTGCTTTAGGCTGTGGAAGAAATGGGCGTCTCCCTTTCCTTTTCCCGTCAAAAAAGGGTCAGAGCAGACACACCCATAGCAAGAGGCAGGCAAGTAAGAGGGATAGCTAACACGTTTATTCGATCCCACTTTTCTATGAGGCAGCAGCCTTCTGATGCAAGACCCATAGGCCCAAGGTGATTGCTCATTTTTGTGCTAAATGCTATAGTTTAGATCTGCGATATACCCTTAACGTTCATGTGTTAGAGATTTGGTTACCAGCCTGTGACGCTACTGGGAGGCGGCGTGGCGGCAAAGCTTTTAGGAGCTTGGGACCTACTAAGAGCAACTTAGACCATTGTGGGTGTGTCTTGACATTGCGTCACCATCACGTTGCCTTCCGGTCTCTGTTTTCCAGTTGCGGGGAGGGAAGTAACATCCTCTTCTACAACCTTTCCCCCTTGAGGGTCTGGCAGCAGCAGGGTCAGGTTGCCATGATGGAATCCTCTGATACAGTGAGCAGAAGCAAGCGTTTTCTCCTTGGCAGCTGGCGATCTTGGACCGTTTTCTGAGCAGAGACTGAAAGCTATGATTGCATTCAGGAGGGATGAGCCATGGCTCTCTGTGGAGAAGTGCAGCTGTACAGAGGATGTGAGCTATTGGCCAGGTGGTGAATGAGGAATCCCAGGGGCACCCACACTCCTCTGGGCCCCTCTTCGGGGTGCTTCTTTCTGTGGGTGTGGGTCAGGACCTATCCTGGGTTAAGAATCTTATAATCTGGTCTGTAAACAAGCAAGTGAAGTCAGAGAATGTCTATGGCCAACTGTTCTCAGATAGAAAGAAGTTTAAGGTTAACATCTTTAGGCTGTGGACTGGCTTTGGGGCAGGGGTTCCTGACTCCATTCTAATTTGCCTCAAGAGAGAACAGTGGGTGACAGACAGAGGACAGAAGATTAGAAACTGCTTCTGAGACCAGTCCTTTGGGGAATTGGGTATTGCTTTATGAACCCCAATAAGAGTCACCTTGACACCAAGACTGTTATGAAATATAAAAGTGGCAGAATGTGGCAGGAGGAAGGGAATATGTGGTGGTCCCCTGAGAAATCACACCACGTGGCAGGCCTAATATAAAAGAAGGTTTTTTGTGGGAAGGGAGGGGAGCAGGGACCTGGAAAAGGGGTAGGGGCAGAAAGTGTGTGTGTGTGGGGGGCACAGAGAAGGACAGGAGAAAAAGGGAGGCCAGCTGGGAACAAGTGAGAACAGAGAAAAAGAGTAGAAGAAGAAGAAGAGGGAGAAGGAGGGAGAGGAAGGAGGAAGGACGGAGAGGAGGAGGAAG
>NW_022196905.1:165726135-165740509 GCF_008632895.1 Mastomys coucha | reverse complement strand
GAGGAGGAGGAGGAGGAGGAGGAGGAGGAGGAGGAGGAAAGCTGGGGAGTGAACAGTCCCCTTTATGCACTGCACCTGACCTGCACCTGACCGGCAGTGATTATGCAAGCTCTTGCTAGGTAGCTGTTGGGGAGAGCCTAGTGGAATCGTCTGTAAGCCAATAAGGACAATGCTGGCCTATCTTGTAGGGTTGTCAGGTTGTCACTGGCAGGTAGCCTAAAAAATGTGAGTGGATTTTATAACCCATTCAGAAAAATCCTTCTTTTCCCTCCAGAGTGCTCTCTGATCATGGCCACTGATGAAAAACATAAAAATCCAAACAACAAACAAAGCCAATCTGCAGTTGTTAGAAAGAGGAGTAGCAACGGAGAGCAGGTGAGGCCTCAGGTGCCATTTCTCCACTGACTGTATTGCCTTACCACCCCATTCTGTGCATCTTGCCCAGGGTACCTACTCCTTCAGCTTAGCCATCGTTGCCTAACACAGTTTATCCCAAGTCTCATCTCCCAGGGATACAGCGCCTGTGAAACAAAACCCTCTCACCCCTTCTGTTCTGAAAGCACTTTGCTTCAAAGAACCACAACTTCCCAGAGGGCCTGAATTCACTGACTTGCTCCTTGTTTACCCAAGGCTAGACACAGGCCCTTCAAGTCACTATTCTTGGCCTCCTAAACGGTCAGCAGAAACACTGGTTCTCACTGTAAGTGAAACACAATGTAGATTCGGCTTTATCCGTGGGCCTGAGAAACTGGGTCACTCTCAGCCTCAACAGCCCTCATCAGAAAATCATTAGACTTTAGATGGAATGCTCTCGGATCTGCTCGCCTGGTGGCAGCTGCGTTCAGTGGTTTCTCACCTTGTTTACTCTCTTCTCTGAAACAAAAATCTGTCTCCCTGTCCTGTGAGTCCAAGGTAGACCCATGTCACAGCATTTCCCTATGCCACTAGTCACCATTACCCATCTCCTCCTCCTCTTGCAGGAGCACTTCGTCTCTCCTCATCAAATCAATATTTGACATTTAAAGCATTATTCCATTTATTTGTATGTGTGCACATGCACATATGCTACAGTGTTGCTTGCAGCGACCCCAGTGCAGAGTTAAAGACACAGACTCCGGGTGACAGGTAAGTGGCAAAAGCAGACTCATTCCTTACAGGAACTGGGCCAACCTTTCTACCCCCTTACCCCAGCATCTCATTGGCTGTCAAGTAGCGGGATGTGGCGCTGTCTCTTTCTCATTGGCTTGTTCCATCACCTGATCTAGCGTCAGTGATCTCTAGCCATCCTGGCAGATTCTAGTTTGGCTGGGGAGGAAATATCAGCAGCGCATGCGCCAGTCGTGCAGCTGGGCCTACTTGGCTAACTAAGTTCTTCCTACACATCAGCACACAGATGAAGGTCTGAGGACAACTTGAGGGACGTGGTTCTCTCCTTTTAGCACACGTGTCCTGGGGACACACTCTAGTCATCAGGCTTGGTGGCAAGTACCTTTACTCAAGGAGACAGCTCATTAGCCCCATGTTTGAAAATATTTGAAGCCATGTATTATGATCCAGCTCAGAACACAACACTCCAAATATGGCACGTAGCATGTGGAATGTTTGAAGCTGAAGGAACTTTTAAGAAGGCCTCCCGCTCAGCATGGAAGCAGATCACACGGTCCTGCAGTGGCCTTGTGCAGTGCCCCCTCAACTGAGGAAAGGAGGGGGATGTGGGAAGAATTCAAGGAGGGTCTGTGCTGAACTCCCCCCCCCCCCAAGTTCATTGCTTTTACCCCAGCCCTCTTATCTGCCCCACCCTCCCCAAACACATACCAGGAATTTCCAGTGTGTGTCACACTCGCTACAGAAACACCCAGGCTTATTCAATTATTAGGTCAGCATGACTCCGTTGTCAAGTGAAGACTCACAAAGAGAGCCATATGCCGCTGCTACGTTGACAAACAAAGTGAGCCCCATCCATATAGTCTACAGGGGCCCCAGCAGAAGGGACTCCGGGTAGATAAAGAGAAAAAGTTCCATAGCTAGTAATACGTAAATGCAACGGAGTCCGGTTTGCACATGGACAACAGTGCTGGACGGGAGGCATCGAAGGAGCCGCGTGGAGCCAGTTGGGAAGGCTGAGAACACAGCCAGGACATAAAGACGGAGTTCTGTATGGAGGAGGTCCCTCTCCTCCACTCCTGTGAAGCAGCTAGTGGGGCCCGCTGCTTTAAAGGTTCCTCTAATACCTGTCCTGTCCCGTATGAGCCGCAGGGTCTGGAGTTCAATCTAGCTACATTTCCGGTGGCACAGAGGCCAGCCACCGGATGGCAGCAAACACTGCTCTGACAGGATGATTTGTGTGATGGAACAGCCTCGCGTTCCAGCGCTGCCACACTGGCCTGAATTTTAAGGTTCGGAGTTTGCTCATTATCATGTAAGAGCCTTTAAAATACATATTTCAGTACCTCCTTAAGGAGAAATTAAAATAAACATGAGTAGGGAATATATCCTCAAGGTTTGTACTTGGTAGAGATTCAGATATGAACTCATCAGTTTATGTCTGAGAAAGGCAGGATAAATCAGTGTATTTAGGGCTCTCTCATTGAGCCAATGTTCACAGAAATATTGACAAGTAGAAGCTAGAAGGAAGGAAAACCACTTAATGGTGAAAAACATCAATTAATGCTTTTATCTCTTTAGAGCCCGAGAAGAATTCTCTTTTGGGAATTCCATTATTTTAGGAGAATCATTTGGATAAGGCTTTCAGTTATGCAAATGCAAGGCAAAGAAGAGAGAGACGAAGACATTGGAGAAGTAGATTTGAAGCAGTGGCCTGTGTGAAGAATAACAATAAAAGACACCTTTGTCGCATACTTAAAGTAAGTGGTTCTTTAAAGCTCTGCCCTCCAAGCAGTGTACAATGGAAAACATTTCACATTGCTACCAACTACACCAGCACATCTCTACATCAGAAAACAGCATTTTCCTATCACACGGGGATAAGTCCTGTTCTATTGGAATTGGTTAAAAACTGTCTGTGGCAATCTACTGTATTCACTGTCTGAATTCCACTGAATTGCAATCTGCTTTTGAGAAACATTGCATTTCCCAGATTGGGATTGACAGTGGGATTTCGTATGCACAGGAGGATGGAGATTCACTATCACCGAACTTTAACCAAGGGTGTTAGTCCAGGTCCTATCTCTAGTATGTCCTATGGGGTGTCTTAGCCAGGGAAGGCAGAGTCTTGGCATCTGGTCACCATGGGCTGCCTTGAGGGAGAGCCTCTCACATTCTCTCAGGAAGAGTCTCCTCCCAGATCTCCAACCTCCTGTCCCCTCCACTTGCTTCTGGCCTATAAATTCCCACCTTTCCCTATTGTGTTTGTAACTGAGTCCTTTACATGGTCCTGCAGCCACCTTGGATTCACATTTGCTTTTAACCACTTTGCTGTTGAGTATTTGTTTGCTGTTGGTGTTTGCTCAAGTAGCCTGTGGGGGCAGGGAGTGAGGTGAGGCTGAGCATGATTTAGAAACTGCAACGATGCAAAGAAAACCTTCACCTGCTACTGTTTGTCACTGAAAAATTTGGGGAGTAAATGAAAAATATGGTACTGGAGGAGTTAGAGTCCCGTCTTGGGGTTCTTAGTCTCAATAAGAACACTCAATGGACTCAAAGGGAAGCCGGAAAACAGTTTGTAGAGTTTAAAGAAAAATCCCAGGGCAGGCAAGTGACAAATCTTGGCAGCTGCCTGGAAGAGGAAAGCAGATCAGAGGACGAGAAAACCATGCCCTTTGGGTCATCACTGGGGTCATGGAAGCAACAAGCAGCCATATGGAAGGAAGGGGAGCCTCTGAGAAAGAGTAAGGAAGCCCAAAGGGTCAAAATTAATCATCCTTAGGTTCTAGTGGAATCCAAAACAAAGACAGAAGAGAAGAAAAAAGTGAGCAAACCCAACTAAAACTCAGAAAAGGTCTGGAGCAACTGCACAAGAGGGAAGGGATTCTAGAAGGACAAACACATTATCTCATTAAGGGGTTAATTAGCCCTCCCATCTGTTTAGGCTTATGGTGAACCCATCTTCCAAGGGTTGATCCCTCCATCACGGGAATGTCGGTTCTCTACCCAGGCCAGAGATTTCATTCTCTTGATAGGAAGGAAATTGCTTTTCTGTAATGGGCCTGGTTGCTATGGTGACAGTCTGACATACCAGGCAAAGGGTATCAATCTAGGTGCACCACTGAGCCAGGTCTGACTTCCATGCAGGGTGATTATTCTGAAGCAAGATTTTCAGAAGGCAATGTTTATTCTTGAGCTAGCGAAGCTTGAGAGGACAGAAGAGTAGATCTCAAGTCTGCCTCCCTGTTGATAGGCCTAGGGATGTTTCTGTGAGAACGAAGAGGGTGGTCTACAGCAGGGGAGTGATTGCGAGTGAGGAAAAGCCCAGTCATTGGTGATCTGTGCATTTGTGAGCAAATTTCAGGGCCCCTTGCAGAACACATCCAGGGAAGAGCAGCATTAGCAGGACCTGAGGGTGAAGTCTGAACCGCTAATGGCAAGCTAACCTATCAGACACTTGAGTGAGTCCCACTCAAAGGGGCATTGGCTCTAAACCCATTTGAGCTACTCCCAGAGTACTCAGAAAGTCATCAGCACATTTACCTGCATATCCCAGGTGCCAGTCACACAGCACACAGCTCAGAGTGTGTGGGCGAGCTGATCAGGCACAGCCACTGAAAGACAGTGACGGAAGCTAACAGCAGGAAAAGAAGCTGGACGTTATGCAGATTTCCCTTGGATTTGTGATAGTCAACCTGGAATGCATTGCCAGGGTAATTAGATACAACCCAGAGCCTACCCACGATGGCTGACTGGTTACTTCTGCTTAAATTGTGCCTTTGGATGCTAATGTGAGAGCCTTGGTGGGAAGGACAGAGACTGCACCAGGAGGGGAACATGGACATTAAAGGGCTTGACAGGGGACAAGGGCTATCTGCTACTGTCACACAGCGATGGAGAGGCAAGAATGTGAGTCCCCAGAGTGAGTGTGACCCTGTGTTCTGTGAAAACTGCTTCCGCTAGAAGCACTTGAAACTTATTAATGGCTACACTTTCCTTCTCATACTCTTGACCTTCCCATAAAGACCTCTCAGAACTTGCAGGGTGATTATGCTTATGCATGGGGAGATGGTCACAAGAGTCTCTTTCATGCTTCCGATGGAGCCACAGAGCCTTGCACGGTGCTGAGCTGCAGACACCAGCCAGCAGTATCCATTGCATCTAATGCCCTGTGGAAGGTTCTGCAACAGGGTCAGGAGCTAAAGAGACACGAGAGGTGCCCTCCTAGCATGCAGGAAACTCTTAGATGCAGCTGGGATGTGGCTTTCTGTGCTGAAAACCAGAGGTCTAAAGGTGGAGTTTGTCTAGTAAGTTTTAACTATTTGCATTTGCCGGATGCTAATGTGAGAGCCTTAGTGGGAAGGACAGAAATAGCCCCAAGAGGGGAACATGGACACTAAAGGGCTTGACAGGGGACAAAGACAATCTGCTACTGTCACACAGCGATGGAGAGGCAAGAATGTAAGTCCCCAGAGTGAGTGTGACCCTCTAGCAGGTATGAATTTACTAGCTCGTTAAAACCCCATAGCTTTTTGGTTCTCTTGTCTTGGTGCCAGACAGACAGTTTTCTCAGAGTACAGATGAACAGGAAGGACGCATTCACGTCTCAGGATTTAGAAGTAGACTGCTGTGTGCACCCTGTGATGGAAGGACAGACAAGGCTTGTAGGTGACATCAGATCACCCACATCTGATCAGATCAGAGTGTGAGCATCAGATGGGAACAGCACGTCAGTCCCACTTACTGTACACATCACTACCACCGCGAGCTCCCACTCAGTGCTGCTGACTCAAGGTGGCATAAAACCACAACAGAATGCCCTATGTTTTAGCGCTCAATGCTGGCTTGGATACTAGAACTAGATCTGTAGCAGGTAAGTCTCCAGCTTAAGTACTTGCAGCATCAACTCTCAATGGATTACTAATTGGTCACAAGGGGGAAGACCTCAAGGATCATTTCTATCAAAATTCTAGAACACAATATAAGGGTGAAGAGAAGATACAAAACCTCTCTTGAAGCTCCTTGAAGCCATCAGTTTTTTTTTTTTTTTGTAATGTGATCCATTTTTTCTCAAACTAATTCTCTGAGAAAGACTAAATAATAGATTTCAATCCTCAAGATAATATTATGTGTTTGAAGATACATAGAAAAGAATTTCTAGTATAAGATAAAATTATAGAGCCAAGGAAGGAAGTTGGGAGACAACTTCTGTTTTGGCAACAATTTGTCTCTCCTTCTCAGGGCACCATGCACCCTGTGTGTGTGTGTGTGTGTGTGTGTGTGTGTGTGTGTGTGTGTGTGTGTGTGTGTGTGTGAGTGCATGTGAGTGTGAGCGTGCGTGTGTGTAAGAGACAGAGTCTTAGGGGTAGAACCTCAAGGGCCGTTCACACAGGGGTGGGGATCGAGCCAAGCTGGTGAAGTAAATGTAAGTTGAACATAAGCCAGCCCCCAACCTCAAAAGTGACTTTTGGGGGAGGTGTCTTTATTTCCATTACTCTGCAACAAGGGGAGATGCTCTTTGAGAAGTTGAAGATGAAATCTTTTCTGCAGTCTTGAAGCCAAAATCTTATCATTTGAGTGGGGATAAAAGGCAAACAAACAAAACTTTCAGACCGGAAAGCCTCAAACCCCAACCCCTATTTGTGCCAAATCCTTTAGATCTTGAATCTAGGGTGGAAACAAATAGCTCCTTTGTCACACTTGTCGCCAGCTTTGTTCTCTCAGAGATCAACCATTCACAAGACTTCACAAACAATGTAATGAAACACACAAGGAAATGCAAACTCAAGAACAAAAATAACCAAAAACAAATTTGACAATAGATCTATCAACAGTTCTTGTATTATAGTGATCAGACCACTGTAAGTATAGATTATTAAAATAGGCTACACTCCATGGAAAGGGGAAAGGGACTAATGAGCAGTCTCTGCCAAGCAGGGATGACGAGGCACCAACACACCAATAAAATTGCCAAGTGGAAACACAGGAAATGAAGATTGGATTGCAATTTTCAAAATACAATAACTTAATAGATGGATTTAATAAATGAACTGGAAAATAACTCAGAGGGAACTGTACATAAAGCAAGATAGAAACACAAACAGAAAGAAACACAGAAGAGAAGCTAAGACAACTAAGAACAAAAGAGAATGTATGTGTGTGTATGTGTGTGCATGTGTACATGTGAGTGAGTTTGTGCATGTGTACCTGTGAATGTATATGTATGTACATGTTTTTGAGTGTATGTGCATGTATATGTGTACATGTGTGTGTATGAGTATATGTGTGTGCATATGTGTGTGAGTATAAGTGTGTGCATGTGTACATGTGTATGAGTACATATATGAATATGTGTGAGTATATGTGTGTGCATGTATATGTGAGTATATATGTGTACACGTATACATGTGTGTATATATGGGTGTGAGTGTGTGTGCTTGTGTACATGTGCATGAGTGTATGATGGATATGTGTGAATGTATGTGTGTGCATGTATATGTGTGTACAAGTGTGCATATTTGTGTGTACGTATGTGTTTGCATGTATATATGTGTGTGAGTGTATGTGTAGGGTATTGCGTGTTACTGTATGTGTGTGCATGTGTGTATGTATGTCTGTTTACATACACATGTAACTGCCTTTCTGAAGACAGAGACACAGTGAGTATAGAGAATTCCCCATACACAATGAAAACTATTCACAAATCCTACTAAGCTGATGACCAGGGCAGGAGGTTCACAAGTGTGAGGCTGGCATGGGTTACACAGTGCGAGCCATTTAAAAATAAGAAAGAGAGAGGTGTGTGTGGGGGGAGGAAACAATGAGTATTTAATATCTATATTTTAAATTCCACATGTAAAGATGCTTTGGTAAAAGAACAGAACAACAAAAAAGGGAGACGTTCATTTTGTGTATCTGTGCATGTGGCTTTTGTGCTTACATGTATGGGGGCATAATTGCTTGTGTGGCTCTGAGTGGGAGTGTGTGCCTGTGTGTGTGTGTGCCTGTGTGTGATCCACTGTTGATGCTTGATGTCTTTCTTGATTACTGTCTACCCTAAACATTGAGAAAAGGTTCCACACAGAACCCAAGTGCACAGAGGTAAAAGGCAGGAAAAGAGAGAGAAGGACCTGTGAGTAGAGACTACCCACAGGCCCTAGAGAGGGACTTAGGACAGATTAACCCAGGTGGACCCCGGATCTCAGGTTTCTGTGTTAAGATATTTTGTTATGGCAACCTTCTTAAACTTCTTTACTTAAACTTTATATACTTTCAGTTTATGCATTTGATACCACAGATTTTAAAAGATGGATTTTTTTCTTCTACCAAGTTTACATGCAGTAGACAAAACTGGGAAGTAGTATGGTGTGCTCTTTGAAATGACTTCTCTAGATAGAAGCATACTTACCAGCAAGTGTTAGGCGTCTTTGCTTTCACAGGCAAGGTCCCTGGAATCTGTTCCTATTGCAGCGTGTTGTTCACAAAGCTGTCCTCTGTTAAGACTGACTTACTGCATATTTCCCTTAGCTCCTGTTGGTCTGAACTGGAGTGGAGTGGCTGTGGCATTTGGGGAAGCTGGTAGTGACAGATCAGTCAGGGATACATTTATCTTGAGCTTATTGGGGCTGTCTTTAGTTTTTAGTCACTTCTGAGAATAATGAAGCTATTGTGAGCCACCTGGAGCTACAGTTTAAGTCAGGACATGAAATGCCCAGCATGGGAGATGTGGAGATATAAAAGAAGAAAAGTGTGTAAGTCTGAACTCAGCTATACTGTGGCAATGCTTGCAAATACTTTTCTACATAAAGCTGTAAGTTGTGGGTTCTGTTATACAATTCCTAGGTGAAAGAAAGCTTGTATCGGGCCAAGAACACATTCATAAATGACTGGCACACACATATGCAGAAACACGTATTATTGTATTATTCACGGATAGGAAGTGAAGCTTGAATCTCTAGAGAGCTAGGCACAGCAACTATGTTTCTAAGAGCTTGCACAAGAAAGTCGCTTGCTAGAAACTTTCCAATTTGAAAACCACCCTAAACACTGACATTACCCACTCATTATGTGAACTAAGAAGCAAAAGAAGTAGTCCCACATTGGCAACAATTTAAAAACTGATCTATAAAAAACTGGATCTATGATGCTATAGGAGAAACTGATAGTTTCTAGATTGGTGTGGAATGAATTATTTTCCAAAAATCTTGCATATGGCATGTGCAGCTGCTACATCCAGCTATTCTCATGATTGAGGTGTTTTGATCATTTGATCCTCAAAGCCAGAGACTGCGCAATATAGTGAGACCCATCTTTTGTGTGACACAGTTCCTCCTGCAGAGACAACACACACACACATTCTCATGTTAGGGAGCCTATGGCAGGTCAATGTCCATGGAGCACCAAAGTCCTACTTGGTGAACCAATGAGTTTTCTTGGAATTGCTTATAAGAATATGGGTGAGGGGTTGTTTACAGGCACAGACATGATTCAAAGAGACATGGGAATCTAGACCACACTGCAGAGCCTGTAGGAAGCTCAACAGGTTAGAAAACATCCTTTCCAGGGGATTCAGTTGGTCCGAGCCTCTTTCAGGCTAAACCGGTTTCTGCTTCTTCCAGTCAGTTGGTCTGGTCTCTTGAATCTTCTTTGCAGCTTGGTTCATCAGAGAATAAGCGTCTTGATTGCTTCCTCTGACAGTGAGGGATCTGGTAAAGCTGGTCAGCTTCAGGGACTTCCTGAACTATTGTGACGTGTTTGCTCTCTTCTGATTCGTCAGTGTCCCCACAGGATGGAATGTTTCAATCTCAGAGGAAACTTACAGAATACCTCTCAAAAAAGGTAAAAATCTGTCATATGCAAAATAAATACAAAATTATATGACTCAAATTATGCCACCCTCTTAGTAATATAATAAAGTAAGAAGAGAAACAGGAAGAAGAGGAAGAGGAGGAAGAAGAGGAAAAGGAGGAAGAAGAGAAGGAAGAAGAGGAAGAGGAAGAGGAGGAACTTAAACCTGGTATGCAGCACTTAGATGAGGCAGAAGGCTGAGACAGGAGGATTGTCACAAGTTCAAGGACATTTCATATTAGCCTGAAAGTTTTAAGTTCTCTTAAAAGCAGAAACAAACAAAATCAAGAGTCAGTGTATAAGTATGTCAGGCCATTCACTGTTGTGTTCTGCTGCCAATCTCAGTGGACTTTGTTAAGTTTGTGCCAATGTATAATACAGTACATTGTTAAAATGTATAATATGACACAATGTTATAGTTCACAATTTGTTTCTACATCAAGAGCTATAGAACAGGTTTTGCATTCACAATGCAGCTTTTTGCTTTGTTTTGTTTAAGACAGTATCTCACCATGTAGTCCATGCTGTCCCCAAACAGTGTTCCTCTTACCTTAGGCTGGAACTCATAATGCAGCTCCTAGGTTATATAAGTTTGGGCCCCGTAACAAGCTGGGCCTTTCCTCGTCTAAATGTTATGTACTTGTCTGCTGATTTTTTCCTGTGCCAACAGCTCAATCGGTTCCTGGGGATGTCCTATTTTTACAAAGTAATCGGATT
The DNA here is from genome assembly GCF_008632895.1 of Mastomys coucha. Classification (NCBI taxonomy): domain Eukaryota; kingdom Metazoa; phylum Chordata; class Mammalia; order Rodentia; family Muridae; genus Mastomys; species Mastomys coucha. The sequence goes on along the minus strand of NW_022196905.1, from coordinate 165,729,841 downwards.
TGTGAAGTTGCTGCTACTGGCTGACCAGCCCTCTGGTTTGCAGTGCACCTCATGTGGAGAGCACCATGCCTCATAGGCTTCATCCCAAGGATGCCCCTGTAGAAGCGTCGAGCTCTCCGTAAGTGCAGGCTTGTAAGTCTTGGGTCCCACACTCCTGCACTGTGAAAGAGCTGACCTGTGATTGTCCTCTCACAAAACAATTTTCTGTGTCTTGCATTTTACAGCGTTGCCGTAGTTCACTGTCTCCTTCAATCTGATGTTTGAACACTCGTCTTTTCCTTCTGTTCTCATCATCTTTCCAAATATTTCACTCTCCCAACAAGACATGTTATTTGATGATGTTAATCCCTAACTTCTAGTTAGAGATGTGGAGGTTGAAACAGGGGAAGTAGTTTCAGGTCAGAACTGCCAGCCAAACACAGTTTAATCTTTTTAATCTCTCTTTTTTCACACTTGGACTATTTCCATGGAAGAGAAATATTCTATTAGGTTTTCCCACTTGACAATAACAGGAAGATTCAGGTTCATTTGCTAATGGCGTTCCTCTACTATAAGCAGATGTTTAATCAAGCTGTCAGGAGCCTGGCATTTACATTCCTTTATGGTTTTCTAAGCACTTTGTGCTGAATGGGCTAGGTCCTGCACTGATAGGTTTTCTGTTTCTACAATAAAATATTCGAGGCAGTATCCTTATAATGAAAGGGGGGTTATGCTAACCCCCCTTTCATTACTACCATCACCACTACTACCACCACCACCATCACCATCACCACCACCACCACCACCACCACCACCACCACCATCACTACCAGCACCACCATCACCACTACTACCACCAAACACCCCAAAACAATGTGCAGGAAATGTTAGCAAGCTCAACTGGATTCAGGGTACATGAGGTAAGATAAACATTCCTCACTGACATCAACGTTTTCACATTGACTTTGGAAAGAAGAGAAGAAACTTTGTTTCATTTACCTGAAGTATCTTTTTAAATCAGATGGATGGCAGATCTCTTTGTGCACTTCCCTAGAGATGCAGGGAAGGCAACTGGAAGTTGCAAAGGTAAAGGAGACATTACTGGTACTGGGCTGGTAGGGGAGGCCATGATGCTGAACGAGGGCTCATTCTTAAGATATCCCAGAGCCTGGAACTGAAAAGTATCATTGGCCATTCACTGATAAGGATCAATGTCACTGGGGAGAAGAGAAACTGCTTGTCTGCAGAGCTCAGGTAGAGAGGAGGCAAGAGGCCCTTCCTGTGCTTGGCTGAAGGGGAAGCTGAGGGACCAGTGTGAATGCATGCAGAATCACACTGAGATTATATTCCCAGTGACAGGCAGACCTGAGGCTGGACAGTGGTTAAGAAATTTGCTGCGTCATTGTGAGGACCACAGTTCAGGTCTAAGCACTCATGGAACAAGCCAGACACCCTGCACACACCTGGAACTCTAGCTCTGAGGGACCTGACCTCTTTTCCTGGTCTATACACCTGCATAGGCATGCATGATCCCTAACACATGTGCATATGCAGTCACACAGACACAGACACACTCATGAATCTATAAAACAAACCTTGAAAAACTTGAAAGTAGATGTCACAGTAAGACATCTTAATGAAGGAAAAATGGAAGATCAGCCCAAAGAAGGGGCTGTTTGGGGCCTTGCAGGGCAGGTGGCAGAGGGGTCCTGATTTTCTGAAGAGTTGTAGGAAGGGTCTTCCTCGCCCAGGCTCACATTGTTTCTGTTGGGAAAAACATTGTCTAACAAAGGTGAAGGGTTTGTAAAAGTCAGGAGAGTTCAAAATTTTGAATGGAAGGCTATTTCATTCTTTTGAAGTTCTGCAAGGTCCTGTTTGGACAAATGTCTTGCTCCTTGCAATGCTGCAACCATGGCAGGGAGAAGTACCTTCATTGTGACTGTCATCGGTGGACCACACTGAAGGGCGCCACCCTGCCCTTGCCCACAGATCCGCTCCAGAATATTGTCTATGGAATATAGGGAATTTGATGAAGATATTTTTGCTGTCATACATGAAGGTTCAGTTTAATTATAAGTTGATTGAGAAGCCAGGTTTTTTGGGTTTGAATTCTGATCCACCTCTAAATTGTACCATGTTCTCCAAGAGCTGTCTGAACCCCTTAGCCCCAGATGAAGGCAGTGCAAAGACGGAGACCTCTGTGGGCAAGAGGACTGGGCTAAGATGATGCACCACTCCATAGAAAGACTTTGAAGAATGCCACACTGCAGCAAGTATAAACATCAGTGATATGCCAAAACTTCCCTGCTTTGGGGTTTGCAAAAGGAAAATTCAGGGGAATTGCTGAGAAGGGTACTGTACAGGCCTGTGCCAAAGGCCAGTTGCTGGGCTGCTGGGAAACATGTTATCCAAACTCAACCAACAGAGCTTGTCTGGAGCCCCACATTTGGGGTACTTAAGTCAGATATAAGTAGTATTTGAAAGTCCCTCTAAATATAGCTCTATGTTTTTAAGACAAATGCAGTTTTTCATATTGAAATTTCTTATTTGTTTGCACATAGATCTCATATGGAGTTAATTAAGGGAGCAGATATCTCTAGCACATGCCTCGGAGACTTGACGACGGAGTACTCATCTTAGTTCATTAATTTGTTTATTGTTGATTAATTCACTCATGCATTTATTGATTCAGTCATTCCAGCATTTATAATTAAAGAGTCATGCCTCAATCTCTACACCATATAAAGATGGTTATGTAAGTAGGTTAGATATCTATAAAAGAATTTGCTTGAGAATGCTACCCCAAACTGCATTTTTATGAGACTGAAGCATATGATTTAATTTTTGCCAATTTGAAGGAAATACTATTATGCAACACAAGGCCATTTGGAACACCACACATAAAAAATGTTTCTTTTTATTTCGTTTGCTTTATTTTCTTTGGTATTTTGAGACAAAGGACTTGCTATGAAGCCCAGGCTGACTAGAAACTCAAAGCAATCCTTCTGCCTCAGTTTTCCTGGTGCTAGGGTAACAGATATGAGCCACTTTGCCAAGACAGCAAAACTGCTTGTAATATATATTCATCTTTCTAGCTACAGGGAGACTCATTGAACTTCAATAGAGAATAATAAAATTTAGCTTTCTAGGGTGCAGTATAGTAGACTTTGATAAACTCATATGTCTTCATATTTATCTCTGTGCAGTGGGGAATCTAATCCCAGCTTAGATTTAAGCTATTAGGCCAGTGGTTCTCAATCTTCCTCATGCTGTGACCCCTTAATACAGTTCCTCACGTTGTGGTGGCCCCAACCATAAAATTGTTTTTGTTGTTACTTTATAACTGTAATTTTACTACTGTTATGAATTATAATGTAAATATGTGATGTGTAGGATATCTGATATGTGACTCCTGTGTAAGGGTCATTAGACATCCCCCCTCCCCAAAGGGGTCATGACACATATAGATTGAGAACCGCTGTATTAGGCTACTTAGAAATACTTTTGTTGTTGAGTTTAAAACCATCAGTGGGTTTCCACATATACACTGGGTTTTGATTCTGTTTTAGTTATTTACCTAAAACCACATTTTATGCCAAGCAGTCATTAGTTTGGATTTATCGTGTGACTATGGTGACTGGCACAAATTTACCACAAACATACAGAATTCTCTCTTTCTTTCTTTCTTTCCTTCCTTCTTTCTTTCTTTCTTTTTCTTTCTTTTCTT
>NW_022196905.1:165713940-165726125 GCF_008632895.1 Mastomys coucha | reverse complement strand
TCGAACTCAGAAATTCACCTGCCTCTGCCTCCCAAGTGCTGGGACTAAAGGCGTGCGTCACCACCGCCCTGCCAGAATTCTTACACCGCTTTTGATGTTTCCTCTGTCCCCATGTGCTGGTGTCCAAAGGCTCCCAGCCACAGCCCAGTAGAATACTGACCCATTCCCACCTGTATTGTTTTGGTTTTAGAATGAGATTTAAACAGAATCATAAAGGTCTCTGTCTGGTTCTGGAGTTTTAGTGCAGCCTTTCCGAGTTTGAGATTCATCTGTGTGCAACCTAGACTTATTCTTAGAAGTGTATAGCTTTTAGCATTTAACTATAAGGATACACCACAATCAATTTATATTTCATTTGATGACAGTTTGGATTATTTTCAGTTTGACTGTAGATCTGCTAGGGAAAAAAATGTGTATTTTTTTCTTTCTTTCTGGAAATGCGTGGTTCTGTTTCCTTGAGGTAAATGAATGTGTGGGGATGAGTTTGCTGGGTGAAATGGTAACTTGAGATTTGCCTCTATAAAACATTGTCAAGATGTTTTCCAAAGCGGTTGCATCCACTTCAAGCTCTCACTTGTAATAGCAGAGCTTCAGTTGCTTTGTGTCCGTGTAGACACTTAATATTGTTAGAGCCTGCCCTTGATTGACACCCATAGAGGTGCCAGGTTGCAGGGTTCTGTGGCTGAAATTTGTGTTTTTGAAATGACCAATGGTGTGCTCCTTTATTGCCATTTTTGGTGAAAGGCTTGCCCAAGTTTGTTGCCCATTTTTATTGGATTCCTCCTTACTGCTAAGCTGTGAATGCTTTCTATATGTCTTTGGGTTTTCTGTCTTTTGTCAGATGTCTTTTCAAGTGAAATGAAATAAAAATTTTCCCCTTTGTAGGCAGACAGAACTTGAGACAAGGTCTCACTGTACATCCCAGGCAAGCTCTGAATTCACAGCGCCCTGCCTCAAGATCCAGAGTGATATGGATGCAGTGTACTGTGATGCCAAGCTTTAAGGCACATCTGAGTCTACTGCAGTCCAGGTTGCCTGTCCACTTTCTTTTGTACTCCATGATTTCTATCCTTCATCTAAAACACACCAGCATACCCATGGGGACAGGTTTATCTCCAAGAAGCCTTCGCCTCAGCTGCTTTGTTTGGGTCTGTATCCCATTTTGAGTATTTCTTAAAGTTATGTCAGGTAACAGTCAAAGTCATTTTGGGTTTGGATATCCAACTGTGTCAGGATGCAATTTCCAGAAGACAAAGCTTTCTCTTCTGAATTGCTTTGTTATCTTTGTTTAAAAAAAAAAAAAAAATCAATGGGCTGTATATGTGTGGGTGTGTCTTCGGATTCTTTATTCTTTCATATTGATCTTTATGTCTCTTCCTTGACTGTAACACATTGCCTTGACTACAGCTATAAAATTAGTCAACCAGTGTGAGTCTTGAAGCTCTCTGCTTTTTTTTCTTTCTCAGAATTATTTTAATTTTCTAGTTCATGGGATTTCCATGTAGATTTTAGGATCAGTTTAAGAGAAAAAGCCTGATGGATTTTGGGAGTTGCATAGAATATGTAAGTAAATCAATTACGATGAACATGATTCTTGTGATCTGAATGCAGCTTGGGTCCCAGAACTGAGCTTGCATTTCTTCCATAGGAGCTGCATGGCTTTTAATGAGTCCTGTAAATATTTTATTAAATTTATCTTTATTTCATAGTATTGTACAATGTTCAATTTTTAAACGTTACTGAGAGTATGTAGGAATGAAATTGAGTTTTGCATATTATCCTAGTATTTTGGAATCTTGAGCTAATAACTAAAATGGGTTTGCAAATTGAATTCAAGATTATAAAAATGAATAATAATGATATATTGGATCATATCTGTGATCCCTGTATTGAGGAGGTTTGGGGCTGGGAGATCTGAAATCCAAGGCCAACCTCAGCTACACAGCAAATTTGAGGTCAGCCTGGGCTACATAAGACTTTGTCTTAATTAATCAAATAAGCAAACAAACAAATAAATAATTGGGTTCTGATAAGGTAGGACTTACTTCAGCGGTATTAGGTTAGTTAACACTTGAACATCAACTGAAATAACTTACCATATATTAGTAGGCTAATGAAGGGTCCACATGATCAGATGAGTACAGGCAGACACACATCTGACAAAATTTCACATATAGTTTCAGTTTAAGGACCATGCAGAAACACAAAACTATAGCAGGAGTTTAGGGACCTTATGGTCCTTACAAATGATAGCTCTGAAAAGTCTGTAGACGTAGTCCATGCTTAATGGTGAAAGATTGTATGCTCCCCCATATCAGACACCAGGGAAGGGTGTCCTTTAATACAGTGCCAAACTTACCAGTGCTGTGGGGCAAGAAAAAGAAAAGATAGGCAAATACAGAGGAAAAGAAGAAATTAGTTTTACCCACAAAAACATAATTATCTCCAGAAAAATCACAAGGACAATAACCCTACAATAAAATAGTTTTAGTTCTCAGTTCAGCATTTATGAATGATGATACTTTATAGCACCATAAAATAGGGATATATTTAAAATCTACATATTTTAAGTTTTCTATATTTATATTAATAAACTAAAAGGAAAATGGCAAAATTAAGTTTAGCAGTGTATTTTAGTATAAAGGTTAAGATTGTAGTTCTACACTTAAAATAAGATGTTAATGAAACATTTTGAATACATTTTTTGCCAGTAGAAGTCTGGAAATATGGTGTATTTGTGCTATTTTGAACTTGCAACATAGGTTAGTTTGGACTGGTCCTATTGCAAATTCACAAGAGGCTTCTGCGGCTGTTGTCAGCCTTGCTGTAAATACAGTGGGCCATTTTTTTCTCTTCAATAACATTTTTGTATCTTGGTACCAGGGTAATATGTGCCTTATAAAGGAGTTAGAAAGTGTTTGATCCTTATGTCTTCTATAAGAATAAGATCTATATGTCTTCTATCTACATAGAACTAGTTTCCTTTCATCCTTAGATGAATTTTGCCAGGTAAAGCCATCTGGGCCTGAAATTTTCTTTGTTAAAAGGCATTTAACTATGCATTTGATTAAACAAACAAACAAGATTTTTCCAGTTGTGCGTTCCTTCCCTAATACACTTGGTAAGAATTTTAAGGAACATGTCCATTTTGTGTTTCAGATGTTTGCTCATGAGGTTTCTGTGGATGCTCTGGATTATCTGTTGGACCTCTGGTGATGCCTCCTCTTTCATTTATAGCACGGATGAGTTCTCTTGTTCTGATGTGGGTACTTCTTCCTTAGTTTTATTTCTTTAAATAGAGTAATTGGAAATTCACAGAAAAAAGATGAGCAGGAAGTGCAGCGATTTCACACATGGACTGACTCCACACTCCAACACAAGCTTCTATGCTCATCAGTATCTTGCACATAAGTAGGTATCTATCAGAAAATGTAAACATACATTAACACATCTTATCACCCCAAACCCATGATTCATGCTGGGCTTCACTATTGGTTTTATATATTTTATATATTTTGAAAAACATAGGTCTATCTTAGTGCCTTTGTTCTTTGTGATCCACTATGCCAGAAGTCCACTGTATTCTGCTTAGCCTTCCTTCTCAGGGCCTAGTCACTGATACCTGTTTGCTTTCTTTATAGTTTGACTTTCCTAGATGCCTGGTGGTAGAGACCAGTTACACTGACTTCCTTCACTCGGAAATACATATATTTTTTTCATGTCTTTTTATGGCTTGATTGCTCATTTCTTTTTAGCAGGGAACAACATCCCACTGTCTGCACCTGTTTATTTACCTTTCACCTCCCAAAGGTCATCTTAGTTAATTACACGTTTTGTGATCATGAATAAAAGCTGTTCTACACATCTTCTTGGAAGACTTTTTCATGGTTGTGAGGCTTCAACTCCCTTGGGTGAATCCTAAGGAGTGTGATTGTTAGTCCACATGTTAAGACAGTATGTTGAGTTTTGTGAGAAGCTACCAAGCTCTTTTGTTCCCATGAGGGATGGTTGAGAGTTTCCATAGCTCCCTGCCCGCAAATCAGTGGGGTCAGTGTTCAGTGACCTTTGGCCATTCTGGAGGTGTGCAGTATTGTGTTGTTTTCTGTTTCTCACATGGACTGTTAGGAGGTGCACCTATGTAAAGCACTGTGTGACACACTGGTATTACTCCTTCCTCAAATGTTTCCTATAACCACTGTTGCTACCACTTGACCCTCCTGGTTCCTTTCTGGGTTATTAGCTATAGGCTAATTAGATATAAGCCTGCTCAGACTTCCTAACTCTTCTTGAGTGATATTTGCAGGTTAGTTCTTTAATAAATTTATTTCATCTCAGTTATACAACTTGTGGACATGATGGCCCACCAATACTGATGTTACTCTTTTAATTTAAAAATTCCACTTGAGTCTTTTTCTTTCTCTTTTAGCTTGACTAGAGGCTCATTGATTGTTCTTTCTAAAACTGGTTTCATTGTTATTGTTCTAAATCACTTATTGTTTTTAATTTCATTGATTTCTCCTTTTTTTTTTACTTTTCCCCTTTCTTCCATGTATACCCTTTTTTCTATATATAGATATATATTTTAAATATATAAATACAAACTGTTCAGTTTCTATGGTTATTTTTATGTATATGATTCCAGGACTGACCCGATCATCTTGGATAATCAATTAAGGGGCTTTTCCCTGGGGAAACTCTCAATATTCCTTAGTTTCCTGTAGTTATTTGTCTAGGTGTCTAGGATGCCTTATGGGATTTTCCCCTTCTGTGTTAGCATGTCTTTAGCTATTCTTCTTTTATGTCTTTTTCACATAGTCATATTGATGAGAGTTCATGGGTATGGCTTCCCTGCCATTTCTAGGAGATGCAATCTTACAATTCTTTTGGTTCTTCTGGCTTTGACAATTGTTTCATCTTCTTTTTCTTGATTTTCCCAAGCATTAGCTATAGGATCTGTGTTGTTGATGTATAAATTGGAGCTGAATATCACATGATCATGTATTCTCTGCATTTTGAGTAGTTGTGTTTTTTTTTGTAATGGTCTTCATCTATTGCAAAGAGAAGCTTCTTTGGTGTGAGGAGACACCATGACCAAGGCAACTTATAAAAGGAAGCATTTAACTGGGAGCTTGCTTACAGTTTGAGAGGGTTAATTCATAATCATCATGTCATTGTGGCAGGTAGTGTAACCATCACAGCAGGTATGTTGGTGGTCAGGTATGGTACATGAGTAGTAATTGAAAGCTTACACATTGATTTGCAGGCAGGATGGAGGGAGAAAGGGAAGGAGAGGGGGCGAGAGACAGAGACCGAGACAGAGAGAGACAGAGAGATAGAGAGGCTGAGCCTTGTATGGGAGTTTAAAACCTAGAAGCTCACCCCTGTGACATACCTCCAATAAGGCCATACCTCCTAGTCCTCCTAAACAGTTCACCAAACTGAGAACAAAACATTCAAACATATGAGCTTCTGGGGTCACTTTCATTCAAACCATCACCATCTGGTAAATATTAAGGTAAATATTTAAAATGTAGTCAGGAGTTATACTGTCTAGCAAAGTGGTGGTAGTAGCTCCTCTAAGATCCATGGCCTCACTAGCCCAAGAGAGTTGGCTAGGTTTCCAGTACCAGGTATGATTTCAGTTTTGCTGAGAAGGCCTTAAGTCTAACTGGACAGCCGTTGGTTACTGCCAAGGAATGCATGGCACTAATGCACCTGGTTCACATGCATCACTGCTAGGTAGGAGTATTGGGTTGCTATCCCCCTCCCCTGGCCCCGGAAGCTTTCATGATACCTTCTGGAGCTATAAAATCTAGTGCTGGGTAGGAGGCTAACAGGTAGGTCCAGCTTAGATCCTCTGAATCTTGTGTCCAAAGTGCATGGTGTCTTCAGAATCGGGGCCGATCTTCTACTTCCGGAAAGCAAGTAAGGACAACGGCTATAATATATGTTTTGGGAGTCTCTTAGACAACACTGATGACAACTCAAAAAGGGAGTGCATCTCAGGCCTGGTGTTGGTTTTTTTTTTTTGCATTGTCATCCCAGGTGGGAAAATTCTATTTAAGCTACATATGTACAAATGTATACACATATGTATATCTAAACTACATGTCTACATGTACACACATAGATGTAGTTTATAAAAATTGTAGGCAAGTAAATAATAATATTATTCCTTATGAATGTTTTACTTGCTGTTTTTAATTTCATTGTTTTATACTGCAATTTTCATTATTTTATTTATTCTGTTTAATTTAACATGGTATCCTTCTTCTTAAAATGGTGATGATTATGACTTAAGTTTTACTCTCATTTGCTAAGGTGCATTTGAAATCACCTAGGCATGGACTTTTGTTAAGCCCAGAACATTTTGATAAACTGTAATTTCATCTTTGTTCACTGAACATATTTCATAATTTCTTCTGAGATGTTTCTTTTTGGCCCATGCGTTATTTATAGGCCAACTGTTTAATCTCCTAGTATATCAGGATTCCCAGATACTGAACTCAAATAGGATTTGGTTGTCATCTGAGAGCAAAGACACTAATTTCCATTCTTTGGCTTTGTTGTGCATTATGACTCCTTCTGGTCTGTTTGGGAAATGTTGTGTGTGCCCGAGGAGTACACATTCTGCTGCCTTGGATGAAGGGTTCATTACTCCCTCTTGCTGGCACTCATTTGCTATACTAGGTTTTTATTGATCTATCTTTGCTAAATCTGTCCACTGGTTGAGGCCTGTAGCAATAGTGTCATTGTGTCCTCCCTGTATTCCTCCCTGTACTGCTTTTGCCTGTCACCTTGTTCATTGTGATATTGTACTGTTAGTCATATATGCGTGAAGGATTGATGGCTATGTTCCGCGCTCTGCTGTCCACCAGCAGCAATGACGACACAACACCGAGACTTCTTCTCTCGACGGTTTACTCAGGAAATTTTCTTTTGTGTTACTGCTCTCCTAGGTACCTAGGTGTTACAGCTCTTTAAGGTAGCTAGGTATTACAGCTCTCCTAGGTTCTTAAGTGTTACAGCTCTCTTAGATGTCACGGCTCTTCTAGATGTCTCGGCTCTTCTTGGTGTTGCTGCTTCTTCTTCTTCCTAGGTGCTGCAGGTCTGCTTGCTTCTGTGGAGTGGCATGGAATGGCCCTGACTGCCTGAAGAGAGCTCCTTATATACCCAAGCCTGAGCTACCAAGTCCTCCTGGATTGGTTCTCCGGCAGACCCTCATTAACATACACCTGCTCGGGAGAGGCACATGCACAGCATAACCAGCTCGGGAGGGGCGCATGCGCAGTGGAATCGTCTATTGCTAGTGTATGGGGAACAGGGCGCCATCTTGGATTTTATCGTCCAAGCGGCTGCCTACAGATGGCCTTCTTGGAAGATGAGCTCATTACAATTCATTCGTTCTCTTTCTGTCTCTGTCTGTTTGTCTGTCCTTGTCTCTGTCTGTCTGTCTGTCCTTGTCTCTGTCTCTCTGTCTTTCTCTCTCTCTCTCTCTCTCTCTCTCTCTCTCCACCCCCCCGTATGTAAATATGTATCATCCAGTACGTTGTTGCGTTCAAGAGACAACCTGTGGGAGTCAGTTCCCTCCTCCTTCTCCCATGTGAGTTGCAGGGATCTATATGTAGACTGCTGTTACTTTTCCCTGCTGAGAATGGAAAGGCTGCCTTCACTATGCCACCCCTCTGCCTCATACTCCTTCATCAATATGTAATGCTCCTCTCGCCCCTTGATACTTTAATTGCTTTGAAGCCAGCTTTGTTTGAAATTAATGCAGCTACCCACAGTTTCTCCTCACTCTAGGTAGTATGGTATTCATTTCCTCACTCTTTATGTATGTATCCTTAGCTATAAACTTGACTTACTATAGGCAACACATAGTTTATTTTTAACCTGTGAACAGCTTCTGTTTATAAGTTGTGACATGTTATTAACACCAAAGTGTCTCTTCATCTGGTCGCACTGAGTCTCCCTGTTTGTTGTTTTTGTTTCTTTGCCATTTTTCCTATTTCAAATTTTGTTACCATTCACTCACTACTTTTCCATTGTGATTTACAAAGGTCAGTTTTATGATTCTCTTTTCTTCCTTTTGTTGGCATATCAATTACACTTCATTTGCCACTTTAAGAAAAATTATGTGCCTGAATTTTTCACCTACATGTACATCTGTGCACCATTTCCATGCCTGGTAGCCAGGGAAGCCAGGCAGGAACATGATATCTGACACACTCCCCCTGCCCCTGCCTCCGACCACACAGATTTAGAATTCAGCTACCATGTGGATGTTGGGAATTATACCCAGGTCCTCTAGAATAGCAGTCTGGGTTTTTAACTGCTGAGCCATCTCTGTAGCCCTATGCAGGGTCCCCTACGAATAGCTGTCCTGGCAGTTCCAGGACACATTTATAACTAATGTCAATGCACTGTCACATATGACTGTACCTCAGTTAGGGCAAATCCTTCCGAGTAATGAAACCACTCTCATTCTCTTCTCTCTGGGCTGCCTTCACTATGGTCCGCATCACCTTATGTGCAAGCAAGTATACATGCGCCAGTGTTTATATTAGAACACATTGCTGGCATCGTTACAAATATTAAGGACAAGAAAAGTAGAACCAGCCATTTTACCCTCTCCCTTTCTGATGTACTTCTGTTCCTTATGAAGGTCAGAGTTTCTGGCCTGTACCACTTTTCTTCCTTAAAGAACTTTAAACGTGTCCTTAAAGATAAACAACTGCCACAAATCCTCTCGCTTTTTCTCACTCGAGAAAATTGTTCTTTCCTTGTTGAATTTTTCAGGGCGCAGAGCTCCAGGTCAGTGAGATTTTCCTCTATAGACATTTAAAATATTGTCTCCCACTGCATTCTTGCCTATGAGATTTCTGAGAAATTGGATATATTCCCATGTTTGCTTCACCGCAGGAAGCTGTTGCTTTCTTCGGATTTATATTAGAACTTTCTTCTTCTTCTTCTTCTTCTTTTTTTAGTCTTTGATTTTCCTTCATTTGACTGTGACATGCTTGTGTCAGGCTTTTAAAAATGTCTTTGTATTTTTTTTTAAGCATTTAATATGTTGTTCTCCGTACATTTGTAGTCTGTGACTGCTACCAGCACTCATTTGGGTAACTGGGGGAAATTCTATCATTATTTCTTCTGCTTCTTTCTCTCTTCTCATTTGCTGCTTTTTTTTTAACCTTTAAAGCTCTCTTTCACTTCTTGAAATCCCCCTCCACCCCTCCCAATCTTACCTAGGAAAAGATAGTTCTTTTAAAAGAACATCTTTCCTTTTTATCATTTGCTTTGCCCTTCATTTGCTCCTCTTCTCTTCCTGATCTGTGATTTACTAAGGTGGAAGTCTTGAGTAGGTTTTGAAAGCTTGGTCTGTACTGACATAAACATCTCAAGGTATACATTTTACTTAAGTACCACTTCTGTTGGAGCCCTGCTCTGATGGGGATGACGTGGGTCTTTTGTGCTTATTCTATTCAGCATCTTTTCGCCTATAAGTTTCTCCCCAACACAGATGTTCTTTTTGGGAACATATTGCTTTGTTTTCAAATACTTGGCAATTCTGAAGCGTTCTTTTTGTTATCGATTTCCAGTTGAATTCTGCTATGCCGAGAGAACATGCTGTGTGTGCTTTCAATTTCTACTGATTTATTAAGAGTCATTTCAAGGATCAGAAAATTTTCCTCCTTAATAACCTTCCCGTGTCCAATGTCACACTTGTTGGGAGGGTGTGGACTGATCTGTGAAAACCATGACTGGTCATTTCAGTCAGTTAGTTGGTACTCATGGTGCCCAGGTGGTCTTTCTTCTGATGAATTCTTGTCTGTGTTTCAGATCCATTTCTGATAGAAGCATAAAGTCTTCTGGCAGAATTGTAAATTCATTCATTTTTGTTTTTCAATTCTACCTTGCTTCATTTATTTTGAAGTTGTTTTCAGTTTGGTAACATTGAGGATGGGCAGGTCTGTTGGTGAATTGAACCCTTTGACAAAAATACTACAAACTCTTTCCTAGATGAAACCAATTATATGCTGATCCTCTCTAAAACTGATGTTTTTCCTAGATTATTTTCATATATGCCATAGTGAGTAAACTTATTGATTTTGAAAGCATTTTTAGAGTCACTGAAAGTTTAGTCCACTAACATATTTAAAATATTCAGCTTAAGAGTTATATATGTCAAAATTCAAATTTATGAAGCAGACATAGGAAATCCCCCAGCTATGCTATCAGTGCAGTCCCGTGGCTCCCACTGTGCCTTACAGACATCTCCATTTTCAGAAGTCTGTTTTCTTGTTCGTTACCTTCATCATATAAGAACCGTGCCTTAGCCAAGACTCACGGCTGGCTCACTAAAGGTATAAAACACACAGTAAAGGGCTGGTGGTTCATTCAGTACAGTGCAGGTTCAGCCTGAAGGAAGCTCTGTGTTCAAGGCATGCAGAAAGCAGCAAACTCACATCCCACGTGATTTGCAGAGGGCTTTTCGCTTCCTTCCGTAGTGGATCTTCTTAGGACCGTTGAGTTTCATATTATGATGTAACAGTCATTCCAGTTCGTGTTTATAACAATATTGAAAAATTTCACTCACGGAATTCTGCTTCTCAGTCCTGGGCAAAACAGATGACTGGTCACAACTCAGAAAGCTTCATGTTATGCCTGTTACGTTCCCAATGTCCATTTGGAATTTGACAAATGATCATGATTACATCATAAAATTCATCAGCATGAGTTTAGGTCGAGCACGTAAGTGTTCAAACTTTAGTGAAGGACGATTGTAGATTTCATCTTACTGTCCTGTGGAATCTTGATTTTTGGTTGTAAGAACAGCATTTTAATGACTTTGTTTGACTTTTAATTCACAGGAAGTAGGAAAGTCAATATTGAACCTTAAAATGCTGTTCCTCTTTGGCATTGTGCCCACCTGGGTAAAAAGTGGGTGCCAGATTCAGGAGTCAGTCATGTGTCTGAGAAATGCCATAAGCTTCCATTATGGGTTAACCACTTCTAAGAAAAACTAGGCTGCACTTTTTGAGGGAATAATCTGATTAAATAAGCTGTTTCCTTTGACAGTGATTATTTTTAACCACACTTTCCTGTCTATAAACTCCAGTTTCAACAGCTTCCTCTGATTTTTAGCAATGGGTGTTTTGATATGGCAACAGGATATTATACAAATATAAATCACATTGGATTAGAATATTTCCTAAGAAGCAGACGCGATGTCCTCACTGGCACGTACGTGGAAAGGACTCTGATTATCCTTTCCTATACAGCATTCTGAGGAAAAAAAATCAGGCTGCAGGGGGAACAGTCAGCTCCACTGTGTTGAGAAATAGGTAATTAATTCAATTCATGGAGGACAAAGTGCTTAATTACCTCATAGGACCAACTCTTTTGGCTTCTTCTTGAGAGGTGTGAGAGGAATACAGAGATGACATGCGTCTTCGTCTGTGTCCTTCACACAGCTCCCAGACTCACCCCAAATGGACTCCATCATGATTTATGGGGAGAGAGGGTACAGGATCATGTGTGAGAACTCTGTGCACAGGTGAAGGCCAGCGACTGACCTCAGCGGTCATTCACTGGAGTCCTCTACTGTTCTGGGGGTGCAGGAAGGCCCTCATGCTCACACAGCAAACACCACCATCTAGCGTGACTGAAAGTTGAGCTCACATAGCTTTTTCTGATTCTTATAGTTTTTAAAACAAAAGATCAAAGATAGATAATGTGCCTATTTCAAAACGTCTTAGAGGGGCACCTGCAATGTGTCCAGCAGGTCCTAATTTCCTTATGAATAAGAAGTTTAAGGAGAACGGTTGGAAATTAAGGCAGAAGAAAGCATGGAGATGCTATTTCTTGCTCCTTCCCCTTCTTTTGGAGATTATAATAGGTAGAAAATTTACTCCTTCCTTTTCTTCCCTGCAAACCCTCAAATAAACCCCTCCTTGCTCTCTGTCAACTTTTCTTCACTAATTGTTATTATATTCACATAAACTCACATATATACATATAATAGCATATGGCTGTCTATTCCTATATATAAAATGTATATTTTATATGTTTAAAGATATGTTTCTATATAGAACATATATTTGCATATAAATTTATATGTATATTCTTATATATTCATACTTATACATTTAACATATAGGAACATAGAAAAAAACATATAT
>NW_022196905.1:165597984-165713379 GCF_008632895.1 Mastomys coucha | reverse complement strand
ATATAATGCAATATTATCAATATATTATAATAATATATTATATAAATTTATTTTATATATTCATATATAAATACATACTTATAATATATTATGTCATGTAATATTATATTACATATGAAGACATATTACATATTATATATGGTCACATATGTACATATATATGAATATACATATAAATAATATTTATGTATATGGATATGTTTCTAAATATAACTTGCTCAGTTTGCATAATCTTACTCATCCATATGCTTTCATGGCTGACCATTTGGTGTTGGATATCAGATGTGCTCTTCCATGAGGGAGACTATTCCTTCTACTCAGTATTCTATAGTTTCCTATAGATCTTTGGTAGGTTGAAGTCTTACCGGTTTTCCCCCATCTACTTTGGCACATCTATTAGTGTTGTCTTTGTTCAGCTCATGTTTAGGAAATCATATTGGTGAAACTTTATGGGTGTAGCTTCTGACCCACAAGGAAACATAATCTCAGAAAACTCTCGGATCCTCTAGCTCTTAGAAATCATTCCACACCTTCTTACACAATGAACTCTGAGACTTAGTTATAAGAACTGGGTTGTACATGTACATCGGGACCGGGTTCTGTCTCTGCATTTTGATTGGTAGTGGTTTTCTTCAATAGTTTCTGTCTCTTGCAAGGAGAAGTTTCCTTGAGGAGGGTAGATATTACACTTATCTGTGGGCATAAGGACAAACACTTAAAATGTAGCCAGGGATTGTGCTGGTTCAGTAAATTTAGTGGTTGTAGATTCTCCTTCAACATCCATGACTTCAGTGGCATTGAGTAATCAAGTAGGCTTCCAGTACTAGGTATGTTTTCCCCATTGTGGAGTAGGTCTTATGTCCACCTAGAGAACTCTTGTTTCCTACTAAGTATGCGCTCTACTATTCTACCCTTAGGGTTGTGGTGCCAGGCTAATCTCTGATGTGGTTCAAAGGTGTCATAGCGCGATACAGCTATTGGGTGCCTGCCTCCTTCCTCTGGAAGATTCCATGACGACTTCTGGTACCGTGGAATCTAGTCTGCAGGGAGTGGGCGTTGTGTTAGTTCTTGCTCAGGGATCTTTGGGTCCTGTGTGTGAAGTGCAATCTTTAGCCGTTGGGACTTATCTTTCATCTTTGGGGTAAGGGGGTGGTAACAAAGGCAATAGCAATAAGATATAAGTTTTGGGAGCGTCTAAGGCAGCCCTGACCAACAAGTGTAAAGAGGTGTTTTTATGGGCACTATTGAGTGTTTTGTTAGGTAGTCATTTGCTCTTGAGAGAATTGTTAGCTCAGAGGAGAAACGTTCATTTGATCTAGATGTGGATATTTATATACAGAATTATAGGCATTACAAGTTGTTTTAGAAAGTAGTATGATTGTGATTTTTTAGACACCCTTATCATCCTTTTAACCTCCCCCCTCCTTTTTCTGCATTTTCTCCCCTTCCTCCTCTTTAAATTCCCCCACTTTCCCTTTTCCCCCAATCAGGTCGCTTGTCCCCTGCTATTTCCTTCTGTATTTTTCCCCACTGCCTCTATTCTGATAAAGGTACTCTACTTTGCTGGTTTCTGTAGTGATTCCATCTCACATCTGAAGATTTGGAGGTAGGAGCCTCTGATGAGCAGAAGATGCAATAGTCATTTTTCTGGGTGGAGGTTACCTCACTCATTCAATATGATCTTTTACTGGTTTCACCCATTTACTTGAAAAGTTAATGATTTCTTTTTTTCCCTCTTCAGTGAAGGGTACTCCATAGTATCCGTGTACTATATTTTTGCCATAAATCCTTTGGTTGAATGGCATTTAGAATGTTTCCAGTTCTAGCTGTTGATAACAGAATAGTAGTGAACATGGCTGAGCATGTATCTGTGAAGTAGGATGTACTTTGGACATATTTCAAACAGTGGTATAAGAACGTGCCCAGAGGCATCACACAGGGAAGAAGACAATGCAGAGATAAGAATGCTTCACCAACCTGGAACAGACTTTGGGCAGTCTAGTAACAGGTGGTTTATTCCCAGTGTATTTAATTTGAAAGAAAAGTTTCTTTGTGTAACCTGGTAGGATGAAATCTCAAATCTTATTCTGATTGGCATTTCCCTAATTGCTAGGAATGATGGACATTTGTTGAGATATTTCCTAGCCATTTCCCCCTCTTTTGAGAACTAAGTCCCAGGCCCAATCTATGGACGGATATTTTTTTAACTTTCATTTTTGAGTTCTTTATGTATATTGGATATTAGTCCTCTGCCAGATATATAAATGGGAAAGTTCCCCCTACTGAGTGAATTTCCTTTTCACCTGGATGATTGTTTCTTTATGCAGATGCTCTACAATTTCGTGAAGTACCATTTATCAATTGTTGGCCTTAATTATTGGGGCAATGGAGTCATGTTCAGAAAGTCCTTTCTTATACCTGTATCATAGAAGGTATTGCTTATATTTCCCTTTGGTAGTTTCAGATTTCACGATTAGGTTGTTGAACCATTTGGAGTTAGTTTTGGAGCAAAGTGATAGAGTTCTCCTTTGATTCTTCTGCACGTGCACATCCAGGGCTTCTTAAGCACAAATAGAACATCGCTTCATTTTATGACCACATAAATCTTAGGGTTGAGACAATCTTTTTGTTTATGAGCTGTTTTATATGATTTTAAACAGCCTGAGCATTATCCTTAATATCTCATATTAAATTATTGTACCTCATACATAAGATAAATGCATAACCGATTCCTCACTCATGCATCTTTAATCAGCCTTTTTTACAAAACACTTGCAGGATGTTCAGTATGGAAGAGACTTCAGAGTCAGTGATGCAAATGGCTGTTGCCATCCACCTGCCACGAGTGTCATATGCATCCTCACCTGGGTCAGGAGCTGCCCCGTCTGCTCTGTTTCTCATCTCCCTGACTCTTCCCTCACCGCACTGCCTTACATGCGCTGTTGCTTCTTATGGATTTATTTATAGCCACATAACATCCTTGAGTCATTTCAGTTAAGTAGTAGCTATAAAAAATAAGTTGTACTGAATTGCTTCAATAAGCCTCAGCTACCTTGTGATGAAGAGAACTTTTGTCTCCATAAGTTGGTCAAATTAATGACTTAAAAATCAGTTGAGTGTGTGTTACATTGTAAGTTATACTGCTCTTTAAATTTTATTTAGAGTGAACCAAGAAAGCCCAAGGTAAGATTGCATACTTGCTGGGAATGTAAAGTTTACTCTGCAAATTACTTGGTTTGCATCTCAGAATAAATTTTATTTGTTTAACTTTTATTCTAAATAATGGGATTTTTTTGGGGGGGGAAGTGGTGTTTCAAATGCCTGTTTAAATATAGATTAAGGTAAGCAACCATGAGCTAGGTGTGTAATTTGGTGTTTAATTGCTATGTGCTTGGTCCCAGCATACAGAAAGGCAATAAAATGAAGTTGTGTAACCAAATGTCACAGTTACTGTGGGAGAAATGAAAGTAAATGCATTCATCCTCACAGGAAGGAGAGGGGACACAGAGCTTTCTCTCTGGTGTGATGCCTAGAAACCATGCATGGCTCTGAGCTCTTGAAATATGAATATTTTGAATTAAGACCTACCATGGCATAAAGTACAATCAGCTTTGAAGCTGCATGAAGAAGAAATATTAAATGCACTATCAATATAATTTTGGATAATTTTGTTGAACACTTTTGGATAACATTTCTATGGCTAGCAGTAACCACCTCACTTGCACAGCTAACTTCCTATCAGTACTGGACAGTGCTAGTGTGAGCTGAGGGATGATGCCATGGAGGCCTGGGATGGAAACACAGACCCAAGCAATTGGTGACACTTGGCTTCTCCCATGGTCCTCCTGATGCTGTAATGGTAATCCTATAATTGGTATTTGAAGCTGAGCAAACAGAGTGGTAAAGGTCTAAAGGACAGTGAGCGAATCTTGGGGACAGCAGTGGGAGGATGCTTACTGTGTTCAACACTAAGTAGCACTCTTTACAATTTTATAGTTCCCAGGGGTTGGTGTGAACTTCAGGAGCCCTTTGACTTTAGGTTTGGTCAGGCGAACAGCTTTGACCAATAAAATATAGAGGCTTTAAGAGGCGTTACCTAGGATTCATCTCTATTGACTTTACAGCAGCATGAGATGAGCAGGTAATATCTGCTATACTGGCTAGTTTTATGTTTCCTTGACACCAGCTAAAGTCACTGGAGAGGTGGGAGCCTCAAATGGGAAAATGCCTCCTTAAGATCTGATTGTAAGCAAGCCTGTAGGGTATTTTCTTAATTAGTGGTTGATGTGGGAAGGCCCAGCCTGCAGTGAGTGGGACTGCCCTAAGTCTAGTGGTCCTGTGTGCTATAAGAAAGCAGGCTGAACAACCCATAAAAGGCAAGGCAATATATAGGGCCCCCTCCATGGCCTCTGCCTCTAAATTCCTGCCTTGCTGGAGTTCTGGTCCTGACTTCCATCAGTGATGGACAGTGAGATGGAAGCATATGCCAAATAAACCTTCCCCCATCCCCCCAAATTGTTCTCACTCATGTAGTTTTATCACTGCAATAGAAACCCTCACTAAGACATCTGCCCTTCAAGCATGGGTTGGAAATTAGAGGCACATGGAACACTAGGAACCAACCCAGCTCAGCTGGACTGCATCAGAGCTCACTGGCAGACTTTGAGTAGGAGAGAGAAGGGGGTGGGAAGTGGCTTGTTGTGCAGCATCGATTCAGTCACACCTGACAATGCATGGACACGATGTCATCCCTGTCCCAACAATTCTCTGAAGACAGCAATGCTAGCCCCGCTTACCGTGAGGAACACAGGCGATCTCAACTCTAAATCCAGGTTATATTGACACCAAGAAGAAAAATTGCTCTTGTTAAACACACACTAAGTATGGGAGCGTCAATTACCACACTGCAGTGAATGTTGGATTTTGTATTTCCTCTCTTTTATCAGGTGTGGATTCTCTTCAATAAGACAGTGCATTTAAGGAAAGGAATTCTTGCCTGATATATTTGTGTTCGTGGCAACGTTGAGCTGAATACCTCAATGCAAAATCTAAAGCACCAAAATTTCTAGGAAAAAGAATAGGTAGGTAGTAGCCTACAAGATATAGGTGTACAAAGGACTTTAAGGATTGAACTCCGTTTGCCCAGAAATTAAGGACAAACTGTTGACATTTAGAAACTCAGAGGGAAATAACTTCCATGCAACAAATGAAACAATCAATTAGTGAGGGAGAAGCCCACAGAGTGGGAAAGGATTTTGCTGGCTATGCGTTTTGATAGAGGATTAATATCCAGACTATATAAATAACTCAAAAATACAAAGAATCAAGAAAATAAATGAGTTCATTAAAAAGTGGGCTATGGATCTGAGTAGAGAATTTTTAAAGAAGAAATAAAAGCATATAAAAGTAATCTCCAAGTGTTCATCACACTTAGCAATGAGAGAAATGCAAATTAGAACTTCTTTGAGATTTCCTTTCACCTCAATCAGAATGGCTAAGATTGGGAAAACAACTGATGGCAAATGCTTGCAAAGATGGGGGAGGGGAACCCTTTTGTCTCCCAGGAAAGGAAAGGTGTATAGAGGTTAATATGATAACATCTTATCAAGGAATATGTGGACAGGTCATATAACATGACTGAGGTCACCCTCACACCAGGGAGACTATGCATATTCACCAAGACTGAGCAGATATCAAACCCCTTGATTGCCAGGCCTGTATGACCTGTGCTGATGCCTCTTGCTTTTTTTTTTTTTAAGATTTATTTATTATATATAAGTACACTGTAGCTGTCTTCAGACACACCACACACCAGAAGAGGGCGTCAGATCTCATTACAGATGGTTGTAAGCCACCATGTGGTTGCTGGGATTTGAACTCAGGACCTTCAGAAGAGCAGTCAGTGCTCTTAACCTCTGAGCCATCTCTCCATCCTTGCTTTTTAGCTTTAATCTCTGTTGTCCCCTTTTAGGAGAGTCAAGGCATTTTGCGTTTTAGAGAAAGAATAGTGAGAAATTGTTACATGCCTGGCCCCAGAGTTCTCAGGAAGCACAGATTGTGAACCAGCCTATTTACCTAAAATTGCTGAACAAACGAAAAAGTAAGTTATGTGACAAAGAATGTCCCCTATGCCAGCAACACGACACTCCACTGTTAACTTTGCCTGTGGAACACCAAAATCTTTAAAGCAAAGAATTGTTTAAATTAGTAGACCGTCTTCTGATTTTCCAAATATAGAATGTTCCATCAAAATGTTGTATCAAAATTAAAGAAACAAGTCATGAATCCAAATTTATAGCCATGCTAATTTCATGTATGTTTTCATACCAGTCATACTTTATTAAATGTTTTTATTGCATACAAAGTGCTAGGTTTATTAAGGCACACGCTTGTTTCTGTTGATCCATCGTCCCCTTTTGCCTTCCTCTTGTCTCCATCGTCTGTCCCATCGTCTGTCGTACCCTTCCACTCCTACTGGTCCTGTTTCTGTTTCCATGGATACCTTCATTGTCCTTACCTCCTCCCTCAACTGCTCTTTTTGTTCTCTTTGTTCACTTGTCTAGTTTTGTACCTGATACATGCACACACATGCATCCATCAAAAGCTAGCATTTATCTATGAGAACATATTTTTTCATCTTTCAGAGTTTGGGTTATCCAACATAGTTTAATAATTCTTACAATCATTCCTGTTCTTTAAAATATTATAATTTTTTTTTTACAGCTGATTGAAATGCCATTCATCTGTTGATGAACATTTAGGCTCATCTCATTCCTTTGCTCTTTTTTTTTTGTTAGAATAGTTAGCTATTTGTATTTAATGTTGCTATTGATTACAACTAGATTTGCTTGTCATTTTACATATACTATTTTTTGTTCCTCTGTTGTTTTTTGTTGTTTTTTATTTAAGTTTTATTGTATTATGATGAGAAAAGATATAATTTCAATTTATCTGAATTGTTAACATTTAAAAACAAATTGTAAGTAAATAGAATTACATCACATTCTTCTTTCCCTTTTGTACCCCAACTCCTCCCAGAGATCCCCTTCAATACCTGCCATGCTTTTCTTTTCTTATTTTGTCAATTCTTAAAAAATTTATAAAATATTGTAACAATAAAAATGAGTATTATAAAAGTTGTTTGTTATAAAACAACAATCAATTGAACAGTCTTATGTAGATGCTTGTCTACAGCAATACTGAAAATACATATGTTTTTCTCAATATAAATTTTATATAACTCCAAACATATTAACTGTATATTTTAAAATAATACATCACTACTAGTTTTTTTTAAATGACCATAAATAAAGTCTTTTTGTTTGTTTGTTTGTTTGTTTGTTTTTGTAGAGCTGAAAATCTTGGTTCTTATTGTGGTACAAGCCGAATATAAGAACAATTTTTAGACATTGAAGTTCACTGTCACAAGGCTGTACTTCAATGACCCTCACATCACCAAAGGATTTTACCTACATAGTAGCTAAGCTAAGAGTTGAAAGTTCTGCTGCACCAAGGAATGAATTGTAGGCACAATTTTCGGATACAGATTTCCTGCTATGGTTAAAGCTATTTGACTTGAGTAATTGTCTTCATTGTCAGCCCACAGGGATCAGGTTACATTCATATAAGAAATGGTGTGTGAATTAAGATGGTCGATTCATGAAGTCATTCACCAACTGTTTCCATGAACAATGGTTCTGCTTGGAGGGTGGCACAGACATTAGGTGAGGGTAAGAATCTGGTTGATTGTCTGTGATGATTTTGAAAAGCATTCATCTCAGAGAAAGAGTAATTTGTTAGGTCCTCTTCTTCAAAATTGATACAATAGTTATAAATCAAGCAAAGCATTCAGTCTCACTCCTTTTTGTTCTCTTACAAGCAACCTCCCAAATTGTCTACATTTCTTTTGGCTGTATAAATAATTTTGAAATATGTAAGCTGTTCTGAAAACCATAGTATAGTGTAAAAACATCAAATAAGCAATCCTACTAATAGAGAGGCTGAGATAGAAGCATGATTTCAAGACCATTATGTGGTACATAGCAAGACACTGTCACAACTGTGTACAAACAAGCTGAAAGTGTATATGGATTGTTCAACATTGGTTCTATTTCTCCAATTACCAAATTAGAGACACCACTGGATGACAGCCAACAAATTTCTAATTCCACATATTTTTTAATTTCAATCAATTAGGATATGTTGGTAATATTAATTTTCATATTAAGAGATATTAAGAAAAAATAATTGTTACTTCCTGTTGATTTTGTTATTAGAAGTGGAATTATGTTTGTGTGAGTTTGTTGAAAGATTACTTTCTTGCTTCTTCTAGGGTGTAGTTTTGCTCCTTATGTTGATGTTTTCCATCTATTATCCTTTGTAGGGCTGGATTTGTGGAAAGATATTGTGTAAATTTTGTTTTGTCATGGAATATCTTGTTTTCTCCTTCTATGGTAATTGAGAGTTTTGCTGGGAATAGCCTGGGCTGGCATTTGTGTTCTTGTAGGGTCTGTATGACATCTGCCCAGGATCTTCTAGCTTTCATAGTCTCTGGTGAGAAGTCTGGTGTAATTCTGATAGGCCTGCCTTTATATGTTACTTGACCTTTTTCCCTTACTGCTTTTAAAATTCTTTCTTTGTTTAGTGCATTTGGTGTTTTGATTATTATGTGACAGGAGGAATTTCTTTTCTGGTCCAGTCTATTTGGAGTTCTGTAGGCTTCTTGTATGTTCATGGGCATCTCTTTCTTTATGTTAGGGAAGATTTCTTCTATAATTTTGTTGAAGATATTTACTGGCCCTCTAAGTTGGGAGTCTTTACTCTCTTTCTATACCTACTATCCTTAGGTTTAGTCTTCTCATTGTGTCCTGGATTTCCTCAATGTTTTTGATTAGGAGCTTTTTGCATTTTCTTTGACTATTGTGTCAATGTTTTCTATGGTATCTTCTGCCCCTGAGATTCTCTCTTCTATCTCTTGTATTCTGTTGGTGATGCTTGCATCTATGACTCCTGATCTCTTTTCTAGTTTTTCTAACTCCAGGGTTGTCTCCCTTCATGATTTCTTTATTGTTTCTAGTTCCATTGTTAGATCCTGGATGTTTTTGTTCATTTCCTTCAGCTGTTTGATTGTATTTTCTTGTAGTTCTTTAAGGGATTTTTTGTGTTTCTTCTTGAAGGGCTTCTAGCTGTTTGCCTGTGTTCTCCTGTATTTCTTTGAGGGAGTTACTTATGTCCTTCTTAAAGTCCTCTATCATCCTCATGAGAAGTGATTTTAGATCTGAATCTTGCTTTTCTTGTGTGATGGTGTGTCCAGGACTTGCTATGGTGGGAGAATTGGGTTCTGATGATGGCACGTAACCTTGGTTTCTGTTGCTTATGTTCTTATGATTGCCTACCACCATCTGGTTATCTCTAGTGCTACCTGCTCTGGCTAAATCTTACTGGAGCCTGTCCTTCCTGTGATCCTGGTTGTGTCAGAATTCCTCACAGTCAAGCTGTCTCTGTGATCCTGTGATTCTGGGATCCTGTGATCCTGTGATCCTGGGCCTGTTAGAGTAGTAGAGCTTCCTCTGGGTATTATGGGACTCACTGAAGAGTTTGTGCTCAAGGTCTGCTCAGGTTGCCCGTCTATACAGACCAGAAAGAACCTGTGCCACTGTAATGGTGGGGTTCCTGTATGCCTGTGTCCCGCTGGTCTCAGTTACTCCCATTGTTGGGACAGATGTTGTGTCCTCTTCACCTCTGATCTTATTATCATTCCTTTGCTCTTATTAATGCTAAGGCATTAAATATGGGTCAGCAAATATTTCTCTTGTAAGATAAGAAGTCCTTTGGGCACGTGCCCAGGTAGAACTGGATTACATGCTAGTACTAATTTTAATATTTGGAGAAACCACCAAGTTGATTTATCTTAATGGCTCTGCTGCACTATACCCCAGCTAGCAGCAAATAAGTTTTACCTTTCTCTGCATCCTCACCAAGCTACTGCCTCTTCTTCCTCTTCCTCTTCCCCTTCCCTTTCCCCTTCCCCTTCCCCTTCCCCTTCCCCTTCCTCTTCCTCTTCCTCTTCCTCTTCCTCTTCCTCTTCTTCTTCTTCTTCTTCTTCTTCTTCTTCTTCTTGTTCTTGTTCTTGTTCTTCTTCTTCTTCTTCTTCTTCTTCTTCTTCTTGGTCTTGTTCTTCTTGTTCTTGTTCTTCCTCTTCCCCTTTCTCTTCCCCTTCCCCATCCTCTTCCTCTTCCTGTTCTTTCTCCTCCTCCTCTTCCACCTCCTCCTCTTGTCTATTTTCATGATAATAGCCATCCTTCCTGGGGTGAGATGGAATCTCAGAGTAATTCCATCTCATTCCATCTGCTTCTCTTTTGAACATGACAACAAGCCCTGAGAGACACTTCCTGATGCTCCTTCTTGGGTTTCTGTCTTATGCTTTCTATTTCCCCATATGGACTCTGCTTAGCCTTGTGTTTGTCAAGTAGGCCTGCCAGCTAAAGTCTGCCAGCATATATTCTGAAACTGTTCAGTTCCCTGTGCATTGTTGAAGAAGAGAGTGATCAGGTATGGAATTCTTGATTAGGGAGATTTTTTGCTAATTTGCCTTTATTACCTTAAGCATGTCATGTCTCTTCCACATGAAACACTGACTGTTAATCTTCCAAAGCAGGTGATATTTGCACCCATGCACTTCAGCCATGGGTCTTTTCTTTTTGAGAAAAAAGTGTTGAGGTAAAGATGAGACAGGCAGATAAAAAGATCAACTGATAATGAAGTCCATAGGCCTAAAGGAACTTCAGAAGCCACTGTCCATTCATTTTGAGTAGCATGTGGGAATGTATTCTAAAGTTCTCTTGACATAAATAACTTTTAAGATTCCAAGTGCTAACCCTGAGTCAGCAGCAGATAAAGCAGATTGGGTTATCAGGGTTTATTTCCTTCTGCTTTGTAGCTTAAACTTAATCTGTTTAAGGGCATCCAGTTGGAGTTTGCACAGCCAGGGAATACTTGTGGCATTTTTTTCTCCCTTAACCAGAACCGTAGCAGACATCAGTAATCAACAATGGCATCGTCCTGTCAAAATCTTATTTAGTTCTAGAATCCTTCTCTGAACACATCCTCATTTCCCCTAAGTGCTTATCTCTAAAGTGAAGAGAAGACCCCCCTTGCCTCACCCCACCCTAGGCCTCTCTATTGCTTCCCCTACTATGCAATGCAAGCGGGAGGTGGTACCTATTTCAGTTCCAGGCTCCTCCTTCCTCATCACACCATCTGTCATTACCAAAGCTCTGCAGGCTGATTGAGAAGAACCCAGGAATCAAAGGGAGAGGTTGTTTGCAATCAGACAACCTCATTGTATTTTCAAATCAAATAATGTCTGCTCACCTTTGAAATGAGAGAGAGAAAGAGAGAGAGAGAGAGAGAGAGAGAGAGAGGGAGAGAGAGAGAGAGAGAGGGAGAGGGAGAGGGAGAGGGAGAGAGAGGAAAGGAAGCAGCAAGCAGAGGGTTGAATTCAAGTGTGTGGTTTTACACAGAAACTTTGATTTCATTTTTTTTCCAGAAAGATTCAGAGAAGAGAGTTGACAGGTTCTGTAACTTCTAACACTGACCATGTCCTCGGGCATCTATCTGGTGGCACGTTCGGAGGTGACACGGGACTGATAGCTACATATTTCTAAATCTGCTCCCATTGGGGGCAGTGGTGGGGATGTAGTGGGGAAATAGAGCAGGGGAAGAATGAGTAAGTACTGCAGATAAGACAGTTGGTGCTCGGGCATCAGCGTCAGAGCTTTGCCTTTTGACAGGAAGAAGAGATGGAAGCGAGTACCACGGGAGTGAGGATCTTGCACTCCAGCATTTGCAGCTCAGGAGAAGGAAGGCCACAATGGGGACCACACAAGAACAGATTGGGAGAAGAGATGTTGAACAGTATCCTTCTTGATTTTGAAGTCCACATCCTTTGCTTTCTACTTTGTGAACTGCCAAAACAGTAGCATATATCTGAAACCTTCAATTTCATTTCTTAAACGTCCTAAAACATTCCCGGAACAAACTTTTCATGCAGCAAATATTTTGTCTTAGCTAAGAGGTGCATTTCAGTTGACCTAGAGCATCCACTCATATTTTAGATATGGAGAACAAGGTTATAGCAGCCAACATTTGCGCCACGTCACATGTCACAAGGTGAGTTGGCAGTTGGCCTGATAGCCTGTCTCTTCTGGACTCTTTCTCTTGGCCACAGGGAGTACAAATAGTGAGTGACTATTTGCTTGGCCCTGGTCTACCCCACCCCCACCCCACAGTGACCTGGCTTAGCACTGAGAGTGTGGTGGAGAGCCGATTCACAGTGTTCAGCCAAGCATTGCACCGTGGCTGAGAAAGGCAGGGAGAAGACATTATCACCCTCGGGTTTCCCTTGGTGCACATTCTCTGAGCACTGACTCTCCATGCTGTTCCAAAGCATCAATGCCATAGTGTGTTCACAAGTGTCCTACAACTAAAGTCTGAAAAATCCCTCACTGGCCTACCCAGTGGGGACACTCAGGACTATGGAAATCTAAGCCTTTCCCTCCGTGACCTTGCGTGGTCATTGATTTTGTAGAAGCAGAGGCTAATATATTTAAAGGAAATCACCTTTCCCCACCTTGAAACAGAAGCATAAATCCCGCTGGCGCTCCCTCCCATTTCTTTGTAATAATGGCTTTCGCACACTGTCCCCTCAGCAGTCAGTCCAACACTGGGGAGCCTGCCTGAAGACAGCCCAGAGAAGAGATGCTGCAGCTGAACAATTACCTGCAGATAATTGTCTGGAATTTGTTCCCGAAGGGAATTAGCTCTAGCTGTGGGTGGGAACCTGTAACCAAAGGTGTGGGAAGCAGTTGCGTCTTCTACTTAGGTCTCTGATGGTACCTGGGGGGACAATCAAAGATAGACAGAACCAGAAAAGCACTCAGATGAGCAACTGGGCGATGGGGGGAGAGAGGCAGAATCCAGAATGTGGAGGACTGAGCAGAGCCCGGAATTCCTTATGCTAATGATGAGTGGCATTCACTGTACTTGTGAGTCCACAGACACTTTAGTGTCTGCAAGAGGGAAGAAATAATAATACATCCTGAGTGGGGAGAGGTGACCTTGAGACTTTGATGGCTTTGATGGCATGTTTGAAACGGAAGCTCTAGATAGCTATGTATTTTAATCCATATGACATGGTTTGTCAGAACTGCCATTCATTCTGGTGAGATGTGCTGAGCATGGTTGAGAATTAGGGGTGCTGAGTCATCAGGCAAAGCTGCTATGAGAAAGTGAGATTGGAACTGAGGATAGAGCTCATACAAGATGTCCAAACCTTATGTGGCATGGTAGCAGCCGCTGCCCTCCTTGAGATGTATGCATGGACACTGCACCAGAGAAGGACTTTTCCTGGAGTCGTCTTTTCTCCCCGAGGAAAGTGTCCCAGGTGGCTCAGTATCCAACCTGATCGATCCTCTTCCTGCCTTGCATGCTGATGCAGTGTCTGAGGAGGAAGCCAACTTTTTCTATGCAGAGAAGAGGGATGCCTCTACAGATGAAGCAAGACATGCAAAGCAAGCTTGAGCCTAGTTGTCTGTTATTCACCTATGAACAATCTGCCTCGGGACTTTCTGAAAGGGGAAAAGCATGTACCCCCCCCCCCTTTGTTTAAGACAGGGCAGTGAGAAGGGTCGCTTCTGTCCAGGCAAATGAAATACCAATTAAGATGAAAATCAGGATCCGGACACAGAACACAGAAAGATAAGGAAATGCACAGTGTACTGTCTCAACAAGTCCCCTTGTTGTTTCCTTCTGTGCCCGCAGAAGTTTACCTTCAAGATGTTTTACCAACTTGAATATCTGTGCTCCGTTCAGGAGCCTACTACCAGAGAAGGGAATATGTAAGTGATTCCCTTCTGGGGCTGGGTGCTTGGGCTCCTGTGCTTTCTTCTAACTGTGGCTGGTATCCGGCCAAAGCACACCATCTCTCTCCTTCCTCAGCCCTTCAGAAGAGCCTCTGAAGGTCTCCAGTAGCAGTTAAGGCATCAGCAGTCCTTAGCAGACCTGAGGAGAGGCTCTTGTGCCATAAGGCCGGAGCACAAGAAGAAGATCTTACGGAAATACATATACAATCTCCCCTGCGAACAACTGTAAGGGGACCGTGGGGGGAACGGAAAACACACAAACCATACCATAACGCCATTATGCCAGTCCCTTCGACCTCAAGTAGATCAGGCCGGAGGACAGCCAGGCTCTCAGTTGGAACACGGAAGCTTTTGTTCCTGCTGATGGGCTATGCTCCACCTAGGGGAGTGACTTATGATACCTATGACTTTTAATCTTCAATGAGTGAGTTTATTAAGCACGTAGCAAGTAAAAGAACACACTTCATTCAACTAGCTGACATAGAGTGAAACTCATCAAATCAGGTGCACACTGCATGCAACAGAAAAGAGAAGGGCCCTGCAAAGACAGGCATGATGGGGCCCTGCAGAAGCAGCCATGTAACCGTTTCCGGCTAAGATTTTGGGTAGAGCAGACCCAACTGTCTCCATGGAAGAATTGCTCCATCTTGCATCCTCAGGGGGGACATCCTTAGACCATGGGATAAGCAATCGTAACCTCTATTGGAAAGGGTTTGGCTGGTTTCAAGGATACGATGGTTTGAAGAGCCTTGGCTGTTTTCTGTTTTCCATCCTTCTACAGGAAGGAGGCAGCCTACTGCAGGACAAGGAGAAGTATGTAAGAGTTTCCTTCTGTCTACATCCTTGTCATCAGAACTTCCCCCATCCCCCTTTTTTTGGTCACAAACCTGTGTCTCCCTCTATCCTCAAGTCTCTAGGCCCTGTGAATTAAATGAAGCCATTGAGTGCACTTTCTTCTGTACTAGCCACTGCCTACTGAGGACATTTCTCTGTTCGCATCCTTGGAAGAGTAGGAACGAGAAGGAGCACAGAGACATCTTGGTAATTCACTGGAGTCCTATAGTGAACCAGGAGCCATGAGAAGAGCTGTATCAACCACACCTTGTGTGGTAAAGATGCGTTCTCAGTGTGCAGGGGTTGACCTGAGTCGGGAAGACTCGTGAGGGGTGGGAGGAGAAAGAAAAGTAGGATTAGGTAGAAAATAGAAAACAAGCTTGGCATGGAAGCATTTGCACCAGCGTCTGTAGGCTAGAGAGAGTGGGGAAGGGCTGTGGGATGGGGGCACGAGGAGCTGTGGAATAGTTACCCAGGGGCACAGTCTCAGGTCCCTATGAAAAGGGCCTCAATTCAGCCGGAAAATGGGAAGGAAAGAGAAAAACGAGGCAGGGACAGAGAGACTGAGGAGGAAGAGGAGAAGAAAGGGGGGCAGGAGAGATGGGAAATTGAGGCAGTACCCAACTCTATGCACACGTGGGCACGTCCCATTTTACCACGGAGGTAGTTATGACTAGATCCCCAGGTACCTGCCGCCACTGTATCTGGGAGCCAAAGATGCAGGCACACCAACAAAGGGAAGCATGGCCATAATCCCCCGCCCTCACTCGAAAGGCAGTGCAGATGCTGGTGAGCATATTCAGGCAAGATAACTAGTCACCAAGGAGAAATCCAAGCCGGGCAAGCCCAGTGCTGCCAAGGGCCTGAAAAATATCTTGACTGAGATCTTTACTCTGCTTTCACACTATTCGCCCCCTAGCAAAAGTAATTTCAAAATTTTCTCACTAGCACTCCTCCAAGAGCAGTAATATTACCATAGGCAAATGGATGAAAGAAAATGAGCGCAAGAAGAGGAGGGAGGGGGAACCCGGAGATCTAATCTGCCAAACAGAGCCCACTGAGGAAGCGCAGGGAGCGCAGACGTCAGCAGTGGCGGGCATAGCCGGGGATAAACAATCACAGCGATAAGGCTTTTATCAACATTACCTCTGTGGAGCTTGAAGCCTTTGGCTCTGGGCGCCGAGAGGCTGTCTTTTGAGATGTATCACCTTGGGCTGAGGCTGAGTCTTTGTTGAAGCTGTCATCCCCGTGCCTACCAAAGCTCCTCTTTGTCTTTGTCCACTCAGCCTGGGAACTGGCGAATCTCCAGGTGTTTTCACACACTTCTCCTTCTGAAGTTTCAAACCTGCAGGTCTATTGTGTATCATGGGGAAATGGTGCCTGTGAAATCACACAGTGTTTGCTTGGCTCATTTGTTCTCTGCGCAGAGCCTCTCTTCTCACTTTCGGGGATTCTAGAAGAATGGGAGGGGGGAAAGACAAGAGACTCTCATGTTTTCCAACACCTCTGCCCCTCTTATTTGTTCTTTATACCTTCAAACTCTGTTGTCTATGCTGAGTCATACACAAAAGACAAGCGTGCAGAGCAGCGGCTCTCAACCTGTGGGTGGAGATCCCCTGGAGAGCAAATGACCCTTTCACAGAGGTCACCTAAGACCATCGATAAAACAGAGATTTATGTTAACAGTTCATAGCAGTAACAAAATTACAGTTACAAAGGAGCGACAAATGTAATTTTATGGTTGGAGGTCACCGACACATGAGGAACTATAGTACATGGTTGCAGCATTAGGAAGGGTGAGAATCACCAAGAGAGCAAACTCAAGGGCTGAATGTGAAAGTGACTTGAAGAAAAGAGGTTCTACAGGAAGCCTTCTCTAGGGGCTTTCCTGAGAGTCTCTGGGAACTCACAGAGAGATCCGGCTGATGGACCTTATTTTAGCAGCGCCCTATGGCGTCTTGCTGCAGAAGAAACAGGAGTTCTGTTTTTATGACAGAAGTTGAAGCTTTGCACAGCAGTCAATAGAAAACATTGGATATCAATTACACAGCTGGAACTGCCGACTCGATCAGAGTTTATGACTCGCCTGCGGGGTCTTCTTAATAAATCCACGGAGGGGAGCGCCGCCTGTTTTATGTCCAGTGCTTTATCCTATATGTAGAAACTCGTAACTAAAGGGGACAGCTACCTTGCAGTGACTCACATATCTAAATTCCCTCAAAATAGTAGAAAACAAAGACTCAGATGGACAGGGCTTCATTAGATCTGAAAAGAATTGTTTCCTGTGTCCCGGATGTAAAGGACACACTGATTTCTTTTTTAGTAAGGGCCCGGTCCATTAGTGGCTGATGTCCTCTCCTGTTTGTCTCTGACTGTCTTTGGCACGAGCAAGTTCCTTCTGAGGAAATTTCCTGTAAGGCTTCTACCTGAAAATCCGGGCTCATGAAAACACTTTCCCACTTTGGAATTATTATAAAAACGGAGTAAACGAACCCATGAAAAGAGCTTAAAAGCTACGGAGCAGAGGGAACTCATCAAAGGCCAGGAGTGGGTGGTCAGCTCAAGTCTGTCCTAGCAATTGGAGTGGGTTCAGAGTGACCTTGGTAAAAGCAGTCAGTAAAGGCTTGTGGTACCCTGAGTTTGCCTCTCCTTCCTCCCCTCCTGATTTACTTAGGGGACCCCTTACTTCTGAGGTACATTTAGATGGGGTGCAAAGCCACCAGGGTGCAACTCATTTCTTGCCCAGGAGATTCTTTTCTTCGAGACGTGCGGTGACACCCATGGCACGGTACTGTGCTGTCAACAGCCTGTCCTCAAACAGCTCGACGGAGGCTGCTGGCACAGCCTGGCTTTGAGACCCAGAGCTGCCTCACTGTAGCGACTCACATCTTGCTTGCAAACCTTAACCGGATTGTTTCTGGATTTGATTGTCTCAGCATGTTGATGTGTTGAGTCTCTCCAGTTTGCAAGTTCAATAAGGAGACCTCTGAAGCCTCTCCATGCTGTGCAAGATCCTCCAGCTGCATCTAACTTTTCTGGAAGCGTGTCAGCATTCACTTCTGAATCCCAAGACACTCAGGAGCCAGCAACTCATTAGGATCTTCCGGGCTGATGTCTGTCAGCTGATGGATTTAGAGATGGGATAACTGAGTCCCAGGGAAAGCATGTGGATGCTCAAAGCTGTCTCTTTCTGGTTGCCACAGCAGGTAGAGAAGTGAGTGGGGAGTCCTCCCACCATGCTTTCCTGCAGGAGAAAGAGAGGTGGTCCCACTTATTCCTTCTGTGTGTCCCTCTTTGTGTCTGCCTCTCCTTTCAGCCATCTCTAGGAGAATAAATAAATAAATAAATAAATAAATAAATAAATAAATATGCTAGAGTCTCTTGAGGTTTTCGTTTGTGAAGAACAAGGGGAAATGGTAGCCTATCTCAGTTATAGAAACCATCTACTATCAAAAGTCTTGGAGAAGCCAGGCATGTTTTTTTTTTCTGTAGTACATGGAGCCCTGTGTTCATTGCTCATTGGACATGAAGTGCAATCAATTAAACACTTTCTTGGAGATAGGCTGCCTGCTTACACAGTATAAGGTGTGGCCTGTGACTCTCCTGTCTACACACACATTCAACTCCCATAAGCATTGAAGGGAAAATAGTACCCTGTACCTTTAAACTTTGTGGAGGTGGGAGAGAAATAACGGCTGTGTTCTTCACAGGTTTTCACTCGCTGGGCATTTTTATTTGTTCATGTCATCATTCAGGTTTCTAAACATAGAAGCATCCCATCCTCCTCCCACCCTGTGACATCTTTCCCATGGTAAATCTAATTAAACTGCCGTTAAAGTTCGTGTTCACTCTATTACAATGGTGTGACCGCAGTGGCCCATCTGAGACGTTTAGTGTCTTTGCTCGCTCCCTGGCATTTCGGGAGGAATCAGAAGCCTCTAG
Organism: Mastomys coucha; assembly: GCF_008632895.1. Classification (NCBI taxonomy): domain Eukaryota; kingdom Metazoa; phylum Chordata; class Mammalia; order Rodentia; family Muridae; genus Mastomys; species Mastomys coucha. Next base: position 165,694,681 of record NW_022196905.1, on the reverse strand, counting down.
CAGAAAAAGGTTTCACAATTCCACCTTGCTTTTTAGCAGTCAATATTTGCTAGTTTTGAAAGGCAGCAGAGAGAATGCACTCCCGCTTGCATGGAGAGGATGTCCTGTATATAGTGGAGTTTGATGGAGAGCAGGAGGCAGTGCTTGGCTGCTGGCCTGGCTGTAGCTCAGGCACTCGGCCTGTGTCTCCAACACACGAGTGTCTACAGACTTCCCACATATCCGCTGTCTCTTATGGTACTAATGCTGTCTATCTCTGCCTTCTGACAATGGTAGGTGGGTCTCAGACACCGTTTAGTTTCATTTGCTTGTGTTTTCTTCACCAATGGCATTCTTAGGTTTTTAATCTAAATCTATCTACGGTCAGGACTCAGTTCGAAACAAAAGGTTACCTTGGAGAAATGTCGGTGGCACCCTCTGCACCTGGAACTTTCCTTTCTGCAAGTCTCCGGGACTAGTGGCCTCTTTCAAGTCAATTATTTCAGAACTCTCTTCAAATCTCTCACAGTTAATAGATCTACTACTTTTATTAAGCAGCCAGCTTTTCCTTGCATTATTAAAATTTCATTCTGGGCTTCACAGGGCTATGCAGCCAGTTACTATAATGAGAGAATAAAGGGAGTTGCCCCAAGTCAGTCCATTAGCAAGACTTGAGGAGACTCACACATGGGTTTTTAGTGTTATACTCAAGAAACATTTGTTTGCGGATGAAGACCAAACTCCCAGGAAGGGTTAACAATAAACACAATTCTCAATTTATTTGTTCTTTATTTTTTCTGGCTTTTTGAGACAGGGCCACTCTCTATAGTCCTGGCTGTACTGGAACTCCCTATGTAGACCAGGCTGGCCTTGAATTTAAAGATCCACTGGCCTCTGTCTCCTGGGTGTTGGGATTAAAGGCTTGTGCCACCCTGCTTGGCCATGACTCTCAATTTATAAGGCCTGCAGTTTAACTCCATAAGAGAGAGCCTCAACCCTGGGCTCTCCAGGTTTCCACGTACCTTTGACCAAAATGTTCAAAATCTTCCAAAGATATGAAGAGATGCATGCTTTATTATTGATTAGCTGAAGTATTTGAGAACTAGCTGTATCCCTAAGGTTGGTGACAGTGGGGAAACATTTCTTTCCCTGAACCCCAAAGTTCTTTGCCTTGACTCTGGGTAATAACCCAGCTCTACAGGGTATAATCTGCCAATAGTTACATCAGGGCCATATCTCCGCTAAGGCAGTAACTTGTCAGCTGAAGGATAATGGCGGCCAACCACAAATGATCAAAGAGCAGTTAAGTGTATCTCTAAAAAACAAACAAACAAGCAAACAAACAAACAAAAACTTCAAAGTCCTCTAAGAATGATTGCGATAGCAAATTGCTTGCTTGGAAACGTGCATTAGCCAGTCAGCGAAGCCAGGAGCCTTCCTTCCCAGCCGCAATCTGCTTGTCTTCTGTCTGTCAGCCTTTGATTTCACAAGTTTCATAATTCATTTAGCAGCTGCAATTGTTGTCACAATGTTTGGGTTTCAAATGTAAATAGTTCAGCTATTGTTTATTTCCAAACACAATAAGGTAGTATACGGAGAGAGCTTCTAAATCTTTCAGTGCTTCTCATTAGCTAGGGAAGGACCAGATCCCCTCTAGACTCAAAGCTCAGAGGGCACAGAGCACCAGAAAAACTTGTGTGTCAATTTAAAGGCAGGGATTTCTAAGTTTCCCTTCCATAGATGGGCTCGGCCTAGCCTCAGCTGTGCCCTGCATAAATGGCCCTCATTCCAAATGTGTGCACAGTGCAGTTCTTTAAAGCATTTGAACTTCCAAGAGTTTCAAGGTCCTTGCTGTCATCATTATTTTGGTTTCTGTAAGAGAACACGACCCTAAGAAGCATAAACAAACAAGCAAATGGCACACTCGGTTCTCATTTGTATTGCCTTCCCCATTATCCTCTTCATCGGGGACACTGGCCCTTGTCTGATAATGTGCTGTGCCCAGGGAAGCTGTGTCAGTACCAAGTATTCACAGATGTCCTGCCCCAGCATCTTTTCCTCCTCATACAAAACCATGCATTCCATCAGAGTTGTCTGAGAAGTTTGTTTCCGAAAAGAATCCAAGGTGGCTGATAATGAAAGTGTATTAACTACAGTGAGCATTTTAATAAAGAGAGCAGTGGATGGGAGGGGAAAAGGCAGACTGACGAGTATAGAGTCACTGCACCTGGTGTCATCACAAGCTCTCTAAAGAGAGTGAAAACTCACATGTAACTTCCAGCATTTATCATGTAACGACCTTAAATTTTTTTTTTAACTTTCTCTTTATGTGTATGTTTTGTCTGAGCAGGTATATGTCACATGTATATCTGTATTTGTGAAGACCAGAGAGGGTGCTGGATCCCTTGAAACTGGAGCTACAGTCTTGTCAGTGTTGGGGCTTAATCCTGTGCAAGGGCAGCAAGAGCTGTCAGTCATGGAGCCGCTTCTTTAGCCTCTGTAATTGCTCTGTTCTGTTGCTGCCCTTCTGGGTACGTAATCTACAGCCTTGTGCATACTAGGGAAGAGATCTTCCTCTACACTACCTACCCTAGAGCTTGGGTTGCTTTTTGTTTTTGTTTATTGAGACAAATTCTTATGATCTAACTCAGACTGGCCTTGAACTCAGAGTATAACCAAGACTAATCCCTAATTGGTGATCCCCCTGCCTTCTACTCCCAAGTTCTAAACTTGGGGCTTCCATCACCACACTTGACTCATCATGTAATACTTTTTTAATAGAATAGAAACATGTTTTCTCACTCCTTATGAATCTTTTGGAGGGCTGGAGAGAGAGCTCTGCAGTTCAGAACACTTGTTGCTCTTACAGAGGTCCCAGGTTATCTGTAACAATATGGTGTAGCTCCTAAGCATAAGCATCCTCAACTTCAGTTCCAGTACACGTGACACGCTCTTATCACCTCAGTGGGCAATAGCATGTACACAGTGTGCATACATACATGCAAGCAGGCCAAACCCTTATACACACAAAATCAAGGCAACTTTTAAAAATATTTTTTTGGGGGATTAAGAATTTTATATGTACACATGAGTTTTCAACAAACCCAGCCCCCCAGCTCCTCCCCTTCAATTCTATGATGGCTATTCGTGGTTATCAACTTGACTATATCTGGAATTAACCCAAACCCAAAACTGGCTAGGCATATCTGTGGGGACTTTTGCTTAATTAAATAGTTTGAAGATGGAAGATCCACTTCTAATTTGCATCTTTGTGGAGAGAAGATACATCTCTAATTTTGGCCACATCTTCTGCTGCAGTATATATAAAGGACCTGGAAGAAGACAGGCTTCTCTTTTTGCCTGCTTGCCCTCCCTCTTATTGGCAAATGCACACCTTCACTGGCATGACAGCTTAATTATTCAGGATTCTGGCACATATTGAAGACCAACCTCACCTACTGGATGCTTGGACCTTCTACTGGTAGACAGCCATCACTGTGCTAGCTGGACCACATCCTGTAAGCCATTTTAATAAGCCACTTGACTATATACCCTATAGGTTCTGTTCCTCCTGAGAATCCCAACTCATACACATTCCTTTCCTGTACCCCCTCCATTTTTCCCTCCTGGCTTTGTGTGCTTCATTTTTAAACTTCCCGAGTCCCCGTGTGGAGTGGTTCAGGCCTTCCACTGGGGCACAGTAATGAAGGCAGCTGATTCTCTTGATGTCAGCAGCTCTCAAGGGCTAAGCACTCATCAGTGGGGCTCTTTTTTCTTGTTATTTCCCTCTCTCTAACTCCGTTTCCTTCCTCCTCCCCTCCTTGCCTCCCCTCTTCTCTTTTTCCTTCCTTCCTTCTATTTGTAGGGAGGATAGTACCATTTTCCAGACCTGACAGACAGAACTGTTTATTCTTTTCTCTTCCCTATTCAATTTCAATCTCTAGTCTTGTGGAGCCTTACATTACTCCACTCATAGAATTGTAAAATTCCATATCCTTTCTCCTCTCTCTCCTTTTCAAAATCTATGAAACCATGTCAAATGAATTTTGACAGGAAGCAGTCACCAACGAGTTCAGAAGTGGCCCTCCTGAGGAGTGAGTTGGGTGTCATGTGAGGCCAAAGAGGAGAGAGCACTGTGCCCCAGGAGAAGCTGTGGGGGTCCTTTCTTAAAAAGATCACTAAGCCTGGGAGCTAAGGAGAACCAGGAAAAATCTCCCCATAAAATGTGCACCCAGAGTTTCCCAGACATTCTTTAATGCTACATAAGGAAGCTGGAGAGCAGAGTCTAAGGGTCTCTATTCAGAATGCGCTGCCGTGAGGCTCGGGAATGGAATGAGATTGTTCTCTCTCACTGCTCAAAAGTCACAGTGACACAGACCATTCTGGATACAGAACTGAGGGGAATCTGAGGCCCAGCGTTTTGGGTATCAGGCTTCATTGTCTAAAGAATTTTCCTGAACTCTGGTTCTGAAGCATTTAATTTATAGGAGTATGCACTTTTTAAAAGTATTGAGAAGCTTAAAAAAGGTTTTACATACATGTCCACCAATATTAGAAATGAGAACTTTAAAGTGTATATTTTACTAATTCATTTTATATGACAATAACACATCAATTCCTTGTAAAATATCCATGACAAATGACAATTTCAAAGCTGTGAAGTAAGCACCGCCTTGGACACTGTTATATCGGTGTTAACAGGGGACTCCTGATTCCCTCATTTCTTCTGCATCCAATCTGGTAGACTGGACTGTTTTGAGTGAAGAAAATTCACCCTGACACTGACATATAATAGTAAAGAGAGACCTGCACAGCAGCTTTGACGATGTTTTTGGATTTTCCTGTTTGCTACCATTATACCTGAGACTTGGTGTTAGAATCCAAAAGTAATCTGCTGGCTGCCATGTGCTGGTACACACATGGAGCCCCAGCGCAGTAGAGGATGTGGAGGCAGGCTGCTGGCTGCCATGTGCTGGTACACACATGGAGCCCCAGCGCAGTAGAGGATGTGGAGGCAGGCTGCTGGCTGCCATGTGCTGGCACACATATGGAGCCCCAGCGCAGCAGAGGATGTGGAGGCAGGCTGCTGGCTGCCATGTGCTGGTACACACATGGAGCCCCAGTGCAGTAGAGGATGTGGAGGCAGGCTGCTGGCTGCTATGTGCTGGCACACACATGGAGCCCCATGGAGCCCCAGCGCAGCAGAGGATGTGGAGGCAGGAAAACCAGGCTGAGCTGCAGAGTAAGACATAGCTCAGCACAAAAATAGAACACAAACAAGTTGCTGCAGATTGTGGGCTTGTCCCGTGATTGTTACAAAATGTTTGAGATAATCAACTTTAAAAAGAGAGAAGGGATTTTTATTCAGAGTATGGTGGTGGTTTTAGATTGTGCTCAGTTGGCCTTTGTGTATGGGTCTCTGGACAGGGTGCAAGTGCATTATGGTAGGGGTGTGTGATGGAAGAAACTCAGTTTCTTCATGACCAAAAAAAGGGAAAGAAGAAGGAGGAGGAGGAGGGAGAAGGAGGGAGGAGGAGGAGGGAGGAGGAGGAGGAAGAGAAGGGAGGAGGAGGGAGGAGGAGGAGGGAGGAGGAGGAGGGAGGAAGAGGGAGAAGGAAGAGGGAGGAAGGGAGGGAGGAGGAGGAGGGAGGAAGAGGGAGGAGGAGGGAGGGAGAAGGAAGAGGGAGGAAGAGGAGGAGGAAGAAGAGAGGACAAGGAAATAAGTAAAGGAAGGAAAGGAGTGTGAACCCACAATTCCTAACTATGGACACACCCCAGAAACCTTACTTCCTATGAGCTTCCTCTCACTCAGTCCCTCACAGACTGAGAAGCAAGGCTTTGAGGGCAGCCTCTGGGAGACATTTGGATCCCAACGCTAGCTACTCTAAGTTGCTCTCTCATGTTTATTCTCCTGCTTCCAGTCAGTGAATACTGATAAGGCAGAGCAAGAGAAAGCCACAGCAGCTGCCATCATGATCTCAGCCCCAGGACATCTGATGCATAGCCTATGGGAAAATGGGCACCGATATCACTCATCAGATAGAAATGGATGTCAAGCAGATAGGAACCAATGCATTCTAAGGCCCTGCTTCAGACCTGTCCCCTCAGGTCCATTCTAAGCTGTCAGGATCTGGTTTGGCCGGGGGCGGGGGGATCCTATATCTTTTCACAGCCTATGTCTTTTGCTTTCGAATCACCCTTCTGCTTCTTTTGAGAGAGATGGTTTCCTAAGAGAGGAGCAAGCCTCTTTGTCAGTTGAAATCAAGACTTTAACATGCAATTGAGGCTCATGAGGAAGCCATTCTCAGTGTGATGGAGCCTCTTAGAAGGCTGGGAAGCAGAGGAGGATGCTGTAAACACAGGGCAGGTATCGGGTATCAGGAGGACCGAGGCTGTTGCACCTCAGGCCCATTCTGGATGACTTCCTGTCTACAATTATAAACATCCGCAGTCTGCATTCTTCCTTTGCTTTCAAGGGTAGTAATATTTACCCTGACTCTTCCTGTGCTGGTGAACTATTTTAAAACCTGTCTCCACAGGTCGGGAACACGGCTCAGCAGCTAAGGGGCTTGCTGCCAACCCTGGCCACCTGAATTATGTATCCACAGAACCACCTGAGTTGTCTATTCATGGAACTCACAAGGTGGAAGAGGAGAACTGACTTCTACAAACACTCCTCTGACCTCTCTGCATGACAAATAGATAAAAACATCATACAGCAAAACCCAATAACCAGTTTTCAGTAATTTCCATATCCTTTGGCATGGCATTCCCCTAAATGAAACCCAAGCATCTGAGGGAAGAAAGCCCATCCTTTGTGGAGAAGCCCTGGGGTTTTCCTCTGCAGTGAGCAGATACAGGGCAAACTTGTGTTTCTTCCAGATGGCTCAGGCCCCAGGGATGCATTTTTGGTCCCTGCCTCTGTCAAGTTCTGTATTTTGTGGTTAATGGCCCAGAAGGGGGTAGAGGATGAGGTACTAGCTCAGGCATGGTGATAAATCCTGCTGATGCGTCTTTTCTGGGATGAGCGTGTGGCTGACTTCTTCCAATTCCAGGCATGCCTGCTACCTGTGCTGCACACTCCCCACCGGGAGGTCGCTGCATGCACAGTTCTGATGCACCTTAATGAGAGGAATGCAACTGTGGGCAACCATACTGTGAGCATCTGTGAGCTGTGGAGTTTAATTGAGCTGCAGCTAATGTTTAGTTTGTGTGGAAAGAGTACAGATTAATGGCTATTTGATTGTCCTTAGATGGTTTCCTCCCCTTTCTCTTCTGATGATTTTGCAGTAGTTACAATTACACAAAGCTGCAAGGGCAGATATTCAATCATGCAAGAACCTCAGAAAGCAGCATTTGGGTGTAGAGTATTCTTATACCACATCAGGAATATGTGGCATAACACTTAAAGTGAAAACACATTTGCTCACTAAAGACCCCTCCCTTTGATTCAGCAAACAGTAACTTGGTAAATTCCCAAGTGGTATCAACTCTACTTTTCAAAATGGCTTATCTTTTCATACTTATTTTTACATGTAATTTTTACTATGAGTGTGTGTGCCTCATACAAAGTAGGCAAAGCATTCTAACATTGAGATATGTCTTTAAGCCTTTACATTATTTTAAAAGATAAGAATCCTGCTATGTTGCCTAGACAGGTCTCAAACTCTCCTACTTTGACCTCCAGAATGGTACATGCAGAGACACAGCCTCAATGTGATGCTCCCATGTCAAATATGTTCATCAGAAACAGACTGAACTAGAAGTGTGGAAAATGAAAACCTGTAAAATTCTTGTGGACCACAAAGCTTAGGGAATATTTTGGAAACAAAAAATATCTCTAAATTTATTATTATTATTTAAAAAAATAAATCTCCCTAAGCAAGCTATGATTCTTGCATGCTACAATACCAACTGAACTGATAAAATAACGCCAACGAATGCCATAGTGGCATGAATCTTATGTAAGTAACTAAACACTTTCTAATTGGATCTAAGGGCTACTCTAGGAGTGGAACCCATAGCTGGCACTGTTAGTGGGGGCAAGAACCTGTGGCTAGACACATTAGAGGCCCTAGGAAAGAACTTACTACTACTCTTATGATAAATGGCTCTAGCATTAAGATGACTCCTAATGACTTATTGTTATTACAGCAGATTAATGGATCTCTCAACCCTCATCAAAGAAACTTCTTAAAGTAGATGGCAGTTGATGCAGATACCCTCAACTGATCAATGTACAGAGAATTAGGGGACTGTGGAGTTCTGGGCCCCAAATAGAACTTATATATCATGCCTCTCCTCCAAGGCTCAAGGATTGTTGAGGGCAGAAAGAGTATAAGCGCTGGAGGTGGTGGATAATACAATAGAATGTTGAAGTGGAAATTAATGGTTTCTTTGGGAACCCCGTTATTTCATACCATCGATCTTTGACTGGGGCAGACAGGTAAAAGGATATTTTTCTGAAGTAGACATAGGCAAAAGGATGTTTTGCTAATGCAGACATGTGAAAGAATGTTGAAGCAGACACATGAAACAAAGTTTTGCTGAAGCAGACACAGGTGAGAGGACAAGTGATGTGTAGAAAGAATATAACTATGAGCCCCACAGTAAGTGGGAGGAGGCTCTGGCCTTGGTTCACCTTGCCCCACCTCACTAGCCTTTGCTGACTCTCTGGCCTTGGTTTGCCCTACATTGTATTGCTTATCTTTGCTTATTGTGACTTTGTAGAGAGTAACTCACCAAAGAACTTCTTGTGCTATCCTGGGAGCTTCTTGTGGCCTCCACAGTCTCTTGCCTTTGGCAGAGCCTAGAGGTTTCTTCTGGATGGAACCACTATTACTGATACATGAGTGGTGATTGACCAGTACACTGGACTGCAGCTGCTGATTAGTGTTGGTGTTTTGCTAGAGGACTGGACCACAAAGATTTAAAATAGCTCCAAAGAACTATTTCTAAGCAGGGGAACTTCCCCTGCCCTGCCCTGTTTTCTATTAATCTTTCTTTTCTACTACCTCTGGTAAATGATGGGCTAGAAGGGAGGTTAAAGCATTTAAGATCCCTTATTAAAGTAGGTTTTTAAAAAAATCTAAGTGTACGCAGTGTTCTTTGAACATAACAGGGCAGTGGCATGTATAAACTCACAGTGAGTTTGATAGTATACACAAGGCCTGCACAAGCCCAAACAAACAAACAAACAAACAATCCCTATATGATGGGGGAAGGGATACATTCTAACCTCTAGATAGGGAGCGATTGGCATTTGATAGCTGGTGAGAGAGAAAGGGTCAGTTCTTTTTAATAATGTGGCCCCTGGTAAGCTGGCCACATTTCAGGGATAGTACAGCATACAGCTACACAAATTGAACTCAATAGAAAACAATAAAAGAAGAAGAAAACAATTCAAGGTTGGCGAGTAAGGAGGTGGGAGTGGAGAAGGTGGATATGAGACTTGGGGGAGGTGGCTGAACATCATCAAACTGTGCATATGAAATTCTCAAAGAATTAATGGAAATACATAAAAAAGATGGCTCATCTGTTAAGAGCACCAACTGCTTTTCATGAAGGTCCCTAATTCAAATCCCAGCAACCACATGGTGGCTCATAATCATCTGTAACAAGATCTGATTCCTTCTTCTGGAGTGTCTGAACACAGCTACAGTGTGCTTACATATAATAAATAAATTTTAAAAAAATGCTTAACAAAAATGAAAATGAACTCTTCAGTGTTATTTACTCCGTTGTCTGTCCACCCTCTGTTTTTCCAGAATGTTGCTTTCTATGTTTTTAGGTCTTTGGCAGATATTTTGGGTCTGAGAGCCAACAGACACTTGTCTTAACCTCCAGAGTCTTAAATCTGGAACTGGTGGGAGAGTCTGGTATTCATGCTCCTATGAAATTTGGTTATAAGCCTCAATGGCTGCATCAATTAAATATCCCCATACCCAAGGCTCAGGGATCTCTGTGGAAAAGGATCAGGAAGACTGTAAGAACCAGAGGATCAGGGAGTTTGCTGTAAGATTGTGCCTCCTAGTAACATTAAAAAATATATGATTAAGTCTCACTAACATAATCCCCAAACATGAGCTGGACAGGAGGATATCAATGAACACGTCCAATTAGACGGGGAAAAGCCCATGAGCTCTCAGTCCTGCAGAATAGCTACAGATATATTAGGCAGAGTTCTTTAGAGGAATAGAGCATATAGAGTCAATCTGTTTGTCTGACTGTCTATCATTTATCACCTCATCTTCCTATATAATCTCTTTATATTAGCATACCTTATGTTAATTATAACACACACGCTTAGTAGGCAAAGCATTCTGACATTGAGAAGGAGGGAAGCAGCTTGGTGCTCCTTCTGGTAGGTGCTCTAAGAACTACTTCTGGAAAGAACTTTAGAAAAGGTGCATAGAGCTGCAAGCAGAGCATCCGCTAAGGAATATGTCCATCCAGCATTTCTGCACAGGGCTCAAGGGCACAATTGCCACCGCAATCTTACCCTTTAAATGTTATGAGCTTTTAGGGTTTGAATTAAGGTTATGTGAAGATCTAATGAATTTGTGACTTCGTCATGGGAATACCCAATGTTGATATTTCTCAAGAAGGGAATTTGGAATGTCAACAAGTATGAGAGGGAACACAGAAATGCCTGCAACCTTCCTCAACTTTTAGAGAATGGTTAGAGTAAATGATGCTTCCCTCACCTCAGATGTTTTTATGTAGACAAATGCTATGGCTAAGCTTTCTATAACCTTGAGCATACAGGCCTGTGAAGCAGGTTTCTATGCTGAAGGGATTGTCATAAAAATGAGCCTTGTTGTGAAAATTGCACTCAAGTGTTCTGCTGCCTTGAGTCCCCTGGTTCCTGCTTCAGTTCTTGTAGCATTAATCAGGAGAGGCAGCTTGGCCAGCCTCCCACAGCTTGTGCCAAATGTGGGGCCCTCGCATGATGGAGACGCCCCAGAGAATGTCAGAGGTGTAAGTAACCCAGAAAATCTTATGTAGGATACTCTCCAAGATGCCAGGGACACAAATTTGGGACAAAATGAAACTAAGCAGGAAGATTATTTACATTTACTGCTTGCTATGTATGCTCTGTAGGTCAGGAGTATGCTCATCTAAGCAAGATTTTAAGATATTGCATAAATATATAAGGAAGCACTGTTATTGACTCACTCCCCTGGGCACTCTGAGAAATCAGGAATGGCAGAAGGTTCTAAAAGCCTTTTGTAGGTGCATCTGCAAGGGGGAGTATTAGCCATAAAAGTCTTTTCTTTTTGTGATTCTTTCATCTTGGGGTTCATCAATTCAAAGGACTCCTGCCCTGTTGGTACAAGGAGGAATCATGGGACCTCTCCTTCAGAATGGAAACAAGAAGTTACTAAGCTTCTGGATGTTCCTGTTCCCAGTCTCTTTGCTCTCTTCATGGTTTAGAAGATGGAGTTCTTTGCTAACCATCTCTCTGTATCTCTGCAAGTTGGTAATCCTATATTAGCTCAGGGGGTTTAGTTAGTTCATACAGAAGGGAATTTTGAGGTATTTCTAAACAGCACCCCATTTTTAGCCCCAATGCATTTCTTTACTCAGAGTTGATATTCCTGAGTGGAAAAATATGAGCCTATTCTATATAAGATATTCATTGACTTTTTAACAAACATCTCTTCTTACAGAGCTACATCTCTGTATGCTATGGGTTATGAGAGGGATAGCTGAAACAGAGTGCCTAATATCTCATGACTGGGGCAAGCTGGTCAAGACTGTTTAAAATCTCAATAGAAATTTCTGTCTGTTTAGGACTTCACATGAAGAGACTGGTTTTTGACCTGCTCTCAGAAAGTTACTATTAGAAATGCTAGACTTTGACAATGCTTATCACATGCAAAACTTAACTGTGGGTAGGCTGCTCCCTTTTCTGCTGGAGCCACACTTTTCTTTTTCTTTGAGGTAATTTTTCAGTTTTCCGTGCCATTGATCATTGATCATTTACTTTCCCTATTGCCTGTCATCTTATTGGATTATGCATGGAAATATAGAAACCTCCTTGCTGGTTGGGATGACCCTTCAAATTATATCTGTCCTTACTATAGCTATGGCAGCTGCTTTTCTTCTGCCTACACTGGACCTTCTTGTAGACTTTCAGCAGGAGACAACAAAACCGGCCTGTGCTATTAATAAAGTGCCTAACATTACAGCTCAAATATTAGGAGAATTAAAGAAGACACCGAGAGAAGTTAAAACAGCTTTATTACAAAATTGGGTGGCACCAGGTTATCTTTTATTAAAAGAGCATTTGGGATACAAATAACTATCTGGCCTATATTGTTTGAACTTATCTGACTACAGTCAGGAAGGAAACACTCAAAAAAACAATTATGAGATACTGTTTGACATCTTTCACAATAACAGTGGTGCCCTCTCCCTGGTTTGGATGAATCTCCTTTCCTTGGAGCTCTAATAGCAATATCTATTGTTCTTTGGTGCGTGCCTGTTCTTCCTACCTGAATCTAGCATTATGTTGCCAGATGTGTTACCCCTATACATAATTACATGCTTTTCAAGATATTAAAAAATTAAAAGGGGAATGTGTCAGGTTTGAATTAAGGTTATATAAAGCCATAATGAATTTGTGACACAGCCATGGTAGCATCCAATGTTGATATTTGTCATGAAGGCAACTTGGAAGGCCAACAATGATGAGAAGGAACACAGGAATGCTAGTGCCTTCCTCCTTTCTAGAGACCTGCTGGAGCAGTGATGTTCCCACCCCTCAGATGACTTTCTAGAGACAGAAAACACTGTGTGCTTTGTAGAACCTTGAACATCCTGGTTGTGAGAAAGGCTTCTCTGCTCAACTGTAAACTCACGACTCTATTCTCAAAAGAGCTGTAATAATCAAAATGAGCCTTGATGTGCAAGTTGCCCTCAACTACTCCAGCCTTGAGTCCCGTGGTTTCACCCTTCAGTTTTCTCCTGGCATTAATCAGGAGAGACAAGTTGGCTAAACTCACATGAGCAATGGCCTCCATTTACAGTTGTGGCGGCCCAAACATGTTCCTTTCCTCCCATCATTCAATGCCTTTTCCAGGTATTTGCTGCTGCCAAAGAGTAGAAATAGCAGATTTTGGAAGAGGCCAGGATGTCTCCACTTGTCACATTGGAGGATATTCAAACAAAATGCAAATACAATGATGGAATAAAGGTAGGAAAATGGGAGGAGCAAAGACCATTGCTCTAGGCATATCATTTATCTTTTGTTCTAGGTAATTGTTTTCTTAGAGGGACTTGGGAGAAATGGGGCTGAAGAAGACACATGTGATTGAAATTAGCTGTTATCTTCAGGGTGCCACTGGATTGAACACAGGATAATGAATTAAATGAAGTAGAAAGCATGGCCTGAACTGGAAATGTGCTTTCTGCCTAATGTAATTAATCTCTATTGAAACAGCTAAGCCATTTAATTTGTGTTGCATGAATAATGAAATGAAAGGGGCTTGTGTGAATTAACTTCTTAACCAGCAGAGAAGATGCAACTGCCACATGGAATGGATGGGGATTTCCTCAAGAACTCCTTAGATCTCTGGTCATTACAGTTCCTTCTATTGTTGCCTGGTCTTACTTCCTGGTTTTCTAGTCTATAATGGGAATTCTCCTTCACAAGGACATTTAGGACTTTCCAAGGCTCTGTGCACAGCCTAGAAAGTGGCTAGCCACATCACCTTTCCTATAGATGCCTTTCTCTCACTGTTCAGAGATAATGGAGTAGAGGATTTCCCATCCATATTTATTTACTGGAGCACTGTCTTTGAGACCACCATGCTCCTTAGCACTGCTGTGACAAACTGGTCTCAGAAGAAGGTATGCCAGGAAAGCCCCAGTCTCCTCATTAGTCATGGAAAACATGAAAAACACTCCCACCTTGTAAATTCCTTTAGCACTTAACAAAGCTCCACTAACATTTACAACTGTGTTTTCACCATGGAGAAAGTTTCTGACAAATGCCCCAGAGCTTGTCTACTGTGGCCCTGACCAAGCAGCTCCCTGCAAACTGCCCTCTCCCTCACCTGCTTCCATACTCAGGCATCACTCTTACCAAACCCCAAGTCCCATACTTGGACAGAGAGGTAGGAGGATGAGGAGTTGAGTGAGTTGAGGAGTAGAGTCAAAGCTTCTTTGGGAGGGCCTGGTCTAAACTCATATATAGAAAATTCCTAAAAAAGGTTGTCTGTTGAGAAGACACTGGGTTTGAGAAATGAGTGTAACCTACATAGGCATGGGCCCTTTTTATATAATCTTCTGTGTCTCTACCATCCATCTCCGTTCTCATCTTTCCCTCCTGCCATTGCCAGAACAAATGTTCTCACAGCTGAGTCAGTAAACAGGGTTACTGAAATAGAATCCCAAGATGGAGCCACAGAGAATGGACTCAAAAGAAAACAGGGAAGAGGGAGGCTTGTCTGTTTCTGTGAACAAGTAAATGATAGCTCAGTAGTCCAAGTCCATGAGTGATGGAAGCCAAAGAGTAAAGACGGCTTGTGACCATGCAGCCTGCCATCTTTATCATAAGGATCTTTATAACAATTCCTCTGCCCTCCAGGCTTAACAATACTTTCAGTATGATGGGCATTAGAAGTGGCAAACCAGACATATTCTAGTATCCCAAAGGTTGAGAAAATGCTTTTTCATTTTCTTAGGATTTCTTCATCTTCATCACTAATGGTTTCAGAGATAAGAGGGCACATTCTTCAGCTGTGGAATCTCCATCCTAGGAGACAATAGTGCACTTTTTTTCTTTTCTTTTTTATAAGAAAGTATTGGAGGGAATCACGCTACCTCTTCTACCAGGTCTACCTCCTCATTAAGTCACCTGACACTCCTGAGCCTTTCCTTTCAACTAGCTTCTGAACAGAACCAAACAGAAATATTTTTCACCAACCTAAGGTTCTCCTTAATCAAAAATTGAGTCTCCAACTGACACCCAGACTGGCTAGTAGGGAAGAAGAGCTTAGAGGGAAATGGAAACATCTCTTGGATTTTGGTGCCCTGTCTGGCATTTAGCTAAGGATTGCTGGATCTTGGGAACATGCTCCTCACCAGAAAATAAACTATTGAGAGAGGCCCTTGAACACATTGGTCCAAACTTTGCTCATCATTAAATGTAGGGTTATAGAGATATCGTACAAGACGTCACAAAATCTGAGCATTCTTTGTCTGTCTGTCTGTCTGATGGTCTGTCTGTCAGTCTGTCTGTTGATCTGCCTGTCTGTCTATCTGTCTGTCTGCCTCTCTCTCTTTCTGTGTATCTGTCTTTTTGTCTCTCCCCGTGTTGTCTGTCTCTGTCTCTGTCTCTGTTATAGAAGGAGACACTTGGCAAGCTGTGATGGTATTCAAAATGGTGATTGATTGGTACTCACATGGCACCTGGAGTGTTCTGTGTTTCTTGCCAGTAGGCATTTGAGTGAATCTCTCAAGCCAAGTAAGTCCTCAGCCCCAGTCAAATCTTTAGGATGACTGAAGCCATAGGTACCATTGTGACCCAGATGCCAGGCTATTTCTAAGGTCTGCTGCACACAAACTGTAAAATTATAAATGTCTGCTAAGTTAAATTGCTGGATAATTAATAAAACACAAAAAGTTTTATGTAACATCTATAAAATTAATAGGAAATAAATATTCTATTTTGTCTTAAATGAATGAAACATTATGAGAAATTTTATTTGCTTAAGAGAATTAAAAATTGGAACACTACTTTTATTGTCTTTATTGATTGTGTGTGAGTATGTATACACATGTGAGCATGGACTTGTGGAGGTCAAAGGACAACTTTCAAGCCTCCTTCTTCTCCGTGATATAGGCCCTCCTCATTGTGATCTTAGGGCAGTGGCATCTCCGAGTTTCCTTCTAGAGAGCAGAGTCGGAGTTTTCATTTCTTAGGTGAATACATTCATCCACCTACATTTCTGCTTTTGTGTTATGAAATCAGATGGTAGGACACAGATTGAACAAGCTGCAGTACACTCAAGGTCTATCTGAAACACAAAGGCTGACCCAACAGTAGATGTTTGTCATTTAGCTCAGTTCAGAAGCGTCAGAAAATCTAGGTCTCAGCTGGGCCTGTGGAAGGCTGCAGTAAAGATGCCGGCTGAGAATGCTGTTCCTGAAGGACTCACAGAACTGAAGGATCCACGCCACGAAAGTTCACTTACATGGTACAGCAGGAAGCCTTAGCTCTGATTCATCTTTTGTGCATGTCTAATGACCAGGACACAGGCTTCCCTCAAGCAACCCCAGGAGGGAGCACACTCAGCAATGTCCTATGATCTACTCTTCCAAGTGGCCAACTCTCACCTCTGCAATATGCTACTGCAGTGGTTCTCAGCCTTCCTAATGCTGAGACCCTTTAACTCAGTTTCTCATGTTATGGTGACCACAACCATAAATCTTCATTGCTACATCACAACTATACTATTGCTACTGTTATGAATAGTAATGTAAATATCCGATGTGCTGAATGTTTGGCATGCGAGCCACAGGTTGAAAACCACTGTCCTCCTAGTTCTATATTGCACAGTACAATGTAGAAGGACATGTATATACACTCTGCATTGCCCAGTGACCAAAGGGACTTAACAGTAACACTAATTCTCATCATTGTCCAAGTTTCTGTTGTAAAAATGCAAATATTCTTGATTCAGTTACATGTACATGTACACACACAGAGAGACACACCACCACACACACCCCCTACACACACACACACACACACACACACACACACACACAGAGAGAGAGAGAGAGAGAGAGAGAGAGAGAGAGAGAGAGAGAGAGAGAGAGAGAGACCCCAGGACCTTTCTCTTGTTAGGGGAATGTTCTACTACTAAGTTGCATGTGGATTCAGCTTATTTTTAATGCAAATAATTTACCATAAACTTATTTTTGAAAGTTTGTGTGTTTAGAAATCTGAACCCTGAGGTTGCAGCAGGGGCGCTGCAGGTGTGTACAGTCCACACACCCTCTCCTTGGGCTTACGGGTAGCTTCTCAATGAGTTATTAGCTCACTTATTTTAATCCAAGTTGCTTAGAAAATGTTCCAATTTTAGGGTAAGCTATGGAGTTTTGTATAGAATCATTTCACACATGTTCCAAACCACGTCAAGCTCCGTGTCAGTCTTAAATGGCTTGATTGACATTATAAAACATCCATCATCCAGAAGTATTTACTTATTTTTAAAGTGCCTTGGAAAAAGTAGCACTCTTTATGTGAAAATGTCTATGTGATCAGTCTTACAGTTCCAGTCCGACAGTGTTGACTGCTAACTGTAGCTCTTCCAAGTGCAAGAGAAGAAAATATAGCTGAGGGGTGGAAGGATATGCATCCCTTCCTTACAATTCTCAGCAATCCCAGTGAACTCCATGCTGTCAAGTAGGACATAGCAATGTCTGTCCCTGGGATACGCCGACCTGTGAGTGTCAGGGACGCAGGTGCAGGCACACACTGCACTTTCCGTTGTTTGATACTTAACAGATGATTTGACTCCGAGAACTCCAGCTATATTGAGGTTTTTCAGATTAGTCATAAACCTAACCAAGAATTTTAGTTATGTTACTAGCACATGTTTACCATCTCATAGAGGTTAGGTGGTAGCCTTATTGTTATTTATGTAATGCAATTCCAGAAACTTTTTGTGTATGTTAAGTTCTAGATGGAAAACTATTTAAAATGCACTTCAGGGAATTCTTCTCTAGCGAATTCCTTGCTAGCTTTTATTTAAAAAATAACAGTCATTCTGTAGTGGAATGATGACCTTTAAATGACTAACGGGGGGCCGCCAGTGAGGTGTAACTCACCTGTGCTGGGATGGCTGCCTGTGGTCCTCATGAGAAAGAAGGAAGAGATGCAGTCTGGCCTCCCACTCTCTGTGGCTTTGGATCTGGCCTAGAGCCAGAGGCAATAACCATGAATTTCTGCTTAGATACAAGTGCAGTGTTTACAAGGTCAGACGCATAGCACAGCACTTTGACATTATGTAACACAACTTTTGTTGTGTTAATGGCCTCATTCCTATGCTGATAACATTTCTGTTGCTAGTGGCAGAGGAATGCCTTTAAATTAATAGAAAGGGCATCTGTAAATTCTAATTTACTACAGCCAGATCAGTCCGTTGCATGCGTTGTTCTCAACATAAATTTAACCATGGCTGTTGGATTGCACTGGTTGAGTAGATAATTAGGAAGCAACCATCACCATTACTCTGACATGGAATACATATGCATTCTGTTTTTAGCCATACTTATTCTGACAGTCCAAAGAGTAAATTTATGTACAGTTATCCTAGCAGCAAGCACAGTGATGCTCTGTAGCAGGAATAAAGGACACATGAGCCTTTCTAGTTGTACTCCTTCATTCAACCAATGGGAAGTAGCTGTGAAGAAGAGATGGACTTTCATCCAAGGTCATGTAGATCCTGAGTAAGAACTTGGTGATGGACCCACAGCTTCTCAAGCATTTTTTCACACCTATGCAGGGAGAAATGAGGTGTCATTCTACATGAGAGATCCCTGTGGGCTTGACTTCTTCTTCCCTTCACACTTTCTTTTGATTCAAGCATGTTTTGTCAACTTTTCTGTACAATATAGTCATTGTTAGAAAGCTCTTGAATAGCAATTTCTTTCCATTTTGTTAAAGATATATATCTTTATATATGTATATATATATACACACATATATGTATGTATGTATACACACACACACACACACACACACACACACATATAGTTGCTGTTTTCAGACACACCAGAAGAGGGCATTGGATACCACTAAAGATGCTTGTGAGCTACCATGTGGTTTCTGAGAGTTGAACTCTGGGAGACCAGCCTATGCTCTTAACTACTGAGCCATCTCTCCAGCCCCAATTTCACTTCTTTCTTTTCCCCTTCCTTCCTTCCTTCCTTCCTTCCTTCCTTCCTTCCTTCCTTCCTTCCTTCCTTGCTTGCTTCCTCCTCCTCCTCCTCTTCCTCCTCCTCCTCCTCCTCCTCCTCCTTCTTCTTCTTCTTCTTCTTCTTCTTCTTCTCTCTCTCTCTCTCTCTCTCTTTCTTTATTTCTTTCTTTCTTTCTTCCTTTCTTTCTAAGCCTTCCTGGCTAAGTCTATATTTCATAGGTAGCTGGCTCATCACAAAGAATTATTTCCACCAACCCTTCACTTTATCCCAATCCTTAAAGTACCCTCCTTGACCTTATCCATTCCATTCTATTCCATTGCACAGGTCTCTCTCCTAGACAATGTGTGATAGTGGTGAGTGGCTAGAGTGAATGATAAGAAAGCTGAGGCTGACACACACCCTGTGGACTCTAAAAAATCACCCCTTTCCCATAAAAGTGCTCTGAATTCTTAGGCATTTTCCATGAAGTCTCTTCAAATTTTCTTCAATAACAAGCTTTCTGTCCCACCATGACTGATTCAACACACCCTTGTGTCTCGAGTCAGTTTGTCATTCGCCAACTTATTGCCCACCTGACCAGAATTCTCATCCCGTGGAAATTGGGGTCCCCGCAATGAACCCGGTCCACGGCACATGACCGTTAAGTCCTTAGTTTTTAAAAATTGAGGAGGAGGAAGAGAATCAGAAGGAGGAGGAGGAAGAAGAAGAGGAGGAAGAGGAGAAGGAGGCGGAGGAAGAGGAGGAGGAGGAAGAAGAGGAGGAAGAAGAGGAAAAAGGAGGAGGAGGAAGAAGAGGAGGAGGAGGAATTAAGTCTTTGAGAACCATCTCAAGCCCTGAGTCAGAGTGACTGAAATCAATATGTTCACTGATGTGCTTAGGTACATCAAAATGTATGACCCATACTCTTCTGGACCAGCCGCCTGCCTCATGCATCGTTTCACCATTGGTTACTTGGTAAGTGAACTTCATATTTTATGCATTGTGCTGTTGTTTTATGAGTGCGGTGACACTAATTTCTCACTTTCCTCTTTGTCCTGCTGTGACTAGCACTCACCAACTAGACTAGTGTTCAGTGTGTTAAATGACAGCACAGCGAGACAGGGAGTCCCACACATTCTTTGAGATAGATATTTTTCTCAGAAAATCAGGAATAAATACTTTTTTTAAAAGTCTGCTTTCTGACATTGCCAGACATGACTACAAGTTTATAAGAACCCATAAGAGATTATTGTGTCACTGTCTTCCCCAGATATGTCCCATTCTCTTCTAATCCACTCAAGGCTTATTGCAAATCTTCGTTCTTGTATTTCCTGGCTTCAGCATAGGTTTCAACCCTGGTGTGTGGATATTTGAGGTTTAGAGAAGGGTGTGTGGCTCTGGGCTAAGTCCATCAGTGAGGGGCCATCTACATCAGAATATCCAGAAGCGTGTCGGATTCAGAACCAGTGTAACACAGGGGGACATTGACTGGGTCTTTGGGATGGAAGCCTTCTATATAAGAAGGAGAAAGCAGGTAATTGTGGTGGTCATCTTACAGCTTGGACAACTGGACTCACCAGAAGGCCTCTAACTGTGGAAGGCACAGTGGAGACTTCTGGAAGAGAAACTGAGTCTCAAATGGCCTCAGTGGATGATCAAGCATTCCTGGGGAAGCCGTTGGCTTTTGTGGTTGTCACACAGTGTTGATTACTTGTGTCACTTCCATGTGTGTGCCCTGCTACATGGGAGCAAGCATCCTGACCATCACAGGCAATGACCGTGTGGGTCTTCTCTGTCAGCATGGCTTCAATGCTTATTATGGTATGTCGTATAAATAGACAATTAATGGATTTTTTGAGTGAATTAATAAGCTTGAAACGTGTCCTCTCATTTTCCTAATTGACTAAACAAGACACACTCAGAAAATAGAGTGGAATGAAATGCTACATATGTTGTTGTTCCTGTGTTGAGTCCATATCAGGGGCCTGTGCTACCATGTGGAGATGCAGAGGCTTCTTAATAGGGAAGTTGAAAGTGATTCAGAGTTGCTGCCTCCATGAAACAATCCAGAAAGAGTTTTGGGTACATTCACAAAGATGCTACCCTGGAGTGAGGCCAAAGCATCCCATAGTAACTACACCATGAGGCACTATGCGCTGTGTGTGGTCAGTGACGGTCAATCTCAGGGCTCCACTCCTTCCCCTAAGCCATGTCAGCACTGAAGCACTGGAGAACTTCATATGCTCATCCTTGAACACCTGGAGTGGGAGGGTGACACCAAGTCTCTTCTTTTAAACTTTAGTTGGAGCTAGTTCGCAGCTTCTGTGACTGCCATGTGGCTCTACCAGACGCTGACTTGCCAAGAGTGTGCACAGACAACTCCTAAGGGTTGCTTTGCTTGACAAGGGGCCTGCTTTCATGGGAACCAGCAGCACATCTATTCGTATTCTTTCTGAACTCGTTGAGGCAGATTTAGTTCAACAACTCCCCTGCCCTCATGCTGCCTGCCCCAGATTTCCCTTCAACAGTCCCTTTAAGACGTGGGGAGAGCTTGTCCTGGGCAAGCTGTTTCCTACCTGGTAAATTTTCCCCAACACCTGGATGAGCTAGCTGCTCAGCACCAGGATGTGGAGCACCAGGCTCATCTGCAGCTGTGTAGCCAGGTGCTCTGCAGCTGTGTAACCAGCCCTGCAGCTGTGTAGCCAGGTGCCCTGCAGCTGTGTAGCCAGTTGCTCTACAGTTGCAGGTGGTGAAAGTAGAGACCTTACCAACCTCAGCTTTGCACCTTGCCCTGCAGCAGGCTCTGATGCAAGTTCAGCGCTGCGAGCCTGGACAGTGCCTCTCATGGACAGAGCTCATCCTGGGAGCAGATCCACTGTTTAGAAGCAGGTCCTCATCTCCATGTGAATCTGTGTATCCTTGCCCTGTAGTAATCAGGCACATTAGTGGGCAGCCCATACTAGTGGGTGGTAACCAGGGCCTGATCCTTTCCTTTTCATTGGGAGCCAACCTGAATTGGGTATCTGATCTATGTGATAGCAAGGGCAGGAGACGAGGATAGGCAAGGGAAGAAAAGAAAGGAGCCAATGGAGGAAGGGAGGGAGAGGGGGAAGGAAAGAAAAAGAGAGAGAAGGGGAAGTAAGGAAGCTTGTAGGGAGTCTGGAACATTCCTCTTTGGCCTGTTACATTCCCTTTCAACTGAACTTTCTCAGTGCTTTCTGGCCCAGGCTTACTACCAGGCCACCACTCTGTGCTCAGGCTGGGGCGCAGAGCATTATCATTGCAGCTAAAGTCAAGCTAAGCTCTGTGTAGTAGGACTGTGCAGCAAGGGGGAGTCCTAGCACTCCTGAGAACCTTCTGTAGCCTCCCTCTACTCCTCATCAAATTGTCTCATTTCCTAGATCGCTACTTTGGATCGGTCTTCTCTGTCCTCAGGTTCATTCCTGAGAAGTTCCAGTGTAGTGTTTCTCAGGGTGGCCTCCATCTTGCTGCCTGTGTGAATGTCTGTGCATGCACAGGCTGTGGTTTTCATAAGATCTGCTGCCAGTCTTCATTGGAGTTTGATGTCGAGATTATGTCTTCATGTCAAAACTTAGCCAGTGTGCTGGCTAGTCTTATGTCAACTTGACACGGGTTAGAGTCATCTGAGAGGTAGGAGCGCCAGTTGAGAAAATGCCTCCATGAGATCCAGCTATAAGGTGTTTTCTCAACTAATGATCAGTGAGGTAGGGCTCAGCCCACTGTGGGTGGGGCTGTCCTTGGGCTAGTAGTCCTGGGTTCCATATGAAAGCAGGTTGAGCAAGCAATAATGAGCAAGCCAGTAAGCAGCATCCTTTCACAGCCTCTGATCAGCTCCTGCCTCCAGGTTCCTGCCCTGCTTCAATTCCTGTCCTGACTTCCTTCAGTGATGGGCTGTGACGTGAAAGTGAAAATGTAAGCTGAATAAACTCTCTCCTTCCCACATTTCTTTTGGTTGTGGTACTTCACCGCAGCAATAGAAACCCTGACTAAGATGGCCCCTGTCTCCCAGATCATTATGTCTGCCCTGTCTTCACTCAGAAATGAGCTAGATCTCTGTTGTCCACCCCTAGAAAGAACCTGTACGTACAGGGCATTGAGAAGAGCCTAAACCAGGAAATCCTGTCACTGACCACCAGGGCCCGCAGTAAACTCTACCTGGATTTCTTATCTGGTTGGTTTCACTCTCCAGGCTCGGACTCTCCCTGACTGGGAGGAAACCTGGATCCTGGAGGCTGGGAGACCAGCCAGACCTGGCATGGTTCCACAAGTCCACCTCTTGCAAGCTGACTTTTCAGCCTATACTCCTGTTTAATCTTCAGTGCTTAGATCCCATCCTCAGAGGGAAAATAAATCAAAAAAGAGAAAACTTTCAAATCAATGTGATGATTTGTATATGCTTGACCCAGGGAGTGGCACTATTAGGAGGTGTGGCCTTGCTGGAGTAGGTGTGTCAGTGTGAGTGTGGGCTTAATACCCTAGTCCTAGCTGCCTGAAAGCTAGTCTTCTCCTAGCAGCCTTTAGATGAAGATGTAGAACTCTCGGCTCCTCCTGCACCATGCCTGCCTGGATGCTGCCATGCTACCACCTTGATGATAATGGACTGAACCTCTTAACCTGTAAGCCAGCCCCAATTAAATGTTGTCCTTATAAGAGTTGCCTTAGTCATGGTGTCTGTTCACAGCAGTAAAACCCTAACTAAGACAATCAAAAGTAGATGCACCTGGCAAGGAAATCCAGTGAGCCCTGTTCAATGAAGAAAAATAAGAATCTACAAATATAGAAAAATCAAAATATAGACTTATATAGATAGCATTTACAAACATGTATATGTATAATCACATAGTTTTATATTCAGACATATTTATGAATATTCATAATCTCTGTACTAATAATTTCTAATTAAATTTTATTAATGTTTCTTTGGAGAAATTAAACATTCATACATGTACATATAGGCATCAATGATGGAACTTAGAATGCTTATTTTAAAAAGACGTGAACTTGGGAAGGAAATGGGAGATATATTAGGGAATGATGACCAAGATACATTATATATATATATATGTGTGTGTGTGTGTGTGTGTGTGTGTATATATATGTGTATGTGCATATGTATATATATACACATATGTATATATATATATACACATATATATACACATATATATTTATATATGTATTTGTACATATATGCACATACATATATACACATATATGATATGTATAATACATATGTATAAAATTTGAATGGCAGGTGCATGGGGATGAAATTAGGGAAGAACAACATTATAAAAGATATTTCAACTGCACATAGGTGGCAGGTTGCGTCCTAGCTTCATTCCTGCTGCTGTGCACATAGGTGGCAGGTTGCGTCCTAGCTTCATTCCTGCTGCTGTGGCAAAGCATCCCAACCAGAAGCATCTTGGGGAGAAAGAGCTTTACATCAGCTGACCCTTCCAGCCTACAGTCCATCCTTGTGGGGAAAGGGGGAACAGGACATTCACAACAGCTAGTCCTAGCACGTCTACAGTCAGAGCAGAGAAAAAGGGGTATGTGCTCACCTATTTCACTTGATGATGTGCAGCTCGACTTCTCCATGCGTATACACTTCAGAACCCCTGCAAAAGGAATAGTACTGCCCTCAGTGAACTGGGCTCTCTGCCATCAATTCAATTAAGACAAGAGACCAACGTAATGCAGACAATCTCTCACTGAGACTTTCTTGGTTGATTATAGGTTGTGCCAGGGTGATAATTAAAACCAGTCATTGCAAGCTGAGTTGTAGCTCAGAGCTTAGAACATACAGGGTTTTCTCCCTGGCGCTGCAGAAGTAAACAAACATATAAGAAAGCCAACCAACAAACAAACGTGAAGGAATCATTGGTAGGGAAGATGGCAGTGGGCTTTTGAGAAGTCATTTTAAATGTTTAAGAGTAGGCAGTTGCTGTACCCCTTAAAATGACTCCAAAAGACTCAAAAAACTAGAGAAAGCTACTTATCAAATTAATCAGCAGGAGAAAGATGTATCCGGGAATAACGTATTGTGTCAAGTCAGACTTATCTAAGAACACCCAGGCATTTAAATACTAGAAGATATGTGGATGTCTGTTATTGGTAGATTAAATAAAGCATTCACTGAGAAAGTTCAAATTTCTTTCCAGATTCTTTTGAAATCAGTAAACAAGAAGTAAAGAACTCCACCATTAAAATGAGAAGAAGCCAGTCCTTAAACACCAGCAAACACCACATCTGATGCTAAGCCTCATGCCTTCCAATCAGGCCCAGAGAAAAATTCCTTTCACAGCTTTGAGGGATTTTAGTAATAAAAATCAGAATCAAATAGAACTATATATAGAAAGGGAAAGCAATGTTATCGATTTTTGTGCAAAGCTTCCAGGCCTTTGTGTACTCTGCAATAACAACAATGGTGAAGAAGCTTCCAGAGGACAGTGTGGCTGTGGCAAAGACATCAATGCCCCCACAAGCGTTCAGAAGCACACAGACACATGCAAGAGTAAGGGTGAACCACTCGTGAGACCTCCAAGGTAGAATCGGCCACACCCTTGACTCATTACCAGGTTCTAATTCTTCTTGACGTGAATACTTGTCTTTTAATTTAAATTTTGGTAAATTCTCTTACATAATTAAAATGCCTTCATTTTATAATCTAAAAATGAGTGCTTTTTTATGTATTTCTAAAAATGAGGAGTAAAACCCCAATTCAGGTGAGAGGATCAGAGGGATGGGATTTGGAATGGAATCCTAATGTAAGTTAGACATGTTAGCTCAACACTCTTGTGAGCTCTTTCCTCTAACAGTTCATGCAGCCAAAAGTCCCTGGACCTAGGTCTCCCCTAGGCCATATATAACAGATTGCAGCTTGGCTGATCTTCATGTGGGTTCTGAACAACTAGAACTGAGGCTATCCCAAAAGCTGTTGCCTGTATGCAGGATATGTTCTTCTAGCTGGGCTGCCCTGTCTGACCTCAGTGGGAGAGGAAATGCCTAGCCTCAAGAGTTGAAGTGCCAGGGTAGAGGTGATAATCAGGGCCCCCCCAGCTTCTCAGAGAAGGGGAGGGGGGAGGGAGAGGATTGTGGAGGGGGCGGGGTGACCAGGTGTTGGGCAGTGATCTGGATGTAAAGTGAATAAGTCAAACATAAAATGAAATTAAAAGTCTGTGGTGGGGAAGCGAGAGAGCCACAAGCTCTGGCGCCACAGAGCTTTGCAGGAATCTCCAGGCGTGCAGCTCCAGGGGCAGCTAGGAAGCTGCACTGTCCTGGGCAGGCTGGTAGGAAAGTCAGGCAGTCATGTGAGTGTGCTACAGGGCTTGGGAGTAGCTGGGAGATGAAGATCTGTGACACCAGGATTCCGCAGAACCCATACTGGGAACTGACGGGAGAGCAGAGAGAGGTGTGCAGGGGACCTTAGGTCCTGGGTGGTGGCGTTGGTGTCCTGACTGACAGTGTCAACAGTTCATACCTCACAGGTGCAGGCTGGCATCTGTGTGTAACCCTGGCCTTTACATCTGTGTGTAACCCTGACCTTTTACATCTGTGTAACCCTGGCCTTTTACATCTGTGTGTAACCCTGGCCTTTACATCTGTGTGTAACCCTGGCCTTTACATCTGTGTGTAACCCTGACCTTTTACATCTGTGTGTAACCCTGGCCTTTACATCTGTGTGTAACCCTGGCCTTTACATCTGTGTGTAACCCTGACCTTTTAAAGCTTTTTGTTGTTGTTGGGGGTCTTTTGTTCTTTTTGTTTGTTTGTTTTTGTTTGTTTGCATTTCATTATATCCTATTTGTATGTGAACTGTAGGAGCAGCAACAGACACTACTCTAGGATTTTTGGTCATTAATTATATCATCATAACCATCGAAATGAAATCTTCAATCTGGGACAATAGTTACATAGTTACAAATCAAGGTGAACTCAAGATTTTGAACCCTTTAGCTTCTTTCAAGCCATAAACGCCTTCTTTAAAGCATCTTTAAAAAAAGAGTCACAATGTCTTTAGCCCTTTGGGTGATGGGGAGGATATAATTTACTCAGAAAAATAGGATTCTCCTGAATTATAAAACTAAAGTGGCAATTTGCAAAATATAAAAGTAAGAAATTAAACAAATTGTTTCTCTTTCCATTTGTGAAAACCACATTGGTTCTTTTGTTGTTGTTGTTTTTGGAGACAGGCTTTCTCTACGTACCACTCCTTGTGGTCTTTGTACCTCACTGGCCTTGAACTCACAGAAACCCACTTACCCCTGCCTCCCAATGGCTGGGATTAAAGGCATGTGCCACCACACCTAGCCTCCTCAGTATGGGTTCTCTAGTTAGACATAATAACAAAAGAGGTTTGTTCATTTCATATATATATATATTTAACCTTAATTATTCAAGTGGCCAGATATTCCCATTTACCTGAAAAATGCAGGTTACTTGAAGTCACAGCTACCTCACTGAAGTCTTTTAATGGACAACTGAAAGCAACTATTCAAATATGTTTCTAGTGTGGAGAGGGCACTCAAGCACTTGGTTCTGAATTGTGTGAACTCCACTTCCTGTACACAGGCCGAACACACTTGTTCCTAGCCTAGGCCTCCACTAGCGTGGCCGGACATATCCTGTGGGCCACACTGTTTCCACCAGCCTCCTCTCCCTCTCCTTCTCAGTGATATCCCCCCCCCTCTCCTTCTCTCTCCTTCTCTTGTTGGTGCTAGCTATTAAATCCAGGGCCCTGTGCATGCTCATACCACTGAGCCACACAGCCCTGTCATGTCTCCCGTGTGTTCAGGTCACAGTCTTGCTTCTGGTGTGCTGCCCCAGGGTTTCTCAAGTATGCTCTGAAGATTTTTAGAATACTTGAGATCCTTCCACAAATACTCGAGAGGGAAAACCTATTTTTATAATAGAACCAAGATCATATTTGCTTTCTCTGTGTTCACAGTGCTAATGTCCATTGTAAATCAAGGCAGTGATCCCAAACCGTGCCACAGATTTCCACTCTCCTGTAACAAAGCCATTGCTGTGTCTTCGCTGAGTTAAGCTTCGGAATGGAGTAAGAGAAATTGTCAGTTTTAAAGAATGTTTCCACTAAGCATGTTTCTTTTTACTATTCTGTGTGAGAAAATAGAAAGCACACAAGAGGCCCTTCACCTGCTCTCCGGGAAGTATGAGATGTGTTGAGAAGCACGGCCTGCATTCACGGTGACACCGGAAACCATTAGTCTCCCTTCCAGTGCACCTTTCCTATTTTTCCGCCTTTTGCAACACCAATCATCAGTCATCTGCCGGCCATTTGAAAGATATTGGCTCACAGAGTACGCACGTCTCCCTAGACGGTCCACAATTATCTGAGAAGGCATCTGTGTACAGCCTACCGTTCCTTGAGCACATCAGCTTGGACAATGGACCATAAGGGATTGGTGCTGAAGCAGACATCGGGATCCAGGTTTCTTCTAATGAGAAACAAACAAAACTTGTGTTTATCTCAGGGTCCTCACTAATGTTTGAGGTGTTGGCATGACCACAATGTGTGGTCAAATCCTGTTCAATCCAGAAGCCTGTGTTTCCTTTCTGTTCATGATGGTTACTTCTGGTCATCTCTAGCACCATCCTTCCCAATTTCATCATGCATGCAGAAAGCCTGGGGAAAGGCTAAAACAAAGGTATGGATGTAGTATGTATGGTGTATGTGTGTGTGCATACATGTGTGTATACATGTGTGTGCATGTGTATGTGCATGTGTGTCTACATGCACACATATATATACTACTGGTTTTCTAGCAGGCTTCCTGAAGATGGCACGCCAGCTCTGATGCACCTCACCTTAAGGAGCAGCTCTCCAGCTCTCATCTAACTATCATGACACAATTTAGCCTTTGCAGCCCTGTGACAATTTTTTTTATGCCATTTCTGCTATTACTATTCATGCCATCATTACTATTTTACCTAGGGCAGAATCCAGGCATCATCTTTTCTACACTTTGCCCAGTAATCTAATCAGAGATTATGATGATTATTATATATTATTACATTTATTTATAATACAGTGTGTGTGTGTGTGTGTGTATGTGTGTGTGTGTACATGCGCACCATGAGTGTGCCTATGCCTACAGAGGTCGAAATGAGTGTTGGATCCCTGGAGCTGGAGTTGATAGTTGTGAACCACCATGTGTATGCTGGGAACCAAACCTGGGTCTTTTCAATACTATGAAGTGTTCTTAACTGCTGAGCCAATTTCAGCCCTTTGCAAGTATGAGTAGAGCTCATCCATAAGTCATCAGGTCAGTCTAGACATTAGGCTGAGAATGAATTTTATGCTTGGCATTTCATTCAGTACTGACAGAGCACCCATGGGGGAGTCCACTGGGAAAGTTCCCACGAGGTAAATAAGTACAGTTGAGAGACTGATGATAATTAGTCAAATCTAACCCCAGAAGTCCAAAGCCATACCCATGTGAACTTATTTTCTGTTTGTTTGTTTGGAGTTTGGGGGTAGAGGGGAGAATCCAAGGCAACATCCAGCTAGCCATGCCATTTTATAATCTGTTGGTAGCCAGCACCAACGTAAATAAAATAAAGGGTTCTTCTGGTAATAGGAGTAAGAAATAGATAGGAAGGGATTGAAAGAGATAAGAAGAGGTAGGCTAGCCATACTGTACCTTACCCACGTGGGAAAATAAAACATTAGACAACGAGCTCTGGTCACTCAGTCATCTTGAATTTTAATGCATCTCCTTTGTTCCCGCAACAGGTAAAATACCTGGGGCAAAACCCTTCCCCCAAAATACGTCAGTGTAACAGTCCAATCAGTTACTTCCTTCTTGCTCTGTGGGGGTGGAGCTTCTGAAAGTAACCGGAGCTAGGTTTCGTTCAACAGGTGGGCAGCGCTGTACTGGGGCCCAAATGGTAGCTGTTTACTGTCCGGGCTTTGGGGAGGGAGTCTACAATAATCAAGCCACAGGCCAATTCTTAATTCTGTTCTTTATCTTTTGACAGACTCCCACTTTGTAGCTCTAGCTGGCTTCAGACTCATGATCTTCCTTTCACAGTCTCCCAAATGCCGGAATTACAGACATTCCACCAGCCTATTTAGTTATTCTAGTTTGTGTCCATCTGTATCTGCCTGGTCTTACTGTTGAGATTATGTATCCCTTATCATTTGAAAGTAGCATTACCTATTTTACTGGCTTTGTGGGGAAGAACCCAGGCAGTCTTTTCTATACTTTGTCCAGTAATCTAATCAGAGATTACAATGCTTATCATGTTTATTTTTAATACATATTTTATAAATGTAAATATACATATATAATTTATGAGTAAAGAGTCAACATGAATGTTCACATGGCACTGTACTGTGATGTTCATAAAGGGATTTTTTTAAATATCAAATGCTGATCTTGCATCTGAAGTGATGAGTTTTTATTCCCTTTCTTCAACTTCTTTAAGTCAAAATATAATATTCATTCCATCTTTTAAGTATGTTTTAGAAGCCCCAAGATTGTTATATAGTGTGTATATTATGTATATTATTTTTTCTATATATGCATATGTACATATGTATGTATACATATATAGTTAGTTAGTTAGTTAGTTAGTTAGTTAGTTAGTAAACCATAATTGAGACACCTCCTCACCAATATTTAAACATAAACGTCATGTTGGTATCCTGAAGATGAAGTAGGGAGGCAAGGGTTACTGGACCACTTTGTTCCTCTTTCTAGTGTGGCAACATTAAATGAGTGCCCTTCGTCTGCTTTTCACTGTTTTATTGCTGTGAATAGGTACCATGACCAAGGTGACTCTTATAAGGACAACATTTAGTTGAGGTTGGCTTACAGGTTCAGAGGTTTAGCCCATTATAATTAAGATGGGAGCATGGCAGCATCTAGGCAGGCATGGTGCAGGAGGAGCTGAGAGTTCAACATCTTCATCTGAAGGTTGCTAGTGGAAGACTGGCTTCTAGGCAGCTAGGATGAGGGTGTTAAGCTCACACCCATAGTGACACACCTACTCCAACAAGGCCACACCTTCTAATAGTGCCACTCCATGGGCCGAGCATATACAAACCATCCCAGTTTCCATTTAATTGGCACAGTGAGGATGGGTGAGTGGCTGAGCCCAGTTTGTCAGCGCTGCCAGACACTTACCTTAACAACTCCAATAACAGTAACCTGGGATTATGAGCCAGTGCAAAACCTTCCTCTCCTAACCTTCCTTCCACATTTTTGTTGTGGTGTTTTGTTATAGCAACAGAAAAGGAATAAAGATAGGGTCATTTGCAAGAATGTGGGTTCCTTATGAGTGGTGACACCACAGAGAAAAATGTGTCTCCTCACAGTGACCATTAACTGTAGATAAGTCCTCAAGGTGACATAGGGGAATGCCAGGGAGCCCAATCCCAGGCAGATAACCACAGCTTTCACGAGTTCAAGAGTGCAATCGATGGCCGTGTCAGTCTCCGCAGTCCTTACTTCACATCCATACCCACCTTCAGTGGGCTTGAGCATTCTTTCTGCCCCAGTTTATGTGGTGCTTCTTGAGACCTGCTTGTGTGTGTGTGTATGTGACTGGAGGGGGACAATGGTGATATAGATCAGGTGTTCTCAACCTTCCTAAAGCTGCAACCCTTTAATATAATTCCTCATGCTGTGGTGAACACTAACCATGAAGTATTCCATTGCTGCTTCATAACTGAAATTTTGATTCTGTAATGAATCATGATGTAAATATCTGTTATGCGTTATAACTTATATTCGACCCCCAAAGGGGTCATTACCCACAGGTTGAGAACAGCTGATATACATGTTATTAGCCTTATTAGTGCTGGAAGATGCTCAGCTAAAATTTGGACATCATAATTTTTTCTTTCTTTCCTTCCTTCTTTCTTTCTTTCTTTTTTGCTTTGTTTTATTTTTTGTTTTTGTTTTTTTGAGACAGGGTTACTCTATGTAACAAAGCCCAATCTGTCCTGGGCTTACTCTGTACATCAGGCTGGCCTCAAACTCAGAGAGATCAACCTTCCTCTGTCTCCGAGTGCTAGAATTAAAGGCATATGCCACTATGCCCAGTCTAGAAGAATTTCTTAATAGCCAGGTTGAGATTTCTGCGGAGGATGTAAGCTAGCCTGCATGTCTATTGCAGGTTTTTCCTTGGACAGGTTAACAGGGAAAGCAGAGAGAAAGCTGGCACCAAGCAGATGTGTGTAGAGAAAAGGGTAAATGGAACTGTGGGGTGACAAAGGGAATCCAAAGAAGAACAGAGGCACTTCAAAGGATCACCTTGGAAAGTTACCTGCTCCTATTCTTTACTTCATACCATAATTCATGTGTTTTACTCAACAGAGAAGTTTTTCATGACAGCTGAGGGTCAGCTTCCCTTTTCTCTTGAAAGCCTTGTCAGGAAGGCCAAGTACAGTCTCAAGGGAGAAGATCGTGGCAGCAATTAAGATTTGTATAGACTTCCAAACATTTGCTGGGCTTCTTTGTTCACATTAAACCCTTTTATTCTCTCTACAGCCCAGTGAGGAAGATGTTAGTGTCTCATCCTTATAATGATACCAAGGCTCAGAGCACACTGTCACTTGTTCAAGGTCATTATTAGTCTCTTAAACAGACAAACCAACAAAACTATATCCTGTGATCCTTCTACTCCTTCTGTAGGTTAATGGTATAAGATGCTACACATAAGACCAGAGCTTCTGGGAATGAGAATACTAAGAATTATCTCCGAATGTCCACATAAACAGTTAGCCAAGATTTATTCAACACTTAACATAAATCCTCCCCCCACACACAAAATTCACTACAATTATCTGAATTTATAGAGGCTGCTTTCCCTACTCTGCCCATCTTTGCCATGAAATTGAGTGCAGGTTTTATATGTTCATGTTTGCTAAACAATTAGTATATTCATGGAGAACCAGTAAAAACCCTATTGCTTGTTGGTTTTAGAGCTACTTCCAATGGGAGTATTTGTGTGCGTAACAGAGATTGGATTCAAAAGTAGATGCTCCACTTATGTACACTCTTACCCTGACATCTGATCAATAGTTTCCCCTTCCTATCTTACTATTGTTTTTAGGTATAAAAGGAGGAAGTTGGCTGAGATGGTTCCTGATGTTCCAGCTCACACGAATCTCTGGGTGCCACCATTTTGCTTTTATAACCATGCAAGCTATGGCATTAGTGTAGGGATCCAAAAATCACAGTGAAAAGGAGGGCTTTTCCCATGCCATCCTTAAGTCCCATTCTCTTTGGCCCAGACAATTGTCAATTTTATCACTTATAAAGTTATATGCAAATATAAACTGAAGTCCTTTGTTCTGCAAGTCCAGCTCAGTCCCCGTCCTACAGGCATCTCTCTTAGGAGCCATCATTTCCTATAGCACGAAAAGGGAAGGTCAGAGGCATGCATTACATATCTTATCACAGTCAACATGGCCCCTTAGGAACTCGCAAGTGTTAGAAACAACAGGGAATAATTTCAGTCAAAAGAGCACGGGAAGTGAAAGCAGCTCCATGGGAAATTATTTCTCCAAAGGGTGTGTGGAGACAGTTGTTGAAGCGAGAGCCTGTCTTATATCCTTGATGTAGGTGGTGACTCTGTTTTCACCCTATTGGTGGGAGTGTGACTTTACAATTTGGCATGATTCTCAGGTTCCCCTATGCAACGTGGAAGGTTCTGGTAACATTATTCCTTGCTGTGCTGGCTACCTTTGATAACAAACAGACAACAAGGCTTCCAATGTAGTGCCGTATCAAGAATCTCCCCGCAGAATCACATAAGGGTCAGGAAATGTTTCCATGTGTATGGAATTGGGCAAAATCTCAGTGTCTCCGTGCTACAAATTGGGCTGCAGTTTTTGTCCTTTTCCCATGTCTCCTTGATCCAAATGGATAACATTTAGAAAGTGTTTACCATGTGCCCAAGTGTTTGGCATATATTATCTCTAATCCTTATAAATTCCATGCAAGATATAGTGAGTCCCATGTCACTGCCAACAGAGTTTGATACAGAAGGAATGTCTAGATGGTTCCAGAAGCTGGAACTGTCTTTGGGACAGCTTAATTCCAGACCATATGGTCTTCTTAATATATCATGTTGTTTCAGGACTCTGGCCTCTTTCTGTCTGTAATTAACATCTCTGAGGCCAAGGCCACTCATCTCCAAGATAAAGCAACCACTAGCAAATGCCTTCTCCCTGGAACCAAAGTGTCTCTGCTCTGGTCACTGCCCAAAGCTCCTTGCTCCTCTCCCTCATACGAGGATGCTAAGCTAATCCTGGGCAAGCTCTTTAGGCACTTTGAGAATAATCCTCAGAGGCTGGCATCATCACTGGACCATTTATAAAGCATTTTGGATAATGAATGGTACCTAGCAATAACAGGAATTACTTAGGTGGTTTCTGTTCACCTCTGTTGTTTCATCTCACAAGTGTACACAAATGGGTACACCTACACCCACAGATGCATGGACACAAATGCACGAGCATATGTATACATACATGCATACATAGCTGTTTATGTCTACCAGTTTCTGATTTTAAGCAGCAATATACTCCACAAAATGGCTAAACTGATGTCATTCCTCTTTTCTTTGGGGAACATGTAACCAAGGCTATGTGTGGTTTACTGCTTAGATGGAGAGGACCACTGGGAGGTAGGTCTCCAGAGTCCTCATTAAGATCTCTTTTTCAAGACACCATGGAAGCTAGAAGGCACACAAGCAGCAGATGAATAATTTTCAGTTCTTCCCTAGTCCAGCTGAACCAACAGCCAACATAGACGGAAGGCTTTACCACCACAGGGTAGAGTCTGACTAAAGACGAGGATGGTTAATCTAAATCCTTGCTCTCACAGAACAGCATGGCTTACCGTCAGACAGACTGGTTAGAAACCCAAACAGCACAAGGCATCCATCCTGCTGACTGGGGACAGGCATCCTGCTGACATGCTAAACACTGAGAAGCAGTTCCATTTTTATCTTGTCAGAAAGCAAACTTCCAAAAGCTACAAAGTCAAAAACGTCTGGAACTACAGAGCAACGAGTGTGGGGCTCTGGCTGAGACAGCATCCCTCTTCTGCCATTAGAAAATTTAAAGTTAATAGAAAGATGGGGGAGAAGGAGTGGACACAGCTGGACTGAGCTTAAAAGGCAAATGTTCTATTTCCTGAGAAGTAGAGATGTGGCCCACTGTGAGGATCAGCTTCAATTAACAAGCTAACAACCTAGACTCACCTGCACAGGGTTGTCCTGTGGGCATGTCTGTGGCAAATTCCATTACTCTGTTCCTGCCACTGCTGATCCAACCTCTGATATTAATTAGAACTAACTTCTTTGGGCTTCCAATGCGGGCTGAAGACCCTGATGATTCTGTCACTGATACTGGAACCTGCTTCTTCAGCCTTCCCAGATAGACTGAAGACCAGCAGCTCTCCAGGAAGCTTCCAGCTTTCTGGGTCAAATTGAGATTACTGAGGCACTGGCCCCATAGACTCAACAATAATTTGTTCTTGGCCTCTCTCTTATGAGATAGCCATTGTTAGACCTCTCCAATCATACTGTATAGACCAGTCTAAGAAATCCTCTTTTAAGATACAAACATTCAATTGTTTGTGGTCCACTAGAGCACTCTGACTAATACAGGAACTGGGATTCTAGCTGTGATTTATTAAATCCAACTGTGGCATTTAAGCCTACTGGGATTATTTTATTAGAATGTGGAAGCATGTGGTATGTTGGGTTGGGAAAACCAGTGGATACTGGAAGCAGAGCTTGATGGGATATCTAAGTGGGAGCTTAGAGGAGAAGAATTCTGAGGGATAGTGAACAGTTGAGGCATGGCTTATGGGGCTTGATGTAGGAACAATTATGTACCGGGGTGGGGGCTGTTTACAACATATAGCTGTGTGCTGCTGAGGCTGGGGCTACTGAAGTGAATCCTGTGCTTCTTTGGGGCCATAGGAATGTTCTACCTTGGTGTCAGCACAAAGGCACTAATGCAACGATAGTTCCAGGGGCTGGGTTGAATCTTGAGCAGAATATGGCAAAGGTAAGCATCGTCCATGTGGTACCACTGCTTGTATGATGCTAAAGATGCAGGATTGAGGGGGTCACGGAACACAGGTGAGGCCAGGAACAGTGATACGTGGTTGGGATTCCAATAAAGACATCCTGAGAGGACAATGGTCAAGGGGAAGCCTCAGTTGCAATGGAACCTCCAGGACATTAAAGACACCAGGACCAAACAATTTCTGTCAAGGAGAGCTGCATGTGGAGAGTGGAACCTAAGCCTAAGGGAAGAGCTGTGTGTGCTCAGGTGGGCAGTGGGAGGGGTGGGATATCCAAAGCCTTTGGAGTCAAGATTACATAATGGGCCCAGATGTTGAGCATAGGAGAAACAGAATTTAACATCTGGCTTTGGTTTTGTTTTGATCGGATGGATGGTGCCTAGTGATGCATGATTCTTCTCTTTTGGAATAGGAATGTTACTTCATGTCATCATATGTTGGAAGCATATGAATTGTTTTCATCTTACAGCTCATAGTTAGTTATAAGAGTGTGGACTTTCAAAATATTTGGATTTTCAAAGAATGTTAGCAGATAATATCCAAGGTCTATGCACAGATTTCTCTGCCTTGCTGTAATCTGATTTGCTTATTAATGTATTCTCAAGCAGTTTGATTCATGACTTTCTTTGCTCTGTTATTAGGCAAACTTCATGCAACTGGAACTATGTTGAGATATGGAACTTGGGGAGAGCTAAATCTGTGTTCCTGGGCCATGATCATAACAAAACTTCATTCTCTCTGTTGGCTGAAGAAAATCCCATTGTGAATGTGTATTTTTCTCATCTACTCCTCTATTGATGGATACGTAAGCTGGTTGCACAATTCAGCTCTTGTGAATGATGCTGCATTAAACATTGATGTGGAAGCATCTCTGCACTTTGCTGACTCGGGGGTCCTTTGGGCA
The DNA here is from genome assembly GCF_008632895.1 of Mastomys coucha. NCBI lineage: Eukaryota > Metazoa > Chordata > Mammalia > Rodentia > Muridae > Mastomys > Mastomys coucha. The sequence continues at coordinate 165,657,784 of NW_022196905.1, read as the reverse complement.
AATGCCTGGGAGAGGCACAGATGAGTCCCATGGAGGATCTACTTTCAGATCAGAAGCCTCCAGACTGACTTCTGCAGTGTCTCAAGTAGCTTTTTCTTCCTGAACAATTGAGCCAACCCTCCTGAAGCTGACGTAGCTCCTTTGTGATTTGTCCTTCCATTGCACCAGGGTCGATAACTCCTCTGCCTTGACTAGTTCAGTGTCATACCCCTAAGCAGCTGTGCTGCTCGGGAATAACAAAAGGATTTGACTTTTAATTCAGCCCCTTTCAAATGGATGTTTTTCTCTTGCTGGTTGATTTTTTTCACAATTTTCATCATCATTTCTAGTTGACTTCCTACTACAATGTCTATAATAGAGTTCTCAAATATGTTCTTTTCTTCATAATTATAAAATTATGCTCCAAATCTTGCTCCAAATACACAAGAAATCCGATGATTCAAAGTCAATAACTGTGAGTTACACTTTTAGTGGTTCTAGGCTTAGGTACAGGTGGCAAGGGTAATGTGAAACAACATTGAGAGTCTCAAATTCCAGGGGGACAGTGGAAGCAAGCTTGGAATGGAGACCTGTAAAGGGCTACCCTGGGTCTCAGAACAAGCCTAGGTAAGAGTCCCTAATGCTGTGCACAGGATGGCTGTCAGGGAGCTGGGAACTGAGCACAGGTTCTGAAATTCTGAAGGACAGGACAGTTTTACAGTATGTTAAATATTGGCCAGCTACTTCTCAAAGGAGAGAGGGAAGAAAAAGGAAGAAAAGGGAGACAGGGAGGGAAGAAGGAAGGGAGGGAGAGAAGAAGGGAGGGAGGAATAGAAGGTGGTGGAATAGAAGCTAGTGATGAGACATTTCTATAATCCTTGCAGTCAGGGATTGAACTCAGGTCAACAGGCTTGGTGGCCAGTATCTTTACATATTGGGCCATCTTGTCAGACCTCAGAAGTGTTTCGAAGAGAACACTCTTAGAACACATTAGAAGTCTCTCCTTGAGTCTTAAAAATAAGCTGCTTTTATTCAGGGTCCAAATTTTGTGTACTGCACTGAGAAAAATGCTCAGGGTGGAAACCCTGTCTTAGACAGACAGATATATATACACACACATGAGACAGAGAGAGGAGAGAGAGAGAGAGAGAGAGAGAGAGAGAGAGAGAGAGAGAGAGAGAGAGAGAGAGAGAGAGAGAGATTATATGTTAGGAATAATTATTGCAGAGCCATGAGCCTGGTAGATAATGGTAGAATTGATTCCTGAGAAAAGTTACACTCTTGGAACTGGACTGTAAAGCTGTCAAAGTACAACAATTATAGCCCCGAGTATAACAAGCTAGGTCTAGGACCCAATAGTGGCACTTATATGTTGGGGAAAACTAACAACTCTCTAATTGGACTTCAGGCCTGCTCAGTAGGAAAGGAATGGCCTGGTGTTGTAAACCTAGCCTACTGCCTGTGGCTGGCGAAGTTGGGAGTCTGAGGATTGACCAACGCTACTTTCCTAAACCCTTTGTGTTCCTAAAACCCTTATATCCACAGATAAGTGGAGCTCCCATTCCTTATCAAAGAACTCTCTCTTTGCAACAGATGGAGACTCTTACAGGAATCTACCACTGCTCAAGAAGCTGAAAACAACCATAAGATTATCAGTCATGACTGATACATCTACAACACCATGCTTACAATCTAAGGTTCGGGGAACATCACTGATTGGAAGTTGGGGGAGTTGCAAACAGTGTGAGAGCTGGGAGGCAGGATGTCTGCCACGACATAGTGTCTTCTACACAGAACAGCGAGCTGCACCAGAGATCTCAGGACAGGATAGGCTTTGTACTGAGTGTTTTCAGAGACGCCCTTTGGTAGCAAAGTCACCTTCGCAGTGTTCCTTCTGCTGATTTAGGGGTACAGAAGGACTTTCTGTCATCCAGAGTTTCTTCACTGCCTTCTCTGTGGGTAAAAAATCCTTTGCCAGGTTTATTCCTAGATACGTTTAGTAAGTTATTATAAATGGCTATGTTTTTCCTAATTTCTTTTGTAACATCTTCATTGTTGGTGTATATAATGATTCTCGATTTTTGTAGTGTCATTCCATGTCCTGAAACCTTATTAAAAGTGTTTTGTGGGAGTCCATGAGGTCTTGAAATATAGAACCATGAAGTCTACAGACAGGGAAGGTTTAGCTTCTTTCTTTCCTATCTTTATCTCATATCTTTTTCTTGTCCCAGCCATCCTTGCCGGGACCTTCAGTCCTATACTAGATATCAGCCAAAGAAGAGCGCCCTTTTGTCTCTTTCCAGACTTAAAATATATATATATATATATTTACTTACGTGTGAGAGTACACTGTCGCTGTCTTAGACACATCAGAAGAGGGCATCAGATCCCATTACAGATGGTTGTTAGCCACCATGTGGTTACTGGGAATTGAACTCAGGAGCTCTGGATGAAAAGCCTGTGCTCTTAATTACTGAGGCATCTCTCCAGCCCCTCCTTCCAGATTTTTAAAGAAACCCAGTAAGTTTTTCTCCATATGCTGTACTTTTCCTCTCAGGGCTGCCATGGTTGCTTCTCAGAGGTTCTGGTGAGCTCTCAATTTCTCCAGTGGTAAAATTCTCATTTAAGAATCTTAATATTTAATCCCCGGTTTCCTCAGTGACTCACTGTTCATCCAAGAGTGTTTTGCTCAAACTGCATGCTTGTCTTTACATCCTGGGACTGACTTCTAGATTTACTCCATAATGATCTAATAAGATGCAGGAAATTGTTCCAATTTGTTTCACATCTGTTAAGGCTTATTTTGTAGCATATGATAAATTTTTAGGGCCGGTCCCATGCACTTCTCAGAAGAATGCATACCTTTATTGGATGGAATTGTTTTGTAGATATCTATGAAATACAGCTGACCTATGTGCTAAGTTAACTCTGACATTTCTTGGCTGATTTTTGGTTTGGAAGATTAACCAAATACCTGAGTAAGTTATTGAAGTCTTCCACCAATACTGTACCAGGATCTTTGTGGTCTTTATGTCTGTCAGTTTTTGTGAAACTGGGTTCCATAATATGCAATGTGTGTGTGTGTGTGTAAATATATATAATAAGTATGTTTATATATACATATATATGTAAACTTATTTAATTACTACTGTCAATAGTAAGTAGCAGCCACTATTTCCTCCCACTTGTTTTCCTCGAAGCCTACACCAGATCTCAGATAGAGCAAATTTGCAGTTTCTGTTACTCAGTAGTTTGATTTCCAGGCTTTAACTCTCAATTTTTTGGCTATTTTTCCTAGTTATATGGGTTTCTCATAGACAAGAGATAGTTTGATATTGCATTTGTGGTTTTCTTCTATTTTTAAAGTTTGCCACTCTGAGAATTTCGTACATGTATGTAACGTGTTTTGGTCATCTTCACCCTCCATTGTCTTTCTCCCACTCCTGTTAAATTCTTTTTCCTTTCCCTGAGGCTATCTCCTGTCACATCTGATATTTTGTCTTATCTTTCTTATGACCCATTGAATTTAATTAGATTTTTTTTTCTTTTTTGCACAACCAGAAGTTGGGGTTTCCTGGAACATGGACGACTTACCAATGGCTACATAATTGGTACCTGTACCATAAGATAGTCCATAGGGAGGAAACTCCTAACTCATTTCCAATTTGATTTCTCTATTCCTTGCAATAAAGTATGTAGCATCTTCAGCAGTCTACCACCTAATTCTTCTTGATAACTAAGAGCCAAGGCAGTAACCCAGATAATGTAAGGGCCTTCTGAGGCTTCTCCGATCAGTATCTCATAAGGTGGTGACCCATACCTAACGTGGTCTTGATTTTTAAATTGATGGCTTCTAGGATCAGTCTTACCCACCCATTTGGGGTACCATCATTCAAACTCTTTCTTTAGTTATATGTTTTAATTGGCTTACAAAAGAGTAGGTTTCCATATGACTTTTAAGCAACACTTTGTCTTCTTTCTTTTCTTTACTTTTTTAAGTAAAAACCATTTTGTTAAAAAGAACTATCAAAACAAAAAACAAAAACAAAAACAAAAACAAAAAACCCCAGCATACATCTGTAGTAACATGGCAATTCAAACAAGCACTTTCCCAGCCCTAAAGTGCTTACATCTCAATGAACTTCTACATAGTCAAAGCATCCATTCTGGTGTTGTAGGGGCTTACACTGAATTTTACACTTTTACTAACAATTGTATACACATACACACAAGAAAATCCATGACAGAATTAAAACTAGTAAAACAATTATCTTTATATCCTCTCTTTCAGGACCCATGTGTCCTATACTTGTATTCTGTCCTTTCTTGTTACCCAAATATTATCTTTTTTTTTTGTTCTCCTTTCTATATATTATACCACATTCACAGATAATTTATACATACATATATATGCAAAAATCTATCTATAAAATATAAAATAGGGGTTGAAATATACATGTATTTATTGTAGGATCTCCATTAACTTTTTGTTTGCCTGTTTGTTTTGAGACAGGGTCTCACTATGCAGCCTTAGTTCACCTGGAACTCACAGAGATCTGCCTGCTTCTCCCTCCCAAGTTGGGATTAAAAGTGTGTACCATCACCCCCAGCAGTACATGACTATCTTAGCTACCTTTCCATTGTTGTGATAAGGCATAATGATCAAAGCATCCTATAGAAGAAAGAGTTTATCTGGAGTGTCTAGTTTCAAATGATTAGACTTCACGGCCATCCTAGAGGAGAGTGTAGTGGGAAGCAGGCAGACATGGCACTGGGGCAGTAGCTGCGAGCTCACATCCTCACCCACAAACACAAAGCAAAGAAAGCTAACTGGGAGTGATGTGGGAAACCTCAAAGCTCACCCCCAAGGACACATATACATCTTTTCCAGCAAAACCACACCTCTAATCCTTCCCAAGCAGTTTCACCAAATGGTGACCAAATATTCAAATATAGGAGCCTATGGGGGCCATTGTCATTTGAATCACCACAGTGACGTTTAATTTTGGTTAATCTTTCCTTCTACCTCTATTCTCCACCTTCTCATGCTCATCCCTAATTACCACACTCACCCGCTATATTCCCCTCTCTACTTTTATATACATGTATTCTGCTACTCCATAGTGGGCATTGCACTGAAACCCGCCAGGCTGGACCTTTTGATTGGTAAGTCAAGGCTATTGGCATTCAAGCTTCTTCTGCTTGGTTGATCATTAGTTCTTTTCTTCCCTTTCTGCTGATGTTGGGCATTTGCTGATCTGTTGTATTGAACATAATCAATTCCTTTCCAGGTTCCCCTCTATTCATTGGTTCCTCTCATGAGATTTCTTCTTTCCTGTGTCCTTGTGTGTGAAACCGTCTTCCTTTCTCCTTGGTGTATAGTATTCCTGTCAGAATTTTCTGCAGTGCTCTCTTAACTTGTGCTTTCCATGAAATATTATATCCTCATCAGCTTACTAGATGATATTGTTGAGTTGACAGTAATTTAGTTTTAGGGCTTGAAATATATACTATGTTTCAACCTGAGGATAGACTTGATACTTTGAAGTTGCTGCCTTTGTATTTAAGTCAGCATTTTCCCAATAGCTTTGAGTGTTGATTTTTATTTGTATGTTTTTTTTGTTTTGTTTGATGTTTGTTTGTCTTCCTGTTTGTTTGTTTTTCATTTGAGGGATTTCTTTTATTTTGCTGTTTGATACCTTGACTATGAGATATTGTAGGAATGTTCTTCTCTGGGCATCATTATGTGGAGTTCTAAAATGCTTCCTGTTATTTGAATGTCTGTTTCTCACCTTAGGCTTGGGAAATTCTTGGCCATAATTTCGTTGAATAGATTGTTTGAAGTGTTTTATTTCAACATCCCCTCCAAATTTCTTGGAATTTTAGGTTTGTTCTCTTTAATATGCTCCAGACTTCTCAGAAGTTTGGATAACATTCCCTAGACGTTCCTTTTCACGTGTTTGTGTCTCTTATTGTACGAACTTCATCCACCATCCCTGAGACTAGCTCTTGTGCTTGATCCTGTCTGCTGATAACTCTTCTTCCTGGTTTTCACCTCAGGAATTAATTCTTTCATTTCCAAAACTTCTATTTGGTTGCTTTTTTATTTCTTAGTTGCCAAAGTAAAAATGTCCTACAAGTTACTGGTTCTTTGTTTCTGTTTTTTATTTAATCATTTGTCATTTTAAAAAGTAAGACTCTGAGGGCAGTTTCTGGCATCCCAACTATCCCATCTTTGATTCACAGTACTGAGAGATTGTCAGCTTGTGGGGTAGTGAAATTTTGTCTGATATCTTCTCGGTGTCCTTGTGTGTTATGCACCTGTTGGGATCCAGTGCCTCCCTTCATCCACTGTGTCTTCCCATTGTTAGATTCTTTGTAGGAGTCAACCCAGTTGCTTGTCTTCACTTGGGTTTGTGCTGGGGGAGGGAGCCCATGGTAGTGACAACTCTAATGGTCTGCCAGAAGTCCCCATATCAGCTGCCTATTACATTTGAGAAAAGAGAGATCTATGAGCCTCTTCTAACAGGCTGTGCTTTGACATGTACAGTATTCTTCAGCTGTAGTCTCTTTTAAGGCTTGCAGACAGTTTCTAGGGTCCTGGTTGGGGAGAATGCATTCATGCTTTGTTCATTTGGGGAGCTAATGGTATCAATATTCAGGATAAGAGGTTATGGTAGTAAGAGAAGACAGTAAAAATCAATAGGAAATTGTATGAGTTAGAGGTATGAGAAGTAGTATTGAAAATACTGAATATTGTGCTTAAGTAAAGAAAGACAGCCATAAGAGCCCCATCTAAGAGGAAATATTTTAACATAATCAGCTGAAATTTTACAGTAAAAAGTGTAGATCCTAGTGGAATATAACTTTCTTGAATTTCAAAAGACACATATGATTAGAAATAAATTGAAAAATAAAATTCAAGATTTAAAAAGCATTTAAACAAAAGTAATAAAACAAAGCAAAGGATATTGTGTTCTCCTGTGTTTGGTACTGTGTTCTAGGTCTTTGTGTTTGGTTCTATGTTCCACGTCTACATGTTTGGTACTGTATTCTAGGTCTGACCGTTTGGTACTGTGTTCCAGGTCTGTGTGTTTGGTATAGTGTTCTAGATCTGTGTGCTCAGTACTGTGTTCTAGGTCTTTGTGTTTGGTTCTACGTTCCATGTCTACATGTTTGGTACTGTATTCTAGGTCTGACCATTTGGTACTGTGTTCCAGGTCTGTGTGTTTGGTATAGTGTTCTAGATCTGTGTGCTTGGTACTGTGTTCTAGGTCTTTGTGTTTGGTTCTATGTTCCATGTCTACATGTTTGGTACTGTATTCTAGGTCTGACCGTTTGGTACTGTGTTCCAGGTCTGTGTGTTTGGTATTGTGTTCTAGATCTGTGTGCTTGGTACTGTGTTCTAGCTTTACATATTTGGTACTGTGTTCTTAGGATACAGCTCCAAGCTCTGTCACCATCTTCTTAGGATCTGCATATGTACTCTCTGCCACAGCTTCTCTGGAAGGGACTAGCTCTATCCTTCTGCTGCTACCTCCTCAACCCCTGCAACTCTGATCTGACACTCTGTACTATATTTCACATTCAGCATGCATCCTGTCAGGGCTCCAGGCATATCTCTTCAGCACAGGGCAGAGGTGGTGGCACTGGGATGCTGTGTGGTCCCAACCCTGTGATCCCCACCCTTTCCATGGATTTGTCCCTGCAGGGTGTTTGTTGAGCTACTTTCCTTTGCCTGGGATTTCAGGCAGGCAGGCAGGATTCAGCTTCTACCAAGCTTTTGAGTTCTTCCTACAGTCTGATTCCTTAGTCACAGGGGCAGATCACTCACTCCTCCAAGCAATGGAAGGTGAGAGGCATTATGGGCTGAGTAAATTTCCAGACTTCAGATTTGGATGACCTCTTCTAGCGCTTGTCTAGGTTTTATTGAGACCCAATTTTTCCTGTCAGTATTTGTGTTTAGCCTCAAGTTTGGGTTTTGAGCAGCAAAAACTGCCTGTCCTCAACTCACCAGGATAGATGCTCTACAACTTTGTATATATGTGATGTGAAGTGTGTGTGTGTGTGTGTGTGTGTGTGTGTGCACTTGAGCACATGTGTGTGTGTGTGTGTGTGTGTGTGTGCACTTGAGCATGTGTGTGTGCACATGCATGCATGCACATGTGTGTGCTTTCCTTTTGTAACAGAAGAGTCATCATACACATCTGTTCCTCCCAGCTCCTGGGTTCAACTCAGCAGCACAAAAAGAAATTGTAGGGTTTTTATACATAGTAGAAGTGAAGCTAGGAAAATCTAAATGTTGTTACTTTAAGATGCTGGATGAAATGGTCAAGGTAAGCATTATCTAAAGGACACGCCCAAGAGAAAATGAGAAAGGACTTAAACATCTTAGTCCCCAAATCAGTTAAATGCAGTAAAACAGGAAACAAGAAACAAGGGCACCTCCACAGAGTGGAGAACGAACAGTGAACCAGTGCAGTCCATTGTCAACCACAGTCATGGCTAAGGTGAAAACATAAAGCTACTCAGTCCATCTGTTGTCTACAGCACTTGGCTTTATATACACAGATAGGAGAAGTAGAAGCCAAAGATGAAAATGGGTTTGTAAAGATGGTAACCCAACTCTTGTACCTGCCCTAAGACAGTTAAGGAGACAAAGAAATCTGCTGTAAATTCACAGAGGGCCCAAGGAAGCAAGAAAATAGAAAATTCCACCTCTAATACCAAACCATCAAAATGTAGGGAGCAAAAATAAAATAGAAAAGGCAAAGGACCATTCTATAACACCCTTGAAAGTTCCAGAACCCTAGTCTGGCTAACATCCTCGAACATCAGAAAACCAACTAAATAACAGACAGAGCCACAGTGTTCAGACTCCACAGCACACAGTCTATTGATCACTGGTGCCCTCGGGGCAGCGTCAGACAAGAGCACTTGGTTCTACCCGAAGGCAGGTTCTTCATTGGAAGTCTCTCAGGTGGCTTCTTCCCACTAAAGACTTCTCACGACACAGATCTGAAGTCTCTAGGCAAGCTAGGTTAGGATGAGAAGTGCTGGGGTGGCTGGGGAAAGGCCTGTCAAGGCCTTGGTGGGATGCGTCAGCCACGTCACCACTGGCTGAAGTCCTGGCAAATACAGAGCCTTCAAATGTGACTGGAGGACCGTCGTTCCTTCATGCTTTCCTGGTATGTATTTGTTTTTAAATAACCTCCCAGTTCCCAAGATGCTCTCATTGTTTTGTCTCTCTATGTAGCCCAGGCTATTCTGGAACTTTCCATGTAGACCAGGCTGGCTTTGAACTCATAGAAATCTGCTCACATGTGCGATGCAAGTGTTGAGGTTAAAGGCATGCAGCAGTGTGCCCAGATTCAAAGCTGTTCTAATCATGAACATGACAGACGTTTGTTTTCCCCTCTACCGCTCATGGTACCTTCTATATTTTTATCTGTTTTTATTGATCATCGATCATTCTCTACTTTCCATTACAAATTTTGGCTTGTCATTTTTTTCCTCTTAGTAATTATTCTACCTATCTTTATATAGTTAAATTTGCTTTTTACAAAAAGCAGTTTCCCACTAAATAAACATTGAAAAAACTGATAAAATATATAACATTAAATGGATGATGAACATGCTCTGGGTGCTTTGAGATGTTCTTTATGTATGTAGTTTTACAAACACACACACACATACATGTGCATACATACACATGTGTGTACACATGCACACACACACACACACACACACACACACACACACACACACCACTATTGGTGTCCCTTCAGACGAAGCAAAAATCTAAACACATGGGCAAGTTCACATGACTGGAATCGTTTGGAATCCACTCCAAGGGATGTTACTACATGGCCAGTAACTTGAACTCCCAAGCTGCTAGATATACCTATAAATGTTTCTGTATGCCAGAGGTTCTTAATCTTGCAGGAAGGACTTACTGTCTTTTACAATTTGGGCTTCTATAACATGACACTCTGGGTGACATAGCTCTGCAGACTGGAAGCCCATAATCAATGCATCGAGGAAAGAACTTCCATTCCCAGGCCTCTTCTGCAGGTGACCCCCCTTGCTGCATGTGCTCTCATGGCCTCCTCTTTGTGTGGGTGGGGCCAAGTACTAAGAGGTGAGGTGATCGCTGGTACTTCTCTTCCAAGGGCCCTGATCTTCAGACTGGGACCCCACCTCCATTATCTCACCAACGGCTAGAATTTCAAGCTATGAATTTTAAGAGGATGTAATCACTCAGTCCATAACACTTGCAATAAATGTGAAGACTTATTTTATTATTCATTATGTGTATGCATGTATGTCTATGTGAATGGACACTCTCTGTCTCTCTTTGTCTCTGTCACTCTCTGTCTCTGTCTCTCACTCTGTGTGTGTATTTGTGTGTTTGTGTGTGTGTTTGTGTGTGTGTATTTGTGTGTGTGTGTGTTTGTGTGTGTGTGTTTGTGTACTTGTGTGTGTGTGTGTGTGTGTGTGTGTGTGTGTGTGTATGGTTGCCTGCAGAGGCTAGCAAAGGATATTGCATAATACCCTTTAAACTTAAACTGCTGTTACAGGCGGCAGTGAGCTACCCAGTGTGGATTCTGGGAACCAAACTGATCCTTTGGCCGAGCAACAATGATCTGCCCTTAACTTCTAAGCCATCTCTCCAGCTCCAAGGTACAATACATTTTAAACCTGATTCTTCAACCTAGTTCTGCTTTATAAACAGAGAATAATGAAAAAATCATTTTAAATCTTGAGTCTCCCAAACTGTTAACAGGGTTAATATAGACCACCTTAAACATGACTTTACTCTAAGGCTCCATGCGTTATTAAACTTATTTTCTTACGTTTCTGTCATAAAAACCCTCCCCCTTTACAAGGCACTAATTAATCTTTTTCTCCGTGCTTCTGCCTCCCCAATTTGAAAATTTTTTTTGTTTTGTTTTTTTCGAGACAGTGTTTCTCTGTGTAGCCTTGGCTGTCCTGGAACTCACTCTGTAGTCTAGGCTGGCCTCGAACTCAGAAATCCTCCTGTCTCTGCCTCCCAAGTGCTGGGATTAAAGGCATGCAGTACCACCGCCCGGCTCCCAATTTGAATTTTTTCCCTTAGTTTATCTAAGTCTACTCTCCCCGAAGACACAACCCCAGCTTTCTTCATTTATAAAGATCTTGAATGTGCCCCAAGGGCCAGTGTATTAATACCCCTGGAACATTCTAGAGGTGGGAGGATCTTTAAGTGGGGTGGCTTAGTGGGAGGTTTTAGTTTATTAGGGTACACCTCCATGGTTTGCTAGACTCCAGTCTCTTGCTCATTCTTCCTTTTTCATTTGCACCTAGCAGGTGAACGGTAACTTGTGACCATGGGCTCCTATCCTGTTGGACCGCCCCACCCCAGGACTAAAGCAAGAGAGCCAGTCAAGCACTGAGCTCACCAGAACTGGGAGAGAAAAATTAACCTTTTGTTTTCATGAGTCAAGTCAGCAGGAGACATCTGATCAACCCAATCATATCCGTATCTTGATCCCCATAAAGAACACAGCACTTTCTTATTTCATATATATATCTTTACCCATTTACTGTCTAATGGTTTGCATTGACATTTCAAATAGTATCTATTTCATATATTTCTGTAATGAAAACCCTCATTCAGACTCAAGCTAAGTTCCCCCAGCCCCGGAGATATAGCTCAGTGGTAGAGACTTGCCTAACTAATTCAAGAGCCTAGGTTCTATACCCTGTACGAGAAACAAAACAAAAACCTCCAAACCAAATGAAACAAAAACAACAATCACATAAAATAACCCTGGAATGGAGAAACTATACTTTCTTTTATTTTGAATAATGCACAGCAGACCCACAGAAGCAACCACACTCACTGTATGTGAAAATACATGGTGTGATTCTGTGGGAGATACAAAGAGCTTACAAGAATACTTAGAAACTCCAGTGCTCCGTGTGCCAACCCAAGACACAAGGAAAGCAGAGTGCAGACGTATCACACTGATGTGTGGCCCAAGTGTCAGACCTCCACCCGTGTTTTCTGTTGACACAGCCAGATGGTAGAGGGCTGAATGAGACTAGCACCATTTCTTGGGAGAAAATAAGCTCTTTGTAAAAACAAAAACAACAACAACAACAACAAAAACCAAGCAGGAAATAAAAATGGAAGTCCATGCTTTGTCAACACCACCACAGTGTAGCAAAGCAAATGTGTCCACCGTGAGACATGTCTGGGAAAGGCAAGGACAGTGTGTAGATCTTGTCTAGGTCTCTGAGGAGAAGGACACTCAGGATGGAGGGTCTGCACAAGCTGGCTTTATCTGTTTCCTTTCAGCCTTGTCAAACTGGGTACTGGTCCCAGACTCTGCTGACCTTCCAGGATCTGTCACCCTGCTCTCCTCTTATCACTTTATTCTGGCCTCTAACCTCACTCTCTGCTTCACCAAAGAAATACAAATGAAGAGAACCAAGCTTGCTCTGTCACTTCCTTTCACCCCCTAAGGACTTCACCATCCTTGAGCATCACTGCTTCCATCCCATCTCAGCTAATAGCACCCAGATATTTGCAGAGTCCTATCCTGACAGCACAGTTCCCAGCCCATCTTCTCTCCCTCCTCACTGATATTCAGTGCCAAGTTGCACAGAGCAGTTGCTTCTGTTTGTTCTGTCTTCCCCTCTTATCATATCACCCACCAGTTGCCATCTGCCTCACGACACCAGTACTTTTCCTGTAATAATCAACAGGCCTGAAGCTCATTAAGCACATCTTTTGTTCCGAAGTTATGAGGATGCTGAAAATGGTTACGGAGTCGGCCATTTTAGGGTACCAGATCTGATTTCTCTATTTGACAGCCCTTTACATTCTCCACTTGCTTAGGTTTAAATTTCACTTCCCTCCAAGGCACAGTGACTATAAGACCCCTTCCCCTAGAGGATTGTCATGACAATTGGGTTAGGAAATGAGTCAAGTGACTCTACTCAGCACAGTCTATCTAGCACACTGCCATCGCTGCCCTTGGTATTTTAGCAGTCTTTGCCCCTGGGTGGGCCTTCCTCCTTCTGACCAGTCTGTTTGCCCTCAGCCTCTATGTAGCTGATCATCTCTGCAATGCTGAGCTCCATCCCCAAGCAGTCTGAACATAGTGAGAAATGTAGAATCCAACCAGAATGAACAAGCAGAGGAAGATAGTTCTAGATGTTATCTCTCACAGTCTTTTCTCCCCAAATCTCATTGAGCGTTACTTAAGAAGCATTGCTAACTGGGTGTGACCTGTAGGGGTGCCTATTCCTACAAGTTCTATGATATGAGAAAAGACCTCATCTTTTAGCACTTTTAAACCAGTCTCTGGGTTGAAATGCAGCACATTCTGACCTCTGTTCTCCTGTTTGGTTTTTCCAAGCCATGGAAAATTCCTACCGTAACAGTCTGCCCCTTCAGCCATTGTGCAGATGGAGATTTGAAATTCTGGTCCTAGCCTGGGTGAGGTGTGCAGGTGGTATATGCGCACAGCAGAGCAAAGCTGGGTCTTGCCTCTGCACCGCCCTCAGCTTTACTCAACGAAAGCCATGAAATTTCTGTGTTGCCCACCAGAAGCCTGCATTTTGGGTGTGGGAGTTCTTCCAATGTCTACTCAAACCCATGGGCTGCTTTTGGGAGATGGAGCCCGGCAGAGAGGAGTGAGTGGGGCACACCCAGGGAACTAGCTTCTGCTTGCCATGCTACCGTAATGCTGGCCCCACACTTCAATACATCTCTGATTTTCTTTTCTTCTCCTTATACTCTCTGAAAAAGGATGTGATCAACAAACTCTGGGGCACTATGCACAGTTCGTGTCAGGGCTGCCTTTCACTTGGCTTTACAAGTTAACTCAAAGGAATTTTTTTTACATCAGGATTTCCCAAAATAGGATGCATTCCAAACAGTTTGAGCAATACATTCTTAAGCACTTGAGACTATCATGGTGCTAGGAAAAGTAGTTCTGGACAGAAATGATGATACATGTGCTCTACTATCTGCTCTGCCATGAGCCATGTCATCAGAGCTTTGCACACACACCTGTGGCTCTCAAGGCCTTCAGTTAATTAGTAATCAAGTGGGAAGTGTTAATAGCAAGACTCATGCAGGTCTACAAATGCCGATAAAGAAGCTGCCGTATACCTAGTGAGTAAGCTTGAGTCTAGAAACACCATAGAGGCAGCTGTGTGAAAGTCAACAGACAATAATAAGATGAGGCAGAATTCATTATGTTTTATTATGCACAAGCGTTTTGACTGTACTTGCATGCAGTACCCACACATCCCAGAACAGGGCACCAGATTTCCTGGAACTAGAACTGGAGGCTCTTGTAAGGAGTCTTCTAGGTGCTTGAAACTGAAGGCAGGTCCTCTTGAAGAGCAGGCAGTGATCTTAACCACGAAGCCATCCTTCCAGGCCTTGAAAATGAATTCTTAACCTCAAGCGGGTTGTGTTCTCCTGCTTCCTTCTGCTCTCTCCCCTCCTCTCCCTAGAAGAAAGAGAGTCCTGGGGAGTGACTTGTTTGTCTTGATGAGTGGCTAGCCAGTGTCATCCAGGGCAAAAGGAAATGTCTCAGAGCACATGGGATTTATTAGAATTACACATAAGGCCAAACATTATTTATGACTACAAAGTTCTGTGAGGCCAGTGAGCTAGCACAGCATGTAAAGGTGCCTGCTGTCAAGCTGAGAACCCAAGCTTGCCCCCTGGGATGCTCATTGGAAGAGAGAGCTGACTCATGGAAGCCAGGCTGTGACCTCCACAAGCTCACGGTGGCGGTGGCATGCATGTCTAATAGATAAAGGCAACACATTTTAAAAATTCATCTGGGGTGAGTTAAAAATTGTACCTCAGCTATAACATTGTTAATTCATAATTAACTGTCAATATGATCATTTCTGTTCAGCTCAGAACACAGTACCACAAGAAATTCAGTCGGTATTTGAAAACGTATTTTATTTTCTGTGTATAGGTGATTTGCCTGCACACATGTATATGTCTGTTTGCCATGTGTGTGCTGAATGTGTATGCAGGCCAGAAGACCGTGTCAGATGGTTGTGAGCCACCATGGGGGTGCTAGAATTCATCCAAATGTAAAGATGTGCTGGGATCCACAGATAGGATAGTAAACAAAGCAGTTATAATCACGTTGCATTTGGAACAAATCCGACTTCCAGTTGAGTACGTAGCCAAGTGAGCTTGGCTCACTTAATCGCTTCTAGGACTGGAGACCTGACAGGACCAACTCAAGGAGGGAAAGGGATATTTGGACTTAGGATGTCAGAGGGTTCAGTCCATGGAACCTACCACCTCTGGAAGATCATCCAGTGCTTTTCACCACTGAGGTATCTCTCTCACCCCCTAGTCAGTTCATATAGCTGAATAATAACCACTTCTTATCCTTACCTAGCAGCTAGTCATGCAACATGGAGCATCAGTACAGCATTGGCACACATGTTTTAGGAATGCAAGAGGGGAAAGAGGGTGAGGAGCACAGTGAAATGTGAGAAGTGCACATGACACAGCCATTGCACTCATGAGCCCACAGCCAATCAATCAGCTAAAATTCTGGCATAGATTGGATAAATGATCCGAAGGTCCCTCCCCTTACTGACTTGCTATTGGTAATAGCTACCGGGGGAGAGAGAATTATCTTTCTTTCAGGGTGGCATCCATGCACATCTTGGACAGTGGGTTATCAAAAGAAGGCAAAGAGAATATGTTGAGATGTGGAGGGGGTGGGCTGGGGCAGAAATGAGATTTGGGTGTGGTCATATTTGATTTGATACATGTGTTTAGTTCTCAGTAAGAATTAAAAAGTTATTTCCTAAGAAAAATATTGTGCACACACACAAAAGAAAGCAACAGGTTGTGTGGCTGCAGAAAGAATGATGGATTGACTAGCGGTGTAAGTTAGGAGAGGGGACTGCAGCTCTGTCTGCATGTCCCCCTTGCTTCACCTGTTAGAAGTGTAGTGACAATACAAATAACCTGTCAGTGCTGTGTGGGAGACAAAGTGAACCTAGACAGAGCTCAGTAAGTGCTATTGTATTGATTACTGAGCCTGAAAATGTGTGCATTCATACGATGAAAGAAAGTGAGCATCTATGATTAAGTAATACGTTTCATATATTAGTTAATTAAGAAGTAAGTGAGATCGGGGAAACCCTTACTTCCCGGAGTGAAACATTCTACCCACAAGGGCGGAATGGAGTGGGACTGCCAGTCTAAGTTTGGATGGAGCTTAGGATGACTGGGAAGTGGGTGGGCAGATGGAGGGTGTGGCCATTCAATGGAGGGTGTGGCCATGTGATATGTGTTAGTGACTGAAACTTCATCAGTTTATTACACACATTTACTCAAATGTAGAGATGTGCAAGAATCCACATATAGGATAGTAAACAAAGCAGTTATAAGCATATTACATTTGGAATAACCCGACTTCCGGTTGAGTACGTAACCAAGTGAGCTTGGTTCACTTAATCACTTCTAGGACCAGATACCTGACAGGACCAACTCAAGGAGGGAAAGGGATATTGGAATTTAACATTTCAGAGGGCTCAGTCCATGGTCATTTGGTCCCATGAGCTACGGCAGGAGCATGTGATAGAGGAGAGCAGTTCACTTTACAGCAGATCAGAAAGTTTAAAAAGCCGTGATAAAGAACCACAATTTCCAGTGACCTATTTCCTCTCCGGCTGTATCTTATCCCAAATTTAATATAATAGGAGCACCTGCTGGAGACCAGGCATTCACACACAGCAGCCTGTGTGGGATAGCACAGATTTTAGAATATGTAGTGTTCATATCAACAATTTAGATATGAACAATGCAAATATAATTCCCTAAAAAATTTAAAATATTTTAATTAAACAATGTTGCATCCTTAAATACATCCAGATATTCTCAAATATAATATAATCAAGCCTATTAAAAATATAAGGAAGATCAACTTTAATTTATTAATAACCTTCTATTATGTTTGGAGGCGATTGACTAACACAGAGATTATCTCTGAGGATGTCAAAAATAAAGAGAAACAAAGGACCCTTGAGATTGATGATGGAATCCAGAAAGATGATCATATCCCAAGGATTCTGATGAACAATAAAGGTACCTGGAGCGATACTATAAAGCAGAATGAATATCATGAAGATTTATATATTCATATTTATTTTTATAAATTTGATACCTGTCAGTGGCTGACTAAACCGTCATGAAGATCCAGAACAAATTAAAAACTAAACCTATGCTCACCCACATTGTCTAATCTGTACCTCATTATTACATGGATAACAATGGAATTAGAAAAATATGGAACAAAAACCCCACAAGGCACCACTCCTGTCCCTGATACCCACTGAGCATAGGTTGAGCAAAGCATTCATCAGAGTAGTAGTTGCTTTTCTGCATCACGTGACCTGGAGATGCCTCCTGCTGTTTCCTAAGCAGACACCAAATGCTTGGCCACAAATCTTCCACCTCTGAGCTTTGACCATGGAAATACAACAATGCCTGAGCCTTCCTGGATCATCCACACATTCCCCAGTTTTCTGGGGCTGGAGGGATGCACCTTTTGATCAAACCTTGCCAGCATCATCTCCTGGCCACTTGTGTGCACTAAACGACATTCCTGTGCTGTTTGCATGTGCTAAACCCCTCCAAACGATTCCCTCTGCTGGTGCAAGGTTCATCAGTCCAGGTGTGGAACTGGAGTTGCATGAGGTTTAGAGGCACTCTGAATACTTAGCAAAAGGATACAACCATCTTGAAAGCCACAAGAACTGCCCATGCCTTCCCTGTGTTCTCCAAGGCAGGGGCACTGGCTCTTCAGTGTCAGTGTCTCATGGAGCAGTTCTGAGCATTACAGATACTCTTCCAAGCCCAGATGAAAAATTGTCACCATCTCTGCATTTATTGCCTGCTTCCCAAGCCATAGGCAATTTCTGTTTTGCAATGAAAAAAATCCAAGCAGACACTTGCCAACTGTCTAGTATCTCAGTGCTTTATCTACACTGGGCAGTTGAGGAATAACAGAGACAGCATTGTATGTAGCCTTCTGAGGAAAGTGGCCATTAAACAGGCCATTAAAAAAGCGATGAGAGGCTTGCATCGGGGCACCTTGAGGACATATCACAGGGTGCTGTGAAAGCCCCAGTGTACAAAGAGGGCCTGGCTGTGCATATGAATCTTAAGCTGAGAGATGAGAAGTACTTGGCTGAGAGAAGGGAAACGGGCAGGAATAATAGTGTGTAGCAGCGGGAACATCAGTTGAGAGCCGAAAGAATGGAGGATGCCATAAAATTTCAGCATTACCAGAGCATTGTCCGTGTGGTTATTAATAAGCCTCCTGGATGCTTGCCGTACCGCTCAGGATACTAGCCCATAGAAGCACCATAGAAGGGTTCATTGGCACTCTGACTTCTGCTTGGTTTGGCATATTACCAGAAAAAAGGTAGGATGAGAGAGAAAGTGTGGGTCCCCTTTCTGTCTCTCCTTCTGTGTATGTCCCAGGATCATTGTCAAAAATGATATATTGTTCAAAGTGGCGCTTTCTACCCACTCCTTGGCCTTCTTGGTTCTTATTGGTCACTGTGGAGCCTATGGTATGCTCTGTTGCCCGCCCCACTTTTCTGCATCCACCCTTGGAGGTCCTGGTGGTCACGCCATCCATTGTGTGCAGGACCTTCATTGCTTCAGTGTCTGCGTCTGACTCTGCAGTCTGCTTCCCTGTTAGGATGCTGACCCACAATGACTATAAAACTGGATTCTAGTTTAGAACAGCCATCTGATGATTGAAAACTAAACAAGATCAGTTTAAGTCCTTTTCGTGATCATGGGACCACGTGACACACTCCAGGCCAATAACACGCAGCTAAATGCTGGAGAGGCAATAGGAGATTTCTAGAAATTTTCTTAAAGGGAAATAGGGGCGGAAGAGGTGGCTCAGTCGTTAAGAGCATTTGCTCCTCTTCTGGAAGACCCAGGTTTAAATTCCAGCACCCACAAGGTGGCTCACAACTGGCTGTAACTTCAGGCCTAGATGACCTGATGAAGTCTCTGGCTTCTCCAGAAGTATGTGCAGAGTGCACAGATATGCATGTATGTCCATAGCGCACAGGGATGTATGAAGGCAAAACACTCATATGCAGATAATAAGATCAAGTAAATCTCTCTTTTTTTTAAGGTGGCAAGCTGGGCATGGTGGTGTGTACCTGTGATCCCACTGATTTGGGAGATGGAGGCAGAGTCTGTTTAACTTCTCCATTTCCTTTTGTCTGCCGAGCTCGGGAAAGGGTTCCCTGTAGTCCAGGTTGTCCTTAAAGTCATTATGTGGCTGAGTATAGCCGTGACCTCTTGGTCCTCCCGCCTCATTTCTTGGGTGTTAAATGATCCATGGATGCTGCCACATCCGGTGCCTCCATGCTGGACCTTTGTCTTCTTCCTTCTAGAACAGTGGAGACCATTTTTCCTTCTAGGACACCATTGTCCACACTGTGAGCAGGAGAGTGAAAGTCATAACCATGTATAGGGGGACAGCAAACTAAGGAACCTGGCAGCTTTAAAGCATGGACGTATCTGGTGCTAGCTCTGGACCTCTGCTTGTTACGTAAGAAGACAGACGCATTTGGACAAGCAACCGCAGATGGTGCTTGCCATAGCCAAGCTCATACAATGTTAAGGCAAGGAAGTTGTAAGTTCAAGGTCAGCCTAGGCTACATAGTTACTATGAGGTCATCTTGCACTACTGATGCCCTTGTCAAAAAGGTCACTTGATGATGCAAAATGTGTCCGAGGTGCAATATCCTAGAGGGATAGGGCAGGATGTCTAGAGGGTGGTACAGGTTTTGAATCAACATCCAATATGTGCTACATTTTCCTCATAACTGTGACTCATGGGTCCGGGAACCTAGGGATAGAAATGGGAATAATTCCATTCACTCTCACCCCCGGTGACACACTGGAACATTTTGTCTCTTCTGGCCGAGTTTGTGTCCCAGACTGAGAGCACTACTGCCAAGAGATACAGCAAACATGCCAATAAATTGGGAGGTCAGACTTCCCCTTGGCCACTTGGAGCTTCCGATGCCCTCAAGTCAACAGGCTAATAGGAATAAAAGGTGTTGAAAGTGGTACTCTAGGGGAAAATGGAATGCTTCTTCACCAAAGAGGTACGGGACTGTGTGTCTGGAGTAAAGGGCGTCCTTAGAGCATCTCTAGGGACCATCATGTCCTGAGACATCAGTGGGAAATTGCAACAATGCAATCCAGGTGGAATGACAAAGGGCACAGACCCCTCAGGGATGAAAGTATGGGCTACACCTCCAGGGAAAGACCCAAGACCCATTGGGTCCTGGTCTTGCTTTGGTCCATTATCTCTTCACCTGAGAGTTTCCCTCTGTTCCTGTTCACTTTATGCACATCATTTACTAAGCCTGCTTTTCTGTGCAGCAATAGCTCCAGTCTAGATCTGTGTTTTCTAGTGTCTAAGGACCTTTCCCACTGCTTCCACACTTTCAGATTCCTGGATCTTCTCCCATCAAGAAATTGGACCGTTTGGGGGACCAGAAGGAGGATGCCATGTTTCTACTGTTTTCCACAGTCCTGAGTTTAATCACCCCTCTTGGAGTTGTGTTTTCTCGTTAATATTGCTCATAAATTGACTATCCTTATGCCAAAGTTGTTATGAGATTCAAAGTCAAATAAAAATGTCTTTCTGCTCTGAAGTAGCAGCCCACAGCCTGCATAACAATGTAGTCATTATTGTTGGAATCTTGGAGGGACAGAGCTAGAGCTCTGGCCAGGAGCCAGGACACCTGGATGATTGTGTGTCTGAAGAAGCCGGTCAACCTTCTGGCACCTCAGGGTTCCCACCAGCTATGGTGTGAGATGATTAACTCTGTGGCCACACAGGTTCATGGGGGCATGACCGTCTCAAATAAGACTGGCTTGTGGGCATCATAGTTTTGGTTTTTTCAAGTTGAGATACTAGCTAATGTCATCATCTGGACTATGGGGGCCACAAATAAATTAGTTCAGAAACTACTTTCTTACAGAACAATAAGAGAATCTGGATATGTTCTGCAGTGCAGCTGAGTATTTTTCCCCCTGTGGAGCTAGGGGGAGAAAGGTTCCTGGCAGCTATTTCCTTTTGTTGGAATCTCTCTTTCTCTCTCTTACATTTGGCACTTTCTCTGCCCAACAAAAGTCACAGGTAATTAACCTCCATCTACTAAGTCACTGAGGTCCTGCACTGTTCCCTTAAGAATTAATTTTAGAAATGAATCTCCAGCTCACTTTTCCTAAAAACAAGTAGTGAGCTCTTGCAAGTTCACAAGCATAAGCATGGGCCTGTCTTTCTGTCCCCTGCTCCTGTCTCTCTGTCTGTCCCTCTCTGTCTTTCTGTCCCTCTCTGTATCTTTCTGTCTCTGTCTCTGTGTCTCTATCATCTCTCTGTCTCTGTATGTCATCTCTGTATCTCCATATCTGCTTTTGTGTCTGTTTCTTTGTCTGTCTGTCTGTTTCTCTCACCACACACACACACACATACACACACACACACACACACACACACACACACACACACACACACACAGCCCTACCCTGTATATGCCATATCATAGCACCATGGTTTGTCAAGATGCAATATGGAATGATGTCACATCTAAGTACAGAATGCTGGAACCTGCTTTGCAAGGTTTGATCCCATTTCTGCATTTCTCACTGCATGACGTCTGGCCAAGTCACTCCACTTTCTCCTGCCTCTGTTTTCCCTCTTAAAAGTGGAAATGGAAAGATACAGGGGAGGTATGGCTTGAATCTGAGAAAGCAGCGGGAGCTTTGTGACCTAACTGGTAGTCTCTATGGCCAACACTTACCCCTGAGCCTCTTGCTGCTGTCTGTGAAAGGATTGGCCATCGTGGTTTCATGAGTGGAAGAACTGAGAATCAGACAAACTAAGCAATTTCCCCAAGTTTACATAACCACTGTCAGCAAAACAGGTTCCCAGTCAGAACTACCTGAAATCACATCCATTTCATGGTTGACTCCATAATAAATGACTTCTTAGTTGTCTCTTTGCATGGCCCCCATCCATGCAAGAATGAATAAAGAAACTGCTGTAGATATGCACAATGAATAATACTCAGCCTTTTAAAAGTAGTACATTTTGTCATTTCTAAATGGGAAAATAGCTAAGGCAGATAGGCCATGCACACAAACATAAATACTGCATGCTCCCAGGGATGAGTCTAAAAATCACTAAACTCATAAATGCAGAAAGCAGGAACGTATTTACCAGAGCCTGGGTAGTAGTCAAGGCTACAAAGCTTGAGTGAAACAGGGAAGTTCCATATAATGTTTTCTTTAAAAAAAAAAAAATCCACAAACCACAAGAAACTCAAGAAGAAGAAAGACCAAAGTATGGATACTTCAATCCTTCTTAGAAGGGGGGTACAAAATACCCATGGAAGGAGTTGCAGAGACAAACTATGAAGCAGAGACTGAAGGAAGGACAATCCAGAGACTGCTCCACCTGGGAATCCTTCCCATATTCAATCATCAAATCCAGACACTATTGTGGATGCCAGCAAGTGTTGCTGACAGGAGCTTGATATAGCTGTCTCCTGAGAGGCTCTGACAGTACCCGACTAATACATAAGAGGCTCACAGCTGTCCATTGGACTGAGCACAGGGTCCCCAATGAAGGAGCTAGAGAAAGAATCCAAGGAGCTGAAGGGTTTGTAGCCCCTTAGGATGAACAACAATATGAACTAACTAGTACCTCAGAGCTCCCAGGGACGAAACCACCAACCAAAGAGTACACATGGTAGGACTCATGACTCCAGCTGAATATGTAACAGAGGATGGCCTACTCAGTCATCAATGGGAGGAGAGGACCTTGGTCCTGTGAAGGCTCTATGCCCCAGTGTAGGGGAATGCCAGGGCCAGGAAGAGGGAGAGGGTGAGTTGGTGAGCAGGGGGAGGGGGGAAGAAACAGGGTTTTGTTTTTTTGGAGGGGAAACCAAGATATCATTTGAAATGTAAATAAAGAAAATATCCAATAAAATACTTCACTTCTGAGTGTGTTGAGGAAGATAAACTGTTTCTCTCATAGAACATAAAATTAATTTAGATTGAAACAAAGGGCAGATAGAGTTGTCCTTATGCAATGGAATAAAATAATATGTCTGAAAAAAATTCTTCTGTCATATAATGCATTTTGACTTCCCTTTTGCCACTCCTCCAAGTTTTGTTTTGTTTAGTTTCTTTTTAAAGACCAGTTACATAACAAGTCTATCTTCTTGACTTAGTTCTTTCATTAGTTGAGAATGTTGTATGTACACACAGTGTATTTTGGTCAAGTTTATCCCACTACTTTGCTCCAAATCCTTCCCTATTCTTTCATCATCAACCCTCCCCAATTCCATGAGGTCTTTTTTTCCCCTTTGAGTCCACTCATTGCTGTCCTGATGTGTAAGGATACAGGGACATCTCTCAGGGTCAGAATCCTTAAAGGAGAATGGCAGCCATCAGTTTCCAATAGGTCCTTATCTAGGTGTGGGTGGGACTTTGATGAGCACCACTCAAAATTTTGTTTGGTTTGGTCTTGAACATGCCTTTTGTCTGCTATCACAACTACTGTGAGTAATGTCATCACCTCCTTTGGTGTTTTTAAGATTCATTGTAGTCATTTATAGCTTCTGGTTCTTACTGCCCATTCTTCTATGATGATTCTTGAGTGTTGGGAGTAGTGTAGATGTCACAGTTAGGGTTGAACACTTCACAGCATTTCTTATTCTTTGCATGGAGATCAGTTGTGTTTCTGTAGTAGTTACCATCTACTGAAAAAAAAAAGTTTCTCTGATGAGGTTGGGAGACGCACTAATCTGTGGATACATGGGTAAACCCTTAGGGGTCTAATTAATATTATTGACATAAACTACTTGTCAATTATGCCAAAGGAATTAATATGATAACCAATGATGTGAGAAATAAATTCCTGTTGTGAGTGGACCCCCATAGTAGCTTATTTATCATTCACTTTATCCTATCTGTGGTCATCATCTCTCCAAATGTTCAGGGTCCCAGTGGCTTCCTTCTTCCAGTTCAGCTACTGTTTGCATGTGGCTTCTAAAGAGGAGTATGTAGAGGATAACACAGGCAGAGCATCCCACAAGGGGCATTTGTAAGTGGTACATCGCATCACCCCTACTCACACGCTGGGTCTTCTATCCCACCACAGGACCGCAAAAGGCAAGGCAGTACCCTAAGGAGTATGTTCTAGCTATGTCACTGCAAAAAGAAAAAACAGGTATGGTAGCCTCTGCCACAAGGCATTGGCTGCCAGTGTTCTTATCCTGGAGGCTGGAATGCTTTATAACCACTTAGACCCATTGCGTGTCATGAGGAGCCATCGAAGTGATGGGAAAGGATGTTCAACCATTCTTGTCTATGAAGGGATGAAGAAGTCTCTGAAGTGGCTATTTCCTCAGGAACATGTTTGGCCTCTGCATTAACGTGTTACCAAGACCATTTCCTTTTGTCAGTTTATAACACTAAAAATGTTACTACGTGGACGCTCCTTACAATCCGATAATCCATCATCAACAACAGTATTAAGTGTTAACTCCCACTCTTAAATTGAATTCTAGTGCTCTCCATTAACAGCTCGCTAGAGAGAAATGACAAATAATTTCATGGCTCAAGAGCAGCAGATGGATGAGTTCAGCAAAAGGAGGGTCAAGCAGCAGCAGGGGGCGGTGGAGAGGACAAGGAGTCTTCAAAATAAGGACAAGTGCTCCCATCTTCCCACAAGTGTCACCGAGGGTATTAGCATTCCTTTCATCTTTAGGAAGAGCCCACCCTTTCCTAGTTTCTGGGCATATGACATTTGTCTTAGAGTAGAGGTGACCAGACCCTTTGGGAACCTCAAAACTCAAATAATTTCCTTCAAGAATATGAACAGATTTTTTTGTTCTGTCTTAAGAAGAAGATGTTCCACAGTGCCTAATCTAACCTTTTCCCTTCCCTTCAGGGTTTTATTCTCTGTTTAGGTTCTTTGAAGAAGAACGGGCCATTAGTCTCAGTCTATTGGAAAGTTGTGTAAATGTACTCTGGGTTTGGCTTTCTCCCACAGCGTTACTGTTTAATGCAGGGAACAGCCCCCAGGACATTGTCCACAGTCAGCAGAGCCTCCTCTACATTAGCCATAGAGCAAAGGAGGGCAGGGTGATTGTCTTATGTAACCTCTGTCTAGAGACCTCTGAGTTAAGAAGCTGGAAGCCCCGTGGAGAGTTGTTTAGGGATAGGGCAGGGACGTTCTCTCTGCACTTCCATTTCTTGACTTCCAAACTCAAGACACAAGAAAAGCTAATCGCATCCCTTACCAGCATCCCCTGTTCTAATTTTATAGCAATAGAAAGAAAAGCAACTCAGAGTCCTGCTATTCTTGGACTATCATCGATGAGAGGTAGAACTTCAACTGAGCCCATAGCTTGCTATGCCCTCCGCCAGACCACTTCTTCCAGGGCACAGGAAACATCCAGACTGCTGACTCACATTTCTTCACTGCTTTATTCACCCTGGGAAGAGTCATGCTCTGTTAACGTAACCCAGAGAACACAGGAAACAGTGCCAGCAGAATCCCATCAGGCACACTCACTATGTTTCTCCCAGAGACAAAATCACCTGGCTGGAGACCAGATTCATAAACTCGCAGGATCTGGGAGTCTGAATGTCCCTGGATTAGGGTGATATAATACCTAAGATTTATTTTCAGAGATCATCCCTGTCCTTAGTATTACTGGCGCATGCTCTCTTCCACCTAAATTCCAGCTAAGCTGTTCACATTGCTGAGCCAGGTCTCTGCTACTTGCACCTGCTTCCCCATTGGAAGATGTGTCTTTGTTGGTCACCACCTTTCATTCTGTCCTACAAGCTTTCCATCTGAAGACGCTGCAGCATCCCGACTCTGACGGTCTTTGCATGTCTTCTCTACCCATCCCTGAGGAAGGCGGCTCGAGAGTCCCCCAGCACTTGAGATTTGGGCCTTCATCCTTTCTCTTATTGAGTTGCAAGTACCTTTGTATATACTATAAATATATGTGTATGATTTCTTTCCTTTTTTTTGCATCTGAAAAGTTTCCTTGTAGAGGTCTTTCATGTCCTTAATTAGGTTTATTCCTAGATATTTCATATTTCATATATTTTTAATTCCTAATTTCTTTCTTAGTAACTTTATTATATATATGAAATGAGCAGCACACATAACACATATATCTAAAAGCATACACACATGCATGTGCACAAACACATACATACATATACACACATGCACACAAACACATGCACACACACAAACACAAATACACACACAAGCATGCATGCACAGATTGGGGGAGGGAAGAGTTATTTATTTTGAACCACAAAGGACTTGGAAGACCTCCAAAAATCCGGAGACAAAAGTACAAACCTGTAGCTCTCACAGCATCTTACTTTCAGAATAAGTTATAAAGACACAGGAATAGATAAGCATGTGCCTGGCATAAATTAATCACTATACTTACGAACAACTGATTTTCTAGAATGCTATCAAAAATTTGTATTGCAGAAAAGCTAATATCTTCAATAAACAATGCCATAAGACAGACATTCGTGTACAGAAGAAGGAAACAGACCCTAGACACATTGACAAAAGGGGTTACAGAATAGGAGAAAGTGTTTGCAAAATATATACTCAATGAAGAGTTAGTACCTGGAACAACTCAAACAGCTCACCAGACTAAAAGTCTAACTAAAATTGTACAAAAGTCATAGAGAGACATTTATCTTTGATTACCTATTGTGGATGCAAATGCATGCATGTGTAGGCAAATGTACCACAATGCATGCATGAGCATTGGTGGACAACCTGCAGGAGCTGGCTTTCCTTTCTACTATGTGGGTCCTATGGCTAGAACTCAGGTCATCAGGTTTGGTGGCAAGCACATTTACCTGCTGGGCTAGCTCACTGGCTCACCACTTCTTTTTTTTTTTTTTTTTGGTTTTTCAAGACAGGGTTTCTCTGTGTTGCCCTGGCTATCCTGGAACTCACTCTGTAGACCAGGTTGGCCTCGAACTCAGAAATCCGCCTACCTCTGCCTCCCAAGTGCTGGGATTAAAGGCGTGCGCCACCACCGCCCAGCTTGGCTCACCACTTCTTAAAAGAAGGCATGCTGCTTGGCCAACAAGAACATGAACAAAATTAACATCATTAATTATTAGGTAAATGCAGATCAAGACCACAGTGAAATATTATTTCACTCTGGTAAGATTGGTAGCTATAAAAACGATGAAAAATAATAATTTTGGTGAAAACGTGGGGAAAGGAAACCTTTGCACACTGTTGGAAAAGTGTAATTAGCACAGCCATTACACGGACCCTGTAGAAGTTCCTTAGGGAGTGAAAAGAGAACCACTGTATGATCCTGCATCCAGCTACTGATTATACATTCCAAAGAAATACAGTCATTACACAGAAAGGATACTACAATTTGGGTAGCAGGTAGCAAAATACAATTGGACAGGGGCTTAGCCGTAATGTTCTTGGCACAGGAAGGTAACTGTAACCTCAAACAGCTTATTATTTATTTCAATGTAATGATTTGAAAGTTCTCAGGAAGGAGCTGTAAATGCCAGTTTCTTTGATTTAATCATTGAATATTCATAGATATATCATAATACAGTACCAACAAAAATGCAAAGATAATGTCAATGAAAAAGGAATGACCTTTTCCTGCATACTGTACCAGGAATAGATTTTTTTATAATTTATTTTTATGTTATGTGCATTGGTGTTTTGCCTACATGTGTGTTGTTGTGAGAATGTCAGATACCCTGAAACTGGAGTGGCAGACAATTATGAGCTCCCATTGGGGTGCTGGGAATTGAACCCAGGTCCTTTAGAAAAGAAGTCAGTGCTCTTAACTGCTGAAATATCTCTTCAGCCCCTTAGGAATGTGTTTTGTTTGGTTGGGTTTTTTTGCTTTGTCGTCTTTTTTTTTTGTTGTTGTTGTTTGTTTTTTGTCTTTAAATATGTAATGTTCAATAAAAGAAGTCAGACCCAGAAATCTCAAACTGTAGATTTACAGTCACATCAAATATCCACCTTAGGTAAATTCATAGAAATATAGTATGGAGTGATAGTTTCTAGACCCTGGAAAGAGGGAGAATTGAGAACAGGCTGCTTGGGTGGGGGCTTTATTTAGGGCTAATGGAAGACTCTACACCTAGAAAGAGTTAGTTACACAACATTGCAAGCACACTCTGTGCTCATGTTGAGGGAATGACTTTGAAACTGTAGCTTTTGTGCTGTGTGGATCTTATCTGAATTTAAAAGTCATCTAGATGTATTTGCAATCTCATATGTGCTCCATTCTGCTGATAGCTTCTCCCTCTGTCCTGACTCCTCACCACCAGCCCATAGCCCACCCCAAATGGGAGATGCATCAGGAGTTAGAGCCTCCACTTTTGAGTCTCATTCACACAGCATTGGATCACACTGGTCCAGTCAACAGGCTATGGCATGCTCAGAGCAGGACAGTTCTGAAGTCCTACTGAAAGCCAATGGATTCCATGCTGATAGGTAGCCAAGAATAACCAGGGTAGGCAGAATGTTTCTAAATAGAAACACCACACTCTTGCATGTGGGCACGAAGCAGAATATGGCAAAGCCCCAGGAAGACAGCAGATGGGAGGTTTTAGACACAGCTGCTGTCACTGGGCAGAGGAGACATGCCAGCCATCATAGAGATGAGACAATGGGCGTTCATCAGGAAACATGTACCAAGGACTTGGGGAAGGTAAACAGTCACCTCTCATTTTAAGCTCCATAGAAAGATGATAGCATAAGTTTGGACATGGGAATCTCAAACTAGTAAAGCACACAGCCTTGGGATAGGGTAATACACTATGGCATTCCGAGGTAAGTATGCCACTCAAATAGTGCTGATAACACATCAGGATCTGAGAGAAGAAAGGCTCCATGATGAGAAATGACGGCATTCCCCCCAACCCCAGTGGAGCAGAGAGATTAATCTAGTCACTTTCCTTCAGTCTCACATGACCCCATACTTCCTGCCCACTTACATGGCTACACATGTGAGAAAGGAGAGCAACACTGGTCCCCTCTCTCCACTGACCTTGGCTGAAATGCATCTCACCTCATCTGGTATTTGGTGCCTTGTGGAGACCATTTGGACCTCTGTGGACTGCGATTCATTTGAAATCATGTCAGTCTAAGCCTTGTGATTTTACCATGTGTGTGAGCAAACATATATTCTTGTTCTGTTGCTCTGGAAGTCGCGCCCAGGCCATCTGACTTCAGAGGTAAGTTACTCTTTCAGTTCCAGCAGAACAAGCACATGTTGTTTACTTTATCCCAGACAGTGGGCTAACTGCTTTAAAAGTACAGAGTCATATTAATACATGAATAATACGAGTGATTCAGCTGTCTTTATCTCCCACAACATCAGAGGCTTTAGAAATTAGCATGATGAATATTAAATATGAGTGCTCATTAGATGAAATGACTGGAATTAAAACATGTACTACCACAGAGGGTGAAAAATAATCTCACTTCTGGTTGAACATCTGATCATCTGTAACACTTTCTCTAGGGATGATACTTGAGGCTTGATCTCGGATGATCCTGCTGTCCAGGATGTGGACAGCAGAGTCCAATGATTCTGCTCTGGAAGAACAGTTCTACTGGTAAAAGCTGTATCACAGAGCACTGGCTACTAGCCTTTTGTTTTGTTTTTTGTTTTTGTTTTTGTTTTTGTTTTTGAGACAGGGTTTCTCTGTGTACCACTGGCTGTCTTGGAACTCACTCAGTAGACCAGACTGGTCTCAAACTCAGAAATCTGCCTGCCTCTGCCTCTCAAGTGCTGGGATTAAAGGTGTGCACCACCACAGCCCAGTTGGCTACCAGCCTTAAGGGTGGTTCCGTACAGGGATGGATGATGGTCTTTAAGAAAGGCAAAAGCCCTGAACCTGCCACCTTACAGCAAAAGATTTATACCTATTTGTCAACAGATATCTGTTTAATTAATGCCTGGCTATTGAGAACTACATGTAAGACTTCTCTTCATTGTTACCTTGAAGCAAGACTGCAGGGTTATTGCTGATTCTAACATCATTTTAGCTGGAGATTCTTATCTATCAGGAGAAAAACTCAGCAATAGCAGTCTTTGTGGACTTTGTGACTACCTTTTCCTACAACTTTAAGAATATCTGGATTTCAACACTGTTTAGATGCATCCCTATTGTTCCCTGTTGGACCTTCCACGTATAACATCTTTGTCCATGGTAACTGTGTGTCTTTCTTGGGCTTGACTGACAGTCATCATTTCTTCTCCAATAGTGTATCTAGTCTTATGATCCGAACAAGCATCCATGACCATCTTACCTGTGGTAGCCAGATTCCAAGATGTTCCCACGCTTCTTGTCTCTCGGTAGTAGTAGTGGTAATTACAGCCTGTGTACCCCTCTGCCTATCATACCAGGGTTGTTTTGCAAAATAATGAACCATAACAAAGTAATGGCATGCCTTTATCAATATTAAATATTAAAAGAAAGTCACCATCTGTTTTGGTTGCCTTTGGTCTCACTTCTATAGCTAGGTGACGTAGCCATTGAGAGGAAGATAAATTGCCTGTAATCAAGTTTAGGATGCTCTTGACTCCTAGGAGATGGGAATGTCTTCCTGTGTGTGGTGGTACATCTGTAGTTCTAGCATTTGGGAGGCTGAGACCATAGGATTAAGAATTCAAGTCTGGATTCTGTTGGAACCCTCCCTGCCTGCCCACTTACCTAGAGGCTACTCCCAGGCTACACTCATCTCATATGCCCAGCTAAACTGTCTACATCCTTTGACACAGTCTAGCTGAGTAAGTCTATCTGATGACAGTCTCCTCCATGTACCCTCCCTAAGCCAACAAGTCTAGCCAGGGTTCCCTATCCAGTGATTCCTCCCAGTTTCACCCTCCCAGTTTATATTATTTCCAATTCTCTAGGTTTCTTCCAGGACCCTCCTTGCCTTCCCACAACCTATAAGCTCTTCCCAAGCCATGCCTACTCTCTCTGCCCAATCAGATCCTGCTCATCCTTTGCTAGGGTCTAGCCAGGTGGGTCTGCCTGATTCTGCCCTCCACATCCCCTCCATCACTTCCATATGTACCCCCGTACTCCAGACATAGACCAGAACTTACATGCTAAATGCCATCTAAGACATCTACATCTATTGGGCTGCATTCTACCTAAGCCATATCCAACCTTTAGGCTCAACTAGACCCATACATCCCTACCTGCTCTCTATATTAGACATATACTAGACCCATACATCCCTACCTGCTCTGTATATTAGACATATACTAGCCAAAAAAGCTCCTCATGCCCAGATCTTAATGCAAAAATACAAACAATAAGAAAGATCAAGGCAGTTTCTCCCTGTCTTCTCCCCCATCTGCTTCCAATTCATCAGTCCTGTAGAAATGTTCACTAGTAAGCATAACCTAGATGAACCCAAGAACACAGAAATTAATAATAAAAAAAATTTAAAAACTTTAGGAATTTAAGGAAGGCACACAAAGTTCAATGAATTTCAAGAAAATAAATATCTAAGCCATACCCAAGAAAACACAAATGTAAA
This sequence comes from Mastomys coucha, assembly GCF_008632895.1. Taxonomy (NCBI): domain Eukaryota; kingdom Metazoa; phylum Chordata; class Mammalia; order Rodentia; family Muridae; genus Mastomys; species Mastomys coucha. The sequence continues at coordinate 165,626,090 of NW_022196905.1, read as the reverse complement.
AGTGATAGAAATGCTAAAGACAATATACGATTTGGAAACAGAATTCAATAAAGAGAGAGCAAAACATTGAGGAAGACCGAAACCAAATGAAAATGGAATTGAAAAAAAAAATCCAATAACCCAGATAGAAAACGCAAGGGAAAGCCTTCCACATAGAATGACTCAAGCTTAAGACATAATGTCAGGAGTAGAAGATACAGTAGAGAGAGTCCCAACAAAATAAGCAAGGATTGTGAAAAAATAAAGTTTCAAGAAAGGAACACATAGGAGACATAGAACAGCAGGAAAAGACCACTTTCAGTGTAGAATTTCATATTAAAAATACAGAATCCCTGGTCAATGGCTCAAATGAGATCTTCACCAAGATCAGACAAGAAGTTTCCAAACTAAGGAAAGTCACCCATGCAGATACAAGCACACAGAATGCCAAATAGACAAACTAAGGTAGAAAATCACAGCACATCACGGATAAAACACTAAGTGCACAGACAAAAGAAGTGTAGTGGAAGCCTCAGGCGAAAAGGCATAGCTCACATACAGACGAAGATCCATCACAACAATAGCTAGTTTCCCAAGAGGCATTTTGAAAGCCAGATGAGCCTAGAGTGACAAATTCCAAGTTTTAAAGGACCAACAAGACCAACCTTAACTAATGTACCCAGCAAAATTGTCTGCCATATTTGAAGGAGGAAGAATAACTTTCCATGATCTAAACAGCTTAAAAAATTAGATTCAGCAGACCATTCCTAAAGAATATATAGGAAACGATATTTTAGGCTGAAGAAAAGAGTGAGCACAGCCACTCTTTCTAAGAGGCATTAAAAAAAAAAAACTACCAAGCCATAGTTACTAAAATACCAAGTATCACTAAGAACTAACACATCACCAAAACTCAGCAACACAGTCACTACAATCAACACACACCTCCTGATAATAACTTTAAATATTGATGGTTTAAGTTCTTCAATGAAAAGATACAGCCCAGATGAGTGTATTAAAAACCAAAATCTATCTATCTGTTTTCTACAAAAATAAAACTTTAAAGATAGGTGCTATGTTGAAAAGAAAGGATGGACGATAACACCCCTCTAGTCAAATGGAATCAGGAGACAAGCATGATTTACTCTCCTAGTATCTGATGAAATAGGCTTCAAATTAAAACTAACCAGAAGAGATAAGAGAGACATTTCGTTCTAATCAAAGGAACAATTAACCAAGTCAATGTCCCAATCCTAAATATATATGTACCAAACTCTGGTGCACTGAATTTCATAAAAAGTGTACTACTGGAATTAAAGACACAGACCAACATCAACCCATTAATAATAGATGAATTCAGTGCCTTTCTTGCTCAATAGACAGGTCATCTGGACAAAAACTAACCTCAGAGAAATGTCAGAATCGAATGACATCATATACTAAGTGAATGTAAAAGATATGTATAGAATGTTCCACCCAAATACCAGATATATACATCCTACTCAGGAGCAAATGGAAACTTTTGTAAACCACACCTGCTCGTGAGACACAAAACAAATCTAGTCAAATTCAGGAAGATTGACGTAACTCTGTGTATTCTATCTGATCTAATACAATAAAACTTAAAAGTGACAGGAAACAAATCTCTAGGAAGTACACTCACATGAAGACTGAAAAACTGATTACCGCATGACAAATAGATCAAAAAAAATCAAGAGAGGAATAATAAATATCTCATCACCAACTCAAGATGAAAGAACAACATGATAAGAAACTTCTGGGACTCATTAAAAGCAGTCATAGGAGGGAAATATATAACGCTAAATACCTACATTTAGAAATCAAGGACAAACCACATCCAAATCCACTAGACAGCAAGGAAAAATAAAAACCAGAGATGAAATTAATAAAATAGAATCAAAGAAAACAATACGAAAAAAGTAACAAATCTAAGAGTCTAGTTTTATGAGAAGATAAAACAGGGTCAACAGACTCTTGGCTCAACCAAGCAAAAGAAAGAGAAGACACACATTAACAGAGTCAGAGATGAATAGGCACATATTAAAATAGACACCAAAGAAATTCAGAATATTATAAAGGAATAAATTTTAAAAACCAAACAAACCTCTACTCCATTAAATTGGAAAGCATGGAGAGATTTCTTGATTCAATCAAACCATCAAGATTAAATCAAGAAAAGATCAATGACCCAAAACAGATCCATAACAAATGATATTGAGAGAGTAATAAAAATCTTCCTAGCTATGTGTGTGTGTGTATGCATATTTAGGGCTAGATAGATTCACAAGACTCCTTTTGATGTGTGTGTGTGTGTGTGTGTGTGTGTGTGTGTATGTGTATTTAGGGCTAAATAGATTCACAAGACCCCAAAAGGATTTGTATATGAAGAAGGAACATCCCAAATTCATTTTATGAAGCCAGTATCATGCTAATACTTAAGCGATGTAAAGACAAAACAACAAAAACTAAGCCTACAGGAGCATTTTCTTGACTAACACAGATTCTCACATGCTCAGTAATATACTTGCAAACAGCTTACACACATACATGCAAAAGATCATCCAACCACAGTCCAGTTGTCTTTATTCTGGGGAGGCAGGGATGATTCAACATACACAAGTCAATAAATGTACTAAACCACATAAATGGACTTTCAAGACAAGCATTACATGATTATACCTCAATAGATACTGCTAGCATGAGAAATGGAATTCCGCAGGGAAGAGACCCCCATCTGGTGATCTAATATCAAACTGTCATCTCTGAGATCATCTACATACAGATTACATAGACTGAGCATGTTGTATGTATCAATACGTGTATATGTATATACATCATATAAATATATTACATAAACAAAGACAAAGCAGCCATGAATTTGAGAGAGACCAGGGTATAGAGGAGACATGTAGACAGGGTTGGAAGAAAGAAAGGGGAAAAATTAATGTAATGAAATTATAATATTTGAATGAAAATTATTTAAAAAGTTCAAGCTCACAGAGTAAGAACCTGTTTCAGAAGACAAAAGTAATTTTTTTTTAAATAAAAATACCTTCTTGTCCATGGGAACCAGATATGATGGGATCCTTTTGAGGAGCAAACATTGACGCAGGCTGACCTAGAGTTCAGGTGACTGTCTGACATTGTTAAGTTCTCCTACATTGTGAAGAAGAGAGATTGCTGCTATGAATTTGAGCAGCCTTTATTGCCATTCAGCAAATGCAGGAACTCAGAAAAAGTAGAGTGTTGGACAGAAGTCCCAGAAAGAGCTCAGGTACGTGAGGTCAGAGTTGTGACATTAAGGTCTTGGGATAAGAAACCATTGCTTGGATTTGATGGGGTGTAGCCTGGCTGGGATGGGATCCAGGTTTAGCTCTGGCCAATTGCTGGGCAATGTTAGGAAAGCCATACACTCTCAAACTTGGCTTTATTACCTGAAACATTACTGCAATAATCTATGCTTCACATGTTTCTTAGAGAATAAAATGAGTTAAACTATGTAAACGTGTTCGGTAAACTATGGAACGCTGCACAACTATGAAGGATTTCTAGCATGTACCCATAGAGCTTCTAAAAAACCCCAAATGTAAATTCACAAATTAAAAAGTCATTATGTGCTAAAAATATTGTTCCAAACCTAATTAAATTAGAACAATGGTTCATTTGTCAGTTTGGATGCTAAGTCTCCAAATAGCTGCACTGCAGAATGTAACTAATGAACAGGAATGGACCACAATAATGGCTGGTTATGCAGGAAATGAAGCTACCTACATATCAGTGAGGTCTTCATAGTCTTATGTAGAATTTGTCCTTGGAAAGACTGGAAATTGGCGCTTTAATTGTACCTAGCTTGCTTAAGTCTCCTGTCAATGGCATATATATATGTGTGTGTGTGTGTGTGTGTGTGTGTGTGTGTGTGTGTGTGTGTGTGAGAGAGAGAGAGAGAGAGAGAGAGAGTGTTTTATTTGCATTATACATTGCAGTTTTCACAGTGTTTTTAGTCTACCTTCCTTGATTAGTCTAAGACATGGGTCTAGCTTGACACTCTTGTCCACGGTGTATGCATTGAGTGGAGAAGGTCAGTAGTAAAGCATGCATGGTGTTCTCAGGTGCCAGTATTATTATGTGCCAGTGCTACAGCTGCGGCACAGATTTTGCATTGCTCAAGTTCCCACTACTGTTACCCCCAGGGACTGTGGAGTACGTGGAAGTGTAGCCTCGATGGTTGGCCCTCTCTGCCCTACCCTGGCATCCCAGTAGCACAGCAGTCCTCCCTCTTAGCAGTCTGCCTAAGGCACCACCTCATCTACCTCCAGGGAGACTCTCTCCATCCCCTTGCCTTGTTACAGCTGGGATGCCTTTACAAAGGCAGGAGAGAAGGCTCCTAGCATATGCTATAGAGTATAGCCTGTGCTCTAAAGGCCCTTGGGTGGAAAAGCACTTTAGCCCAGATCCTGGAAGGAGCAGGGACCTTGCTTATACTAGAGATAGGAGCAAGAACCCAAGTGACTTGCCACATCAAAATGGAGCTTCATAAGTAATTTCAATCACAGCCTCTATTTCCAAAAGGAACTCATAATCAGAAGAGAGGAGAATTTCCCCCAAATCTTTTATTTAGTGTTTATTTTAGATTTTAGGCATACTATTGAGATACATTTTTCTAAGACCCTCCCCTACTTCCCCTTACATTTCAGAAACAAAGATGCAGAGAGATGAGAGGAACTTGCAGCTCAGGTCTTCCTTCAGAGCCAAAAGGCCAATTATGCCTCCTAAATCAGAAGGGTGTATATGAATCCACACTGAACTCCCTTATGTCACTGCAGAGGGGTCTATGCCACCATCAGGAGTGCAATCAGGGAAAAAGAAAATGACTAGGACCCTCCTCTCTCCCACTTCTTTCTGCTGCTGCTTAAAATAGAAAATAAATATAGCTTCCGTGATTCTATATACTCCTCACAATAGAGATCAGCCCGGGGGTGGCACTGCGGATCTGCGTGGAGCATGTCTGGCTGAGAGGAGAAGGTGCAGCTGGAAGCATTTGTTTCTGGCAAACAATTTCAATTTGACAGGGAAGGTGAGCCAGGGGAATCTGTGAATATATTCATAGGAGGGGTTTAAAGCAAAACAAAAGTAATGACTCTGGAGGATCAAGCTTTCCAGAGAAGGTTCTGTGAGACAATGAGGGGTTTCAGAGACACCGTGTAAACATGTGTGCACAAGCACACACACTGTGCACACGCGCACGCACGCACACACACACACACACACATTTCTATGAATAGACCAATAACCCCAGATTTCAAAATGAAACTGAATATAGAAAAGGGGAAAAAAATCTTATCTACTGGTTTGAGTATCTATACAGTGTGGTGGTACCTCAAAATACCAGCAATCCCACCCTCTGACATATGTCAGAATTTTTACTGCAGAATATAGACACAACCCATGATTCCATTAGAGTGTGATACATAAAGAACACTCTGCATGTATGCAACAATATTCCACCCCCAAATACAATGAACCCTTGCCATCTGGAAGGATGAAAACATGCCCGGGGGGAGGAGTTATCCTGAGGAAAATGAGACAGAGTCACCACATGGGCTACTTGGTTTCTGTTAACATGACACAAACCAGGGGCCACCCGAGAAGAGGACATTGTAATCGAGAAGACTACTCCATGAAACTGACTTGTAGGCAAGTCTGTGGAGTGTTCAGCTCACTGGGTTGATGCCAGCCTTGGATAGGTGGTCCCGGGATGTACAATAAAGCAGGCTGAACAATCCACAAGGACCAAGCCACTCAACAGCTCCCTTCCGTGGCCTCTGCTTCACTTCCTGCCTCCAGGTTCTTGTCTTGGGATCCTGCCCTGACTTCTCTCAGTGATAGAGTATGATCCAAGAGTTGTAAATTAAAATAAACCCTTTCCTCCCAAGTTTCTTTCTGACATGATGTTTCATCACAGCATTAGAAACCTGCCTAAGAGACTCCATGTTCTCACTCAGATACAGAGGCTGAAAACAATGGTCTTAGAGACAGATTGTATAATAGTCATTCCCAGAGAACGGCCTGACTGGGGCAAGGGGACTGGAGAAAGGCTGGGGAAAATCACGGCTGGGAGAGAGAAATGAGTTAGCATCTGTCTCACATTACAGGCTAAGCGACTGATAATGACATAATCATAAATTTTAAAATAAGTTTAATATAAGGTACTTTACAGGTTCTGTGCTTAAACTATTTCAATGAATGCTGTTGATCAAATTTTTACATCACTGGGGTTCAGGCTCTTCTTGCTTCTCCAAGACTCCTGGGTTACACTTCAACTCAGGCTGGTTGCAGGTGGATGCCAGAAGCAGGTGTAAGCCATACCCTAACATAAGTCTGGGTATTGTGTTAGTCGTGTATGTCTCAGTCCATTTCCGGATGCCAGTGACAGAGCGCTGCAGACTTGGTAAGTTAGGAAGAACGAAAGTTTACTTGGTGCACATCCCTGGAGACCAGCCCGTGTAAGGGCAAGCTTGCTTCTGGGGTCTGGTTCCACAGCCACTCATCATAGGAGGGCAGAGCAGAGAGCAAAGAGACTGTATTACTATGTGACAACCTGCTCACAGTGACAACGCCCTTAGTTCATTTAGGTGGCCTTTCTGTGTAGACTTTCCATCAGGATTCATTTCTTCCTATTTCTATGGTGATAGTTGATTGCTTTTGAAAAGCGAAGCCTCGGAACCCAATATTGCAGGAGGACATCCTGGCTCCTCCAAGACCTTTGCACTCTTGCCTTTGATGTCCAGGATGACTCTCCATGTCCGACTCCTTGAGACGGGGAAGTACTTTCTTAAGCAGCCCTGAGCTTTTCTCCAGGGATCAAGCCCATCCCACAGCCGCTTGCTTCCTTACAGCAAGATCGTACGGCCCATGGAAGAGTGCAGTTTATGGTTTTGCTCTTTATTCTGTGATCCAAAACATGGTCTTCAGCATTTTAACTCAGTTGCTCTGATCCCAGGGCACAGCTTTCTTTATGATGTCAACATGAAGTTGCTGTCCAGGCCACATGCGCCATTCTTTATAAGCCTGTCATAGACTTTGACTCCTCTGTCTCAAAGTGACCCCAGTGCATACTGTGAAGGGGAACACACTCAGATCTACATACAAAAATCATATTATTTTCTCCTGAGAACTAAGTCTAGCTTCCTCACAGATTAGCTTAACAATGGCCCGAGAGATGATCCATTCAGTACTGCCTGACTTTAGAACTCACCAGCAATGTTTTATGTGTCTCCCTGTCATTCCAGGACATTCAAATTGCTCCTCAATTCAAGTTAACAGACAAGACTTCCAGCAGTCACTCTCCTTGAAGAAGACCGACTCCATGACACTCCGGCAAGGACCTGGTAAAGCAACAGCATGGATAGGATGCCCACGGTACACTCTGAGGCCAAGCTGGGGCACTCTTGAGTGTCCCTTTCCTCAGGCTGAGGACACGAGGACATTGGTTGAGTTTGTTAAACCGAACAGCAAATGAGCTTGTTTGACTATTTTAGAAAGGGCAAAACCTTTGAACCCAATATTGCAGATGGATATTCTGGCTCCTCCACGACCTTTACCCTCTCATGTTTGATGTCCAGGATGACTCTCAGTATGTGGCTCTCAGTGTGTAAGTCATGTTTTAATTACTACAAGAAATGATCAAGATCATCACCTCATAAAGAAAAAGGGCTCGATTTAGAGGGTCAGTCCTCTGAAGAGTTCAGAGGTTAGCCCATGCTTTGGGGCTGGGCAGAGATGGTTGATTAAGGTAGGTGGCACACACTGGAGCAAACTCTGTCATCTCATGGCTAGGAAGAAGAGAAAGCATGAGGAGAGAGTCAGGGTGTGCTATTCCTCTCAGGGTCGAGCACACCTTCAGTGATCCAAAGAGTTTCCACCTGTCTTTAACGTCCAATACCTCTATCACCTCCCGGTCTACCAGCTTGGGGACTAAGCCTTGGGCACGTGGGACTTTGGGAGACACGCATGATCTAAACCATGGCAGACTTCAAGTCTACAACCAGCCAGGTTTATGAAGGAACGTCAGCAACTGTTTCCACACCTTGATCTGCCCAAACTTTCTTAGAGTGACCAGGGAAAATCAGTGTGAGTGGGAGGTAAGACTTTAGAGATGGAGGCAGAAGTGCTGTTTATGCCGCTACCTAGCCTTATATTACAGATCAGTGAAATCCAGTGCTACATTCTCCTTTCTGTGTCATTTTCTATATAGGTTATGAGCCAAAACACACACACACACACACACACACACACACACACACACACACACTCACTCACCAAGAAGATAGCTGTGACTCTGGTTACAAATGTACTGTGAGCTTTTCCCCCCCTGTGCAGATGACTATGTATTTTAAACCCCTCCAGTGAGCTATGTTTGGCTTTAAAAAGCTGGCGCTCCAAAAATAAGGCCTGGGCTGACTCACAGGTCCTGTGCCCAGAAAAGAGGTGGTTGAGAAGGGGGCGGGTGGCTGAACACAGTCGGGGGCCTGACCCAGGCCTGGCAGTTAACGGCTCAAGCTGGATCCAGGCTTTGATACAGTTCTGTGGGAACACAGCCATGCTCATCATTAGAGACTCTTTAAGATGGCTTTCGTGGCAAACATGGTAGCAACCCAGACTGTGTTTAGCCTAAAATGCTCAAGTTTTACTGTGTAACCCTCAGAATTTGATTATATCTCTTTGCCTTGTGTGTGTGTGTGTGTGTGTGTGTGTGTGTGTGTGTGCGTGCGCATGCGCATGGACTCATTTTAGCACCCTATGATGTAGTCTATAATTTATGATTTTATTCCCAATTGCCTGATGAGGAAATAACTTCAGACAGACTGTACGAGTATATGACCTTTCCATTCCTTGAACCTGTCCAGAATGAACTAGAACTCATGATGAGTTCATGGACCTGCCTCTGCTGGTCTAGTACTATCTCAGGCCAGAGTTAAAGACCCCTAGAGTCAGAAAATTGAAATATAGCTTTTGCTTCTGGGGGTGTGGGTGGGGGCCCGAGCTCCTCATTTGTAATATAAACAAGATGCTCTCGTTTAAAAAACAGAATCCAAATCATTAACAACTTGAACATTCTACAAAGTTGTTTCAGTTATCACTGCTACCCAATACTGCCATATGTCCTTATATTAAAAGGCCTCTGTGACCCCAGAAAGCCTGGGTAATATACCCTCTTAAAGATATGTGAGTGTATGGGGATCATAAGGAGATAGCAGGCTGTTGAGGAGGGATGGCCGCCGCCTTCTCTGCTGCGCTTAGCTTTGCTTGTGTCGTTGCCGTTTCCTGGTTCCCCTTGCACTGCAGCTGTGTACTGTTAGGTCCAAACACTTACTGGACAAAATGCAAGTTTGCTCAGAGTCTGGTGAGGGGGCTCATGTCTATAAAATAAGGACAAAGAGAAGGCACTTACTTAGTTGGAGAAGATTCCTTTCTTTTTCTCCCTGTTAATGGAATGTGCTATTTTTAACTTCCCATCAGCCTGCGAGCGCATGTGCGGTAACTGGCCCAAACACATTTGAATGATGTCTCTGCGTCCCTCTGTGACATGGTGCAGAACCGCAGCTCTGTACTTTGCATTTTTATTGTGATGAAGATATTTTATGACAGCATTTGAATCTTAACAAAAAAATGCCTGAAAATAAGGCATTTCTAGATGACTCGTATAAAAGGAAGGTGACCCAGAACAACCTCCTTTCTGGTAACTGGCTGGACTAGGTCTGGTCTCCATGGCAGTGAGGCCAGTGGCTGCCATATTTGGAGCCTGGAGGTATCCACTCATATCTATCTCACCAGATATACTAGGACTAACTGCCCTGTGACGCCTGCAACTCTGAGATCTGACCCAATTCTCTGTAATCTTTTGTCTCTTTCTCCTTTCCTACCCCAGATATATTTACTATGTGTGTCTTGTGTCTATTCGTATGCACATGAACATGTACACACACACACACACACACACACACACACACACACACCACACACACACAACTGTACACTCCAAGTTCCAGCCAACGGTAACACGGTTATAAAGACAATTGGAGGACCTGAAACTCTCAGAGAGAGGATTGTGTAGCAATCCAGAGACAGCTAGAGTAAGAAACAATCCCCAACTTTATGACTAGAGAGGCTCTGGATGAAGATGGTGTTACCAGGGGAAGCTAGGTTCATGCTAAGACTTCCTGTCGGCACTGGATCACAAGGGGGGTTGCTAGGTGGGAGCCAATGCCAGCACACTTCCATAGTCTTCCCAAACAGAAGGAAGAGGGGTTCCTTGACCCCTACCCCATCCTTCCGTGGTTCATTCCCTAAGCAATGACTCCCACTAGCTGGGACTCAGCGAACTACCAAGAAACTAGAAGACTTGTCATTTACGGACCATCTTGAAGCAATAGAAAGGCTCCAGCTGGATTGATTTAAGAGAAAATAGTCAGAGCCCAAACCAAAACAACGTAAAAGATAAATGAACAAACAAACCAATAAAGGAAGCTTTGAGTAACCCTCCCTTCTTTCAAGTTAATGCTAAAGCGAGTATCTGTTGTCCTGGGAAGATGCCCTCCTACATATACATCAGTCTCTGCAGATGATACAAATGCAGCCTAGTGAAGAAAGGAGAAAACAAAACTGGATCTAAGCAATGGGGAGATGCGGCACAGAGCCAGAGCCACATGGGCCGTGCTAATGCCTAGGGCACAGACAGGTGTATCAGCACAGCTTCTAAATGAGCAGCTAGTGGCTTGGGGTGGGGGGAAGGCTTTATAAAGAAGGAGCTAGAACACTGTCACTATAATCTCTACCTGGCCAACATAAAACATCCTGAAAAGCTAGCCACGTCTGCTTTATGTAGAACCCACAGGTTCAAGCATCGTGACACCTTGGCTGGCAGAGACAACCCCACCCAGCAAGCTGTATTTAGGACAGCTGCATATGCTGCCTGTCTGTGTTGCCCCAATCCTCATTTGACTTTCTGATTCCAAAGACTTTCCTCTGGCTCACCTGGGCTGTTATTCTGAGCAGCCTTGGGTTTAGCGTGCTATTGTCCTGACAATCCCCATCTAGAGAAGTTCTCTGCACTTACTGCTAGGTTTGAACAAAGTTCCTCTGGCTTGTGTTGACCCCCCCCACACACACGAAGACATATCTGGGGAACACAGAAGCAGGGGTGCAGAATAGACTTTACTGAGTGGCTAGTTGTGAGTAGGACTATATGAGGATCCTATTGTGTCTTTCTTGGCCCCAGTTGGGTGACATGGCTGTCAAAGGCTGCCTGTTTCACATGCACAGAGGATTCCACACTGGTCTTCAGCATGTACAAACTGTTATTCGAGTCAGCAGTGTCAGATGAAGCTGCCACCCCACCCCACCCCACCCCCTTTCCCAGTCCATGTCCATGTCCTATGCTCCAAGCATTTCTTTGTTTGTTACATAAAGAAGTTAAATGGGCTGTACCTAGATACCAATTATTTCATTATTGGCTACTCTTGAGGCTTCAGAGAATAATTCTTTCTAAGTCCCCAATTCTATTTTTTTTTAAAAAAAAACCTAAGATTATTACCTTCTGCACCAGGTTGCAATAAAAAAGGGCAGTTCCAGAAAGAGGTTGATATTGTAAATGCTTAGGGGATCCAAATGACCACCATCAGTTACCATCATCAAGATCTTCCAAAATGGGTGGCAGAAATCACCCCCCTAAAATTTCCCATATTAATGTTACAGCTGGTGTGGGAGATTTTTATGGTTGCTTCCTTTCAGACACACAGATAGCAGGGTACCACATGCCATAAAGCCCATTGTCTGTCACCTTTATCCTCGGTCATCCTTAAATCTTCTATTCCATTTGGGCATGAGTGGACTGTGTCAGGACCACTCTTCCATCTAGAAGCACCAACATCATTGACTCTCTTGTCCCATCACTTTTGTATTTTATGTGTCCCCTATTCCCCAAGGCCTATACACAGGTTTGTATTTTGGGTTCCTTAGGTCCGGGTGTGAACAACTGGGCTGTTGACAACCCCCCACCCCTGCAGTTGTGTACTTTATAAATTGACCTTTCTAAAGCTTCTAGAAAGAACCATATTCCTACAGTCTTTAGGTTTTTAAATCAAAGAAAGAAATATTATTCATAAGAAATCTCAGCTGGGGCTCATCTCCTAAAATAGTTCTCCCATGCTGTCATCTGAACACCATGTTGTTTGGCTTCTGGACAAATGCCATTGTTTAATGGTATACTGCCTACCAAACAAGACACATAGCCACACCCCAAGTGAAAGTTCAAGAAAATGCATTTGGGCTGTTAGAACATGGGCCCTGCACCCACAAATCATTGTATCTATTTGTACAGTTTCACAGTTTGTTGATGATCCAAGGGGCCCTGAACTTCTGCTGTGACACACTTATAAAGAAAATGCAAAACCCCAACTTTTAGGACAGGTTGAAATGGGTCATGAGAAGAGGAGAGAAGGGAAGGAGGAGGGAGACTCATATCTTTAGCTATGGCCAGGTCTCAGCTAGTAGCTATGAAGTAAGCGGACACATGGCCTGACTCCTGTGTGGCTGCAGATCCTCTGAGTTACATGATATACAGCTTTTTCTCTGTAGTGTTTGTATCTGTGAAATAGGGAGAGTTACACCCATGTGTAAGATGAAGGTGTATAGATAAATACACTTAGGCCAGCCTTGAGTAGTTCACAAGTAATATTACATGAACATTCCCAGGGATCTGTGGTGTGAAATAACATGTGTTTACTCCTCAGGTTTGGTAATAGGTGGAGGCTTCTAAGTGCAGGTGGCCTGACACTGGGCATGTGCCATGGTCTTCTCTTCCTCCTCTGGTGAGTGTCCCTCTAGTCCTGCTTCTCTGCAGTATGGTTTCCATTGCTGTGATGAAACACCACAACCAAAGGCAAGTTAAGGAGGAAAAGGTTCATTTGTAGTCCATCATTGAAGGAAGCCAAGGCAGGAACTCAGAAACAGGGCAGAAACCTAGAGGCAGGAGCTGACGCAAAGGCAATGGAGGAGTGCTATTTACTGTCTTGTTCCTCATGGCTTGATCAGCCTTCTTTCTTATAAAACCCAAGACCACCATCCCAGGATGGCACTATACACAATGGGCTGGGCCCTCTCACACCAATCACTAATTAAGAAAATGCTTTATAGGCTTGCCTAGAGCTGGATCTTAGGTATTATCTCAGTTGAGATTCCCTCCTTTCAGATGACTTTAGCAGGTGTCAAGTTGATGTCAAACTATGCAGTACAACTGACCTCTCGTCAACTTGACACACAGACACATCACTGTTAAGCCACATCCTTCCATTTCTTGTTCATCCCCAACATCACGAATTAACAAAGACAGCAATATAAAACATTTTACAAACTTAAAAGGCCCCGTAGGCTTACACATTCAAACACTTGGAATCTTTAAAAAAATATCTAGTCTCATTTGGCAGTGGTGGCACAAGCCTTTAATCCCAGCACTCAGGAGGCAAAGGCAGGTGGATCTCTGTGAGTTCAAGGCCAGTCTGGTTTACAAAATGAGTTCAGGACAGCCAGGGCTCTGAGAAGACAGAGAAACTGTGTCTTGAAACACGCATACACACACACACACACAAACAACCTGCCAAAACTCCAAACAACAAGCAAACAAACAAATCCAATCTCTTTTAAAATACAAATTCTCTGTAAAACTCCAAAATCTCTTTTAAAAAACCATTTAGTCTCTCAACTATGGGCTCCTGTAAAATAAAACAAACAAACAAACAAACAAACAAACCAAATAGTAAAATAGTTTACTTCAAGTAAAATAGTTTACTTCAAGAGAGAAGAACCAGGGCGCTGTCACAATCTAAACCAAGCAAAACCAAATTCTAACTGTAAATAACTCAATGAGCAATGTCTGAAATTCACTCACAATTTTCTGGGCTCCCCTAGAAAGCTTGAGTCACTTCTCCAGCTCTGGCCTTGGTGACACACACAGCTTGTCTTCTAGGATGTGGCTGGCTCCACTCCACAGCTGATGGCTGCCCCATGTTACTGGTATTTCCAAAATGCTGGGGTCTTCGGCTGTAACTGGGCTGTATTTTCAATGATAGCTTCTCTGGGGCTCTCTTCATGGTGTCAAGCCTCAACTTCTCTGTATGATCCCTTCAATTCTAGGCCTTCAATTGAAACCGAGGCTGCACCTTTCCCAGTGGCTCTTCTGACCTTTCACAGTGCTAAGCTTCAGCTGCACCTCGTGACCCCTTCATGCCTTCAGAACCAGTAGCACCCGGGTGACTCTTCTACGGTCAAGTTTGGCTCCCAACATGAAGTACAATTTTGGCCACCCATCTACCACAGTTTCTGTGTGCTGACACTCAGTAAACACTTCCCAGAGAATTTCATGTCAATGATGCTGGTCTTTTTTTAATCACTGCCAATGTCTCAATTCCAACCAACCAGCAGTGAATATCCCAGAAAGGCAAAGGTTTCAATTTAGTAGTTCTGGTAACTTGTTAAAAATAGCTCATTCTTCAGCCCCAGAACTAGGGAATCTTAACTCAAAATAACAAATGGCCCTGATAGAGTCTTTAAACTTCCTCTGAAATTTTACAAGCCAGACCTTCATCTTCTGCACTGCTCTCAACATTTTAATCTTCCCAGGCTCCTGCAGAACAGCTCACCAAACTTTGAACACTCAATGGCTTTTCTAGCCCAAAGTTCCAAAGTCCTTTCACAATCCTCCCCAAAACTACATGGCCAGGTCTGTCACGGAAGTACTCCACTCATTATCCTGGTACCAACTTGTCTTAGAGTTTCTCTTGCTGCGATGAAACACCATGACCAAAAGCAATGTAGGAAGGAAAGAGTCTATTTGGCTTCCACTTCCACATTGTAGTTGATCATTGAAGGAAGCCAGGACAGGAATCCAAACAGGGAAAGAACCTGGAGGCAGGAGCCAATAAAAGACAAACAACAACAACAACAACAACAACAAAATAACCTATGGAGGAGTGCTACTAACTAGCTTGTTCATCAATGGCTTGCTCAGCCTGCCTTCTTACAGAACAGAGGAGCAACAGCCCATGGATGGTACCACGGACAGTGGACTGGAATCTCTTCCATCAACCACTAATTAAGAAAATGCCTTCCAGCTGTATCTTACGGAAACATTTTCTAAGTTGAGCCTTCCTCATTTCATATAATGTTAACTTTTATTAAGTTGACCTAAAACTAGCCAGGATACTACCACAGACGTCAAAGAAGACAGATTCTTCTCTGGTGGCTTGGAGTGAGGCAAAGAAGACAGGTTCACAAGTCCTATCTTAGGGACCAGGGAAACAAGCTCTGTTCCTTTGGGAGGCACTGCAAAGTCATAGAGGCAGACAAGGGCTTGAGTGGGAGGGCGTGTGAATGATCAGGACCTACTTCTTTATAGCCTACCACCACAATATAACAAGGTCAGATGGCAAAGGGACTCTCTGCAAACACTCTGGCGAGTGGATGGACGCACCCACCCAGCTGAGGGTTTCTGCAGCATGAGCCCACACTGAGCACAATACACTTATTTTAATAGAAGCCTCTTGGGAAAAGCTTTACATACAACATTGGAAGCTCAAAGGGACAGTTACTTGGGAGCCGCAGGAACACAGGGCAACAAGCACAGCGCAAGAATGTTGAGCTGACTTTGGTATTTGTGTGCTGGGTAAAAGTTCCATGAAGGTCTCCCCAAGCTAGTCAGAACCAGTGACTTATGTAACAAAAGGATGTAGAAGTTGTAATTAAGCTGTGAATATTGATTTAGAGGAGCAAATGGGCTCCCTAGAAGCTCAAGGATCTTCTAGGTGAGAGGGTGTAACGTTAGAGTTTGGAGAGGTGTCATACTGCTGATTTTGAAGATCTTTGTTGGGGCTACAAGCCAAAAAATGTAGGCAACCTTTACAAACGGTGGAGGTCAGGCTATAGATTATCTTACAAAGCCCCAGTTATAGTCTTTCTTGGATTTCTGACCTTCAGAACTGTAACAGAATAAAATTGTGATGGTACTTGAACCATTAAGTAGTGGGAAATGGGTCATAGCAGCAATAAGAAACCAATACAGTGTCAATGAGTTCTACCTTAGTACCTTTATAGACCTAAAAGGAAACAACAGAGCATAGCTCAAAGCTAGAGAGACCATGAGCATCCTCTATGATTGGCCATGTACTCTTGATCAGACAATGGTAGCTTGTGGGAAGAGAGGCTTCAAACAAGAATCCACACCCCTGGGACTCTTTTCAAGATCATGCACAAGCTTGTGCCCAAGCCTGCCTGAGATATCTGTGTCATATGTTTCCAGGTCTTCCTCACAGGTGTAGAAGCCCACAATGAAGCCACTGAGTGCTCAAGAGATGTCCGTGTGGTGTGTTTCCTAGTATCTTATAAACATGAGATTTCAGTTTGTTTACTCAGAATGTATGAACTGCTCAGAGCTGGAAGCTTGGTGAGTGCTCCCCAGTCCATGTAGGTTGAGTGGCAGAAACCACCAACCACAATGGGGTCATTGGCCATTAAACAGAAGATACAGTGGTGCTAAGTAGAAATAGTGACTTCTATGACTTTCTGAGGGAAAATGAACAAAATGCCCAATATCAGGCAACAGAGCAATGTGCACATATGGTGGGGTGACAGGGCTAGCCTCCTCCCTTTCTCTTCCACCATCTTGCAGCAAGCTGCATGTTAGGGGTAGGCTTTTAGTCCAATTTCACTAGCAGACTTCCAGTCATTGTGTCCATATTTTTATTTTAGCAAGACAGTAAAACATCAGGCAATGCAAAGGAGGAGTCTCCCCCCCATACACACCAACTCCTGCATGCTTCAAGGGTCTTTTCTGGAAGATCCCGTGAGTCCTTATAGTTCACTAGCTATAGCGAGTCTTTGCTTTAGGGAGTCTTTAAAAATAGCCCCTTCCCACTTCTATAAAAGAAAGACATCTGTTCTGTTGGAAGGGAGTGGATTAAAGCTAAGCTAGCTTGCCCCTTTGCTTCTCTTAATCCGCAGAGACTATATCTAGAATGTATATCCCACCTCCTTCAAAAGCCATCCCAAGAGCTTACCTAATTACTGTGTCCAGCTCAAAGTTCAAGGTATCTGGATGGCTTGCAGTCTTCCACATCACATCTCTGTGCTTCCTCTTTCTGTCCAGGGGTGGCTCGATAGCAAGTCTCCAGAGTGTTGTGAGGGAGAAGCCACATTACGGTAAAAAAAAAAAAAAATCCAAGTAATTAAATGGAAATTCAGAACCACAGAAATGAGCACATCCTTTCGGCAAAACTACCAACAAAACAAACAAACAAACAAACAAACAAACAGAAAATCCTCCCTCCTCTATTTGCAAAGGCTTTCAGCAGAGTACCCACTGCCCTGGCCATGCGATTCTGTGTGGGGAACAATTCCCATCTATTCTGTTCATCAAACCAGGCCCTGAGTTTGTATTGTCCCTGTCTGTCACCCTTCACCACCTTAAGTAAAGTAGGCATGCAGAGATTCTGTGGGGGGTTTGCACACCTTCCATACTCACTTGCTATTGATAATGTTTTGGGAGTCCTCCAGATTATTTTAAGCAATGTCACGTTGTTGATGGCCATGTTCAAGTTCACTGTCATTATGATGCACGGGCTTAGTCCTTTCGCTTCTATTCAGCCATACCAACAGAGCTCACTGACAAAGGCTTGAAGGAGTTTTTAAGCAATAGGAGTCTCATCTTACACCTATTGGCCTTGTTTCGATTGTGGTCTGCTTTCTCAGATTCATGGCCACTTCCCTGACTCATCTAAAGTAACATGCTGGGATGAAGCAGAACATTTCTAACCCCCAATTTATAAACAAGTCCCCATCTTCTTTGGAGACAGCAACCTTATCTCCTGGAAAAACAGCATTTTTTTTTAATCACAATTCACAGCCTCTTCTGTATGCAGTGCAAACACACTTGACCTCCTCTGAGAGAGGCCGAATGAGGGATCTATTCCACCTGGATGCCCGACTCTGTGGTGCTTATAGCATGGCTAGTTCTGCTAAAAGCATCTCTCTTCCTTAGAAATTCAGCAGAAGAAGTCTCAGAAAGAGGCCAGCATGTGCTAACCATCACACCACCTTGATTCTTCAACTATATGCAGCATATTGAGAGATCTCCGAGTTATGAACTAACTCGGGTGTTTTCCCTACTGCATTTACGAGGACAGCCAAGTCTTCAGACCATCAAGGGATCTCTGGCACATGCCTCCATTCAACATGCTTAGTATCTGGGACTCCATTATCTCTGGCACCCCTTTGCAGAAGCTCAATTCAGTGTTGATCGCGCTTGGCTTCATTCTAGCTGTACATAGTAGGAAACCCAAGACATGATAGATGTTCATTTCTCCCTCACATGAAGGGAATGGAAGAGCTAGCTTGGCAAAAGGGGTTATGTTTCTTCTCTTTGGTTTCATCATCCAAAGGCAGTCTCATTGTTCAAAATGTTTGCTAACTTTCCAGTCATCATGTTCATATCCCAACAGGAGAAAGTGGGGTGGGGTTAAACATGAAGTGAAGCTGGTCAGTGGGACCAGCTTGGTTGGCAGTCCTTTCTTTGGGCTTCCTCCCCAACTGCCTTAAATCAGTTTGGCCTATCTCAATGCAATGAAGTCTGAGACTGTCTTTTAGACAAGCACATGGCTTGTCTAAAATTAGATTTCTGCTAGCCACGAGAAAGAGGAAACGTAACACAGAGTGGGCAACTACCCCTCTTTTCTAATTGTGCAGAAATTCTGTCCTCTCCCCATTTTCGTCCCAAGCTTGTGCACCCAAGAACAAGACTGGTGTCCCATTTACATTGGAACTGATCCCAGGGGACCTGACTAAATGTTCCAAGGAAGGTGGAGGGGAGAATTATCATGAGTCACTGACATTTTGGTGCCAAAATATCCTGTCACTTCCTGACAATGTGTTTGGGGTGAAGGTACGGGAGAGTTTCCAGAAGGGCATGGGATAGAGCGAAGAGAATAGTGCCACAGACAATTCTGTTAGTTTGTCTAGGTCTTCTGCCTGGCTCATTGCAGGTACTTGGCTTCTGCTTGACACAGTTGCAGGCACTGTCAAGGTCACTGTAGGGAACCTTGTTTTCTGGCCACGCAGGTTACTTCAGCTTACTTCCGTGAACTCAGAATGGGGATGGCCTGAGACTGCGTGGGACATTGTTGGTTAATGTTTACATTTGTGGGTACAGATGGGTTTGCATAAGAAGCATGAAGAAGCCTTCTGTCTTTGTGATGGAATGATTGCTCTGTTTCTCGAATTAATCTTCCTTATAAAGCCACTACCTCTTAGCATCAATATAATAGACCATGAAAACTTCCACCCCAACAATAGCCTTGCCCCAGCTTGCATAATGGCGTGCAGTAAGGCTGTGTGCACCCTGGACACCTGACTAGCTCTGAATGCAGCTATTCAATCTGGGCTTATTGAAACCTGACATATTGAGCAATGTTTTAAGTGGATTATAAAGTTCTCCAATGTAACCTTTGTAGGTGACATCCTGACACAATATCAAATGCTTTGACATGCCTGCAGTCTATTGCCAGGTCAAGGGCAGGGACTTGCATGTCTCTAACTTATGGGAGGGAATGGCTCACTGCGCTCACCAGAGTTCTTCTCTAGAGGTTGCCCTCATACAAAGAACGCCAACTTCTGCATTGTCACAGGCCTGCTCAGAGGGATGGCTGTCTCAGGGAGTGTTTGGTGGTTAATGAATTGCTCACCCTTAAGAACCATGGAGCTGTGGAGTAGTGTGAGGACACTGTCAGATCTCTGGATTATAGTTCAGTTTTGAGATGGCATTTTCCTCGACTTAACCATCTTCCCTCTTCTCTTACAGACATTGTTTGGGAGACCAGTTCTCCAGAGAGTCTTCAGTACACAAACCCCAGGATGACTGAACTGCCTATGACATGAACTTGACCTTCTTGGGTCCCAGTCCACCTGGTCCAGTTTCACTGCTTTAAAGATAGTGCCTGAGTTGATGCTGCAGAAGCAGCTGGCCATCAGGGTCAGGTGTGTGGATGACCTCCAGAGGCCATCGCTCTTTGCAGCACTCTAGGAAGGAATGGCAAGGATTCATTTAGACATTCATGTGTCCGTTATAGTCTACTGTGAAAAACCAATTAGGGTGATGATTTTACAGGCTCATTTCAGAAGGTTCTATAGATGAAACCTCTTTCAAACTAAGGTTTAAAACAAAAGGGAACCCTTTGCCTCTGTTGAAATTAATGCCTGGACCCTAATTAAATGATAGGTAACACATACACACACATACACACACACACACACACACACCACACACACATGCACACCATAAACACACACCACACATACACACCATACACACACACCATGCATAACCATGCACACTACACCCCCCACACACATACCACACACACATACATCACACACACAAGTACACCATATACACACACCACACAATATCTCATATATACACACACCACATTTATCACACCACACACACACACCACACACATACACACACACACTACATACACACCACATACACACATACCCTGTCCTACACACACCACACACACACACACACACACACACACACACACACACACAAACACAAACACATCCCCACACACAAATATACTCACACATACCACACCACGCACAAACATACTCACACATAACACACACACACACACACACACACACACACACACTTCCCTAACATGGACCTCTTTGCACACCCACAGTTACCTATGGGGTAAATGGAGAAAAGTGAGATTTCCCTGAAGTAGTTGGCGATAGGAGAAATGAGATTCCTAACGGTTCCTAGTATTCTGCTAGTAAAATCCACATCTAGGTCTATGGATGGGATGAGTGGGTGTGCAGAGGATTTGGAGGGTTTGGACTGTCCCTGGTTCTGCACAAGGTGACTTGGGTCTCAGGAAGACAGGGTCGGAATGCATACTGTTTAGAACCTGCCTACCCCTGGTAACTGTGCTGAGCTGCGGAAGCATACACAAAGAAGCTGAATCACAAAGGTACTGCCCAACAGGGCAAAACCCAGCATTGTTTTTTGTTAGCATTATCTAAGGCCAAGCCAAGAGACACTGAATCTGCAAGACAGCCCTAAGTTAATTACCAGGAAGGTGTGCATATCAAGGGTGAGGAAAGATTCATCATGTCCCACCAGACTCAACCAGGATGAGTCCTCCCCGACTCCCTGCTCCCCTTTGGTCTGATTCTGCACTTACTACCTAGCTTGGAGTTATTATTTTGACCTCTCGAGAAGAAACTGTCCTCAGCGGGAGACACAGGAGATCTTTTCATCGGATAAAAACCTTTCCCTTGTGTGCTAATGGCGCTCCTCCAATGTGCTGAGATTTTAATTTGGTTTGTGTGAGTCAGTATCCCTGACTCACTTTTGCCCCAGGACAATGACAGTGTTTGGGACTCCTAGGGGCAGCGGATTCAAACTGAAATAACTGCTGGTGAGATCCAATGGCCAAGAATCACACAGCTTTATCTAATAAAGCTCTCAAAAGAAGGATGGCTTATGAGAAATTTCACATGCGCCTGTGCGCCTAGCGTCTGTCCACCCAAGAATCGCAGACGTGCTAAGTGTCATTGACAAACCTGCGAATTCCGTACCAGCCCCATCCTTCAGACTTTCTCAAGGGCACCTGTCAGGCTGGCGAGACCTGTTATATACACATTCTAATCACTGCCTTTCCTTAGATTGTGGCTAGAGATTAAATAAGTTTTCTGTTTCAAAATACATTGTGGGATAAGTTCCCGAAACCCAAATTGTGTCCCCATCTTGGAAAAGTAAAAGTGTCCCTCCATCTGCAGACACACACATGAAGTGAGACTCACTTACTTTTGCTTCAGGCAAACATGCATAGGTCACAGCATTGCTGCCTTGTCTGCTCTGGACTCTGGCTGGTTCTCCAGTCCACCACTGTTCCTCAGACCCAAAGAGCAGGAGGCTCAGAGCGCCACAACTCAGATTTTGCTGGGCAGTTTTCTGTTTCCTCATGCCCTATACTGGCTGGTTCTGTGTGTCAACTTGATACAAGCTGGAGTTATCACAGAGGAAGGATCATCCCTTGAAGAATGCCTCCATGAGATCCAGCTGTAAGGCAGTTTCTCATTTCATGATCAAGAGGGCAGGGCCCATTGTAGGTGGTACCATCTCTGGGGTGGTAGTCCTGGGTTGTATAAGAAAGCAAGCTTAGCAAGCCAGAGGAAGCAAACCAGTAAGTAACATCCCTCCATGGCCTATGCATCAGCCCTTGCTTCCTGACCTGCTTGAATTCCAGTCCTGACTTCCTTTGGTGATGAACAGCAATGTGGAAGTGTAAGCTGAATAAATCCTTTCCTTTCCAATTTGCTTCTTGGTTTGATGTTTTGTGCAGGAATAGAAATGCTTGACTAAGACATGCCCTCATCCCAATTCTTTTTTTAAAAAAGATTTATTTATTATTATATGTAAGTTCACTGTAGCTGTCTTCAGACACACCAGAAGAGGACATCAGATCTCATTACAGATGGTTTTAAGCCACCTTGTGGTTGCTGAGATTTCAACTCAGGACCTTCGGAAGAGCAGTCAGTGCTCTTAATTGCTGAGTCATCCCTCCAGTCCCTCCCCCCCCAATCCCACTTCTTATTCTCCAATGCTCTCTTCAGATTCAGGGTTGGTCTGGGATCTCCAACCCCTGGTTCTCAGGGAGTGGAAGGGCAGCCTGTCCTGCAATCCTCGTGTGCTAGGTTCTGGGTGGTTATCTGCTCATACCTCTGCTTCCGTGCCTTTCTCCATTAGCACCAAGGAAGAGAGTCGTAGCAGATCTCCAAATCCATGTGTCCTGGAACTGTGTCCCCATGTAGAAAAAAAAAAAGACAGGGCTCCTCTGTCAGTGTGAACTTCTCCTGTAGGAAGGCCAAACTGACCACTACATATACGGTCACAGTTCTCGCTGAGGTCCACTCGGACCTCCTCCTCCTGTCTCTTCTGCTTAGGGGTAGTAATGCTTTGAAAGTTTCACCTCGGCCGTTCTCGGGTCCCTTGTAAGTCCACCGACCATGCTGCACCAGTGTAGGTTCATTAACCTCTCTCTGATTAAATCCTTCAAGTGTTCCTGACTCTGAATAGATAGCAGAGGTGTGGTGGTCTAAGCATATGCCATCTCTGCTGCTGAATGGAGTTGTTCAGTGCCACCAACTGAGCTAACTAAAAAGGAAAAAAAAAATTCTGTGAAGGTGAGTAAGAGCAAAATCAGGCTCCCTCAGAAAGCTAAGTTGGTATGACATCATGACAACTGCCTACACCCCCTCACACACACACAGGATAGGGCAAATCACCTGGTGTCTCATAGATGTCTTCATGTCTTGCTCAGCATGGGGAAGCTGACCTGGTGAGCAAATGCTCTTAGGACTGCAGCTATGCTGTGAACCTCATTCTAGGGAGGTGGTGTGATCTGTGCTTGCAGCCCTAACAGAAGAATGGCAGGTGTCAAGGAAGAGCCAGTCAGTAGTGGCTGTCTTAGTTTTACTGTTGTGAACAGACACCATGACCAAGGCAACTCCTATAAGGACAACATTTAATTGGGGCTGGCTAACAGGTTCAGAGGTTCAGTCCAGTATCATCAAGGTGGGAGCATGGCAGCATCCAGACAGGCATGGTAGAGGAGGAGCTGAGAGTTCTACATCTTCATCTGCAGGCGTCTAAGAGAAGACTTACTTCCAGGCAGCTAGGGCTAGGGTATTAAGCCCATACCCACAGTGACACACCTACTCTAACAAGGCCACACCTCCTAATAGTGCCACTCTCTAGCTCAAGCATATGTAAAGCATCACAGTGGCTAAGGAGGTGCACCATTTTTTTACCCTGAAAGAAGCACACAGGAGAGGAATAGCACTGTGAGTGAGCTGTGCCATACTAATGCACTCAGTGTGTGCAAGAATTGTCAGGGATGGAAGCAAGGAGTACCTGCCTGACTTTTGCTGTGTCCTAGAAAATATGTGGATTTAGAAGCAAGAACAGAGAGAACACTGTGGTATTAGGAAGGCACTACCATCCATCTACAGCTAGATTTCTGTGAGTCAGCTTGTGAGAGGTCACAGGAGTCAATACACCCCTGGAAATTTCTTAGGAGAATGACAGTATTTCTTTCTAAATCCACTGGAAGTTGTTTCCAAATATTGAAGTCAGATGGTCTTTTCACCCCTCGGGAACTGAAGGAATTAGCAAGGTAGGCACTCTACCCACTGAGCAGCATCCACAGGGCTAGCAAGATTTTCCAAATCACTATCTGTGAAGCAAAATTCTCTCCAGACTCTAGGCTGATGCTATGGCACACTCACCAGGGATGGAGCTAGCTGAGCAGTTCTAAGTCTCCTGTCTCAGCAGCCCTCATCTCAGGGCAGATGTCAGGTAACACAGAGGAGCCAGAAACACAAGAGTCTCACTGAATTTGCCTTTGATCACTCCACAGATGGATTGCAAAGGTAACACCTGGACCAATGGTTACAACTGGGAACAGAAGTGCTGAAGGAGTTGATAACAGAGCCAGCTGCCATATTCTATGTGTCCTGTTAATCATTTATCTTCATTAGGGTTTTACTGCTGTAAACAGACACCATGACCACGGCAACTCTTACAAGGACAACATTTAACTGGGGCTGGCTTACACACAGCATGTCCATGTAAGCATGGCACAGGAGGAGCTAAGTGTTCTACATCTTGTTCAGAAGGCAAACAGGAGGAGACTGGCTTCCAGGGAGCTCGGATGAGGATCTTAAAGCCCATGCCTACTTTGATACACTTCGTCCAACAAGGCTACACCTCTTAATAGTGTCACTCCCTGGACCAAGTATATCAAACCATCACATTCCACTCCCTGGCTGCCATAGGCTTGGGGGCCATACCTGGCCATAGCCTAATAAAATGGCTGGGCGTATTCCACTCCCTGTTAGCAGCTTTCCTTAACAAATAGCTCACAAGTCTGACATCTCGAACATCTTGAGGTCTCCAAGGCCACATCATTGTTACAGCTCCCTGTTTCAAAGACTGGGATCCACACATGATCTTCTGGGCTCCTCCAAAGGGCCAAAGGGCTGGTGTCACATCTCCAGCTCTACCTTCCAGATTTTGGTTAACTTCACTCCAGTGATGCTGTTCTTGTTGATCATCCCATGGTACTGGTATATCCAATACACTGGGGCCTTTTGGTGTAACTAGACTGTACTTTCAAGTAAGGCCCCTCCAGGGCTTTCTTCATGGTGTCAAGGCTCAACTTCTTTGTATGACTCCTTTAGTCCTGGGCCATCAACTGCAACTGAGACTGCACCTTCCTCAGTGGCCTTGCCTGGCCTCTCACAGTGCTAAGCCTTAGCTGTTCCCCATGACCCCTTCATACCTTCAGAACCAGTACCACTGGAATGATTCTTACACAGTATCAAGTCCAGCTGCACCATGAGGTACGAACTTGGCTATCTATGGAACACAGCTTCTTTGTGGTTTCAGATATAAGCTTCCCAGGTTTCACTTCAGTGATGGTATTCTTTTCTTAATCACTGCTAATTTCTTAGTTCCAGCTAACCAGCATCAATTGTCCTAGTAGGCCCTTCTATTCTGGAACCAGAGCCATGTGGTCAAAACAGTTGGGTTCTGCTGTTTAATGGGGCTGGAACATGCACCCCTTCATGAGACAAGTATTTAAAAGGAGGTTGAACACTATAGCAATTTAGCAAAACTAGTAGTAGTTTTCCGATAAGGCCTATGACCTGTCCAGCTATAGGCTCTTGGCTAGTCATGAGGTATGAATTCCTGCCTACTGGGTGAGCCTTAAATCCAACCAGACAGCCCTTAGTTACTTCCAAGACATCCATGCCACTATTGTACCAAATGGGCATATCTTGTCAGTTTCATTTTATTGTATCTGGAAGAGTTTGCAGTTGGGTAAGACTATTGGTAACTTTTCTCCCGTGACAAGGCACACCCATCTTCTGGCACCATGAGTGCTAACCACTAGGGAATGGGCCTGTTGAGATCTGAGGATCAAACTAAATGTTAGACTTGAGTCAAAACTGCCAGAGAAAAGATGTTTTACCTGGTCAGAACAATTTTTAGCAACATTTTTTTTTGCTTCATTTCTTTTTTTTTTTTAAATTGTTTGCTTTTGTTTATTATGTATTTGTTTATTTACTAATCTTTTGGCAGAGTCTAAGGGCAACCATGAGAAAATGTGCAGGCAAGTAGGGCTAGGTGTAAAGGGATAAGGGCAGGAAATAGTTCTCAGGCTCCATAGCGCAGGTCCTATAGAGGAGAACCCTTTAAGAGCCTCATTGATCTTCTTTCAGATGAGGTACTCAGCCAATGTAAGTTGTACTCAGAGGGAAAGAGAAGGCAATGAACATCTAGAGTCTTCTAACCTCCCAGCCTCATCTGATGCCTAAGTTTGCTGTTGTCCTGGAGACTGAGAGCAGAGTGCCTGGGAACTTGTTGATGTCATCCTACAGGCAAGGCTGCTTGCTGGTCAGGGTAGGTGGGGAAGGGGAGGGAGGGAAACTCAGATCAAGGAAAGGGGTAGATCTGGTATCACCATCCAAAGGTGCCTTGATAAGGATGAGGAGTTGAGGAGAAAGAGTAGACCCAAGTGGGAAGACAACATGGTTAGTGTATACAGCATCAAATACAAAACTAACTTAAGATGCTTGAACAGGATCCTAGGAAGCAAAGTACCATTAAAAGAAAGGCCGGTCATGCCAGGCCCCAGCCCCGGTGTCATGGGGTCACCTAGTTTAATTCTTTCTACAATACTCGGAAGAAACACTGTCTTTGTGTGTAGATATCTGCATGGTGATGAGAGCCGATGCCTCACATGTGTTCCAGGCTACATGGGAATGCAGCGATGCTGGCTCAGGAGGCCATGTTGTTTCCTTTCAGAAAGTTAATTAAAGCTGTGCCCAGAACAAGAGAGGAGGTTGGAGACCAGAGTGTCCCACTTCAGCGCCTCCAATTATCCAGACAATTTATAAACAATTTCACACACGTCACCTTCAAGTTCGGATCAATGCCTATTTTCTATGGCTTTCCCTGCAGCGGTTCATTTGCCCATCCGTTCCCTATAGCCTGGAGAGGCATATGTGATAGTGATATCTGGAACTTTCTGAAGCCAGAGATTCCAGTTAGTAGAGAAGCGAAGCACAGGATACTGTGTGCGGATGAAGGATGTTCTTCAACTGGCTTGCATTCTGCAAGCTGTCCTCTATGGCAGAGATCACAATCAGTGGCAGTGACCCACACGTTCTTGGAGATGACAAGACATAAAGCAAGGAGCTAGATTTGCTGGGTAAATGTCCTTGGCCAGTGTACTTCTTGCTCTTGGCCTTGAGGAGGGATGTGAAACTGAGATCCATGCACTGAGCTCGCCTGTTGGCCACAGGCTTTACTTAACGTTAGCACTTCAGTTTTAGAAGTTGTATTGTTTACTTTTCACATGTATTCCTGAGAAGAAGCAACTTAAAGAGAAAGGATTCAATTTGCCATACAATTTGAGGGGACACAGCCATGTAGTAGGAGTGCATGGCAGGGACATTGAGAACATGGCCATGACCATGGTCATAGTCATGGTTAAGAACATGAGCAGAGAGAACGTTGGAGATCATCTCATGTTAGCCATTCTATTCAGCCCAGGACCCCAGAACCCCAGAACCCCAGGACCCCAGGTTTCTAGGACCTCAGGACCCAGGACCACAAGACCTTAGGACTTCAGGGCCCCAGTCAGGTCTCCAGGTCCCCACGACCTCAGGATCCAGGACTCCAGGATTGCAGGACCCAGGTCCCCAGGACCTCAGGACCCAGGATGACAGGACCCCAGGATCCCAGGACAATAGGACCTCAGAACCCCAGGACTCTAGGATCCTAGGACCCCAAGAGTCTAGGACCATTAATTCTGTAAGCCCATTCATGGGATTCAGAGTCTGCCTTCTGGACCCGGCTATACCACTCCTGGGCGTATACCCAAAAAATACTGCAACATGTAACAAGGACACATGCT
>NW_022196905.1:165592288-165596926 GCF_008632895.1 Mastomys coucha | reverse complement strand
AAAAAAAGTCAAAATAAACCCTATTCTCCTCTTTTCTTTCTACTTCTCTCTCTTCTTCCTCCACACCTCTATATTTTTACGTTAAAATATCTGGACAGTGTAATAAACTATAAATTCAAGTACTTTACCCAAACATACTGAATTCCCCAGACTTCTGTGTGCCCAGAAATTCTCATTTGAGAATTCAAGCCCTCCTTGTCAAGCAGGAAGCTCTGGGCTACACATGTGGACAGTAAGAGCAGCTGTAGTTAGTAAGACCCAAACCAGAAGTGTAGAGGCCCACAGACCCAACCTAGGTATTAGGGAGGCATTTTATGGTCCATGGATTGCCCTCCTCAAAAGAGGGTTTTCTGTCATGGTATAACATTTTGGATGCCTGGTGGCTGGTATCATGGTGGCAGAATGGAGGTGAGAGTATTGGAAGTCTTATGGACGTGAGAATTGGAAAGGTGCAAACTAAAGCAAATCTATCACAGATGTCAACCATCAACTGAGAATCTTCATTCATGGAGATGTTGAATGAGCTTCTTGACCAGGGCTAACTGGGAATGATCAATTTCTATTTGTGGTTCTTGCCCTTTGTCTTATGTGTAGTTTGCTCTATTCATTAGACTTTTTAATATTACACCATGATATCCACAAAGTGGCAGAGATAGGAGTGAGGGACATGTCTTGGGAATATTCTTGAAACAACCCTGAGAAATCGCATCCCTACACTTATGAGTGAGATGCTTTATGCTTCTGGTATCTTTAAGATGGAAGATGAGAGAGATGTTTTTTCTTTCTTGGCTTATGAGTTCCATGTCACTGTATGATACACCACACCCTACCTCTCACATACAGACTCATTTCAGAGATATTGCTGTAATAAACTGCATTTCACAATTGAGTCACATAGAGTTGGTTTCTTCTCGGTGCTTGTAAAAGTTATTTCTATGCTATATTGTAGGATCGTAAATGAGGAATTGCATTCTGTCCAAAACAAAAGCCAATGTACATATCTTAATTAAAAATACTTCATTTCCAGGAATGCTAACCTTCTCTGTACCTTTGGCCAGTTGTCCATTTTTGCTAGTGGAAGGTTTTGCCTTGACATTGACAGCTGCTGAATGGCCAGGGCTGTGGTTGCTGAAGCCTTGCAAGGCAGTGGAACTTTCTTCTTACAAAACAAATAACAATCGAGTGTGCCCTGCCCACTGACTTTTTCTTCCTCAGAGGATTTTTCTTTAGCTAGTAAAGCTACTAGACAACAAAAGAATGTTGTCAATTATACTCATAGTATTCAGAGTAAACAAACCCACAGAATACCCTACGTATCATGAATCACGACGGATTCACAGCGTCTTTTCTGGAAGCATAGCTCATGCCAGAAAAGCATGTTGCTTATTTGTGAGGCAAGGTGGCTACCAAGTGGTTGTGGTTCATGGAGCTCAAAACAAATACAGGGAGTGTCAAGACTGAAAGAATTCAGATCATTGTAACAAACGGAGTTGGAATGAGAGAATTCACATACTGTGAGAACCACAAACTCAGCCAAGATGAGATGTGAGCAGGCACTGTTGGGGGGAAGTCATCCTTGTGAGCACACACTGTTGGGGGAAGTGGTCCTTGTGAGCACACACTGTGGGGGGAAGTGGTCCTTGTGAGCACACACTGTTGGGGGAAGTGGTCCTTGTGAACACACACTGTTGGGGGGAAGTGGTCCTTGTGTGCATACACTGTTGCGGGGAAATGGTCCCTGGAGATCTGGTGACCAGGAGTGCCAGGAATGTTCAGTCTGTGGACACCACATCTGCCAAGCACAAGGAACTGAAGCACACTGAAAAAGCAATCCTATGATTCCCTTCCTCTTCAGTGGGTGTGAGGGGATGCTTTCTACACAGATCGACACTGTTATTTTGGTTCATCATTATCTACCATCTGTAATCAAGTGTTCACTATAGACAGTGTTTGAAGTCCAGGGAAAATCGAAAACTACTGGGGCAATGTTAACCCTACTGGAAATTACAAGGCAGTACATTTAGGTGGCAATAACCCCGAAGTGATGCAATACACTTTTGAAATTTAATGTTTTTCTACAGCAGCCAAGTTGCAAAGTGCTAGAAAGTTATCGTTCGGAGTACCCCAACACCTTTCTCCCAATTCTTAGGACATTAGACAAGCCTCACATCATTTACTATAAGATGTCCTGACCTTACCTGCTGAGGTTCTTACTGGGTTGGGAAATATTCAGAGTCCTAGCCTCTGTCTGATATCTCTGCTATGAGTCTGGACTGGACACAGTCTAATGAAACAGAATGTGGACTAGGATCACACACTTGGCAGAGAAACCTTGGGCAGTGAGGCATGACATTCTGGTCCTCAACTTGCTTCAACTCAAGTAGCTCTGGAAAACACTTTGGCACTTATTTTTCTTAGACTTTGAATCCTCCAGAGCCAAGCTTCACAAAGATGCGCTTGCCATCCGTGTGGACTTAGAAGTCACGAGCCAAGGCTGGCCTTCTCTGTAAGGGCTCAGGCTCATCTCTCAGTTTTCTCTGGAGGTTCCCAATGGTTGAATCTTGCCTTTCCTAGGTTTGGCTAGCTTTTCTCACCACTCCTTTCACTCCGCTGCTGGACTTCATGTTCTGTTCTTGTCTTTTGAAGTTTTCACTTCATAACGGTGGTATGTTAACAAACATTAATTCCAGGCATAATGGTACATAGATATAATTTAGTACTCAGCAGAATGAAGCAGAAAGGTGGAGACTTTAAGGGCAGTGTTTATAGTAAGTGCCTGTCTACAAACAAAACAAACAAATGAAGCAAAGATAAGAGTCTCTGTCTCCCAGATTTATTACCAGCTGGTTCTGTAGGTTCAGCATTAGCCACAATGCTTGAAGGGTCATTGTGCCAGCAATGTTGAGTTTGCCTGTTTGCTTTGCCTCCTCTTGCTTCAAGAAACTACACACCCTTGGCTCATGTTCTGCTTCTCCATCCTCATACAGAGAGGTCTGGAAGAGTTCCTCTCTCAGGAGATTGCTTGCACCAGCTTCTTCCTCCATCTATGTTTAAGAAATGTAGGCTTTTCCTGTGGTCACCTAAAGAATCCAGGATCATGCCCACCTCTCAACACTCCTGGGTCATTTTCAAAGTGATCTCTGCCGTCTATTGTAACATGGTAACAGGTGCCCGCTATGAGAAAGGAAGTAGCTGTGAAATGCTGTTATTTTGCCTACTGCAGCCTCGCCGGTCCCTATTCTCCTAGATTTCTGGAGGTTAAACTTTAATTTAATATACACCTGCTCTTTGATTTATGATTGGGTTACATCCTGGCAAACATATGGAAAGCTGAAGGTTCTGAAGTCAGAGGTGCATTTACTGCATCTGGCCTGCTGAGTGTTACAACTCAGCAACAAGCATACTGTATGTAGCCAGGGACTGTCTGTCCTCGTGATGGAGGAGTGACTGGGAGATGCAGCTTCTTGCCAAGCCACATGTCGTTCCCTGCCATGCCCAGGGTTGCTGTCTATTACGATGAGGGGAAGGATAAAAACTCAAAATCTGAAATACAGTTTTTATTGAAGGCATATCCTCTTTATATCAAAAGACCAAAAAGTCATAGACTGAAGCTTCAGAAGTGAGGGGCCATGTTATTTGAATGACTTTCTCTTTCTCTTCCTTCCCAAAACATGCATCCATGGTCTGCCCTTTTCCTTTGACTTTAATACTAAAACAATACTGCTGGAGTCCCAAGCACCGTGGCAGCCCCAGGGTAGGTATAATTTCTGTCAAGCATAAAGGGAGCTATGTTGAATCCCAACACATAGATTTATTTATCTTGCCTGAATCTGGCATGTTGCCCTATAAGGATTGTGGGTCCAGAGTAAGAGTCATAATTTGGACCAGTGTACTGTTTTTTTGCTTTGTTTTGTTTTCCTTTCATTTTTTCTTTAACTCAGGTGATATTACTCACCTTATCAATGATCTGCTGCCTAAAACATTACAGCCAAGGATTGTTCTATATAGCATTAATTCCTAGGAAAGAATAAACCTCTCTTCACATTGCTCTGCCTCAAGCGAGTACAGTTCCCTGAGGATGAAGTTGATGTTACTGTTCTGTCCTCTTTTGGGACGTATGACACATACTCACAGGCACACCCCCCCCAAACACACTAACACCTCCACACACGTATCCACAAGTGCACTCATACATATGCCCCATACACCCCACACTCACTGACAGGATTGATCCTGGCGCATCTGTGAACACAGCCTATCTCATGCACCACAGAACAAAGAGCCAATGCCACTTAAACTGGGTGAATTTTTTCCTGTCCCTCGCATCTTAGTGTGAGGACATGCAGCCCAGGAAATGAAAAGTGTTGAACCTTTTTGAGGAAGGTTTACAACATGGCAAGACCATCGATTGCTGCATGATGAGAAAATGAAGAAGGATGTGGCACATTTCATGATATTGATCCAACCTATTAGCAACAGTGTCAGGTCACTCCATCCTCCAGATCAGGATGATGCTCCAACTACCTTGGGCGGAAAGATGACAGAGCCAGTGAAAGAATTCCCTTTGCAGAAGAGCTCTCTCTCTCTCTCTCTCTCTCTCTCTCTCTCTCTCTCTCTCTCTCTCTCTCTCTCTCTCTC
>NW_022196905.1:165588470-165592219 GCF_008632895.1 Mastomys coucha | reverse complement strand
GAGAGAGAGAGAGAGAGAGAGAGAGAGAGAGAGAGAGAGAGAGAGAGAGAGAGAGAGATGGGGGCAGGGCAAAGGGGCCAACAAGAGTGTGAAAAAGGAGCCAGAGAGCTGGGAACATTAAGAACGGAACAGACAACAGCATTTATCAGCTGGGAGCCAGGGAACCAGGCAGTCCAGTTATGACCTGCCAAGATGTTGAGGTCATAAATTTTTGAGAACTTGAATTGAAGAATAAGTAGTTGTCTAAACAAATAGCATGAAGAGACAGGGTGATCTTTCAGCAGCTTAGGCACTGCTGTTCACAGTTAGACTCCGTGGCTTTTGGAAGGGTCTGGTCTTTTTTCCCCATCCATTGTCATACACGGCAATCCATCATCACAGATGGATGATGGGAAGGGGATGGAGCTCAATCTTTGCAAGGCTGTCTCATTATGAAGGAACAACACTTCTTGCATGGGGAATTAGTGACAGTAAAGGAGTAGTGTTGCCAGAACTGATTCTTAGTTACAGAAAAGTGGCCATGGTGAAGAGAGAGCTTTAAGAGCAGGAGGAAGAGCTAAGAAGCTGTTCAGAGTGAGGTACATGAAAGGTAGGACGGGGTTAGAGCTGGGCAGGGAGACAGACAGGTAATGGGGCTTTGTCACAGATACCAGGAGCTTGTGACCAATTTCAGTCTCCTGTGGACCCCAGCAATTCCCTCACCCTCCTAAAATTCTACCAGGCAACCTCTCTCACCTTGATAAGGCTCTGGTTTTTGGGAAGTTCAAGTCAAGGCCCATAAACTCCTGTGTGTTGTGCAGGGCAGATGCAAGTTTGTACAGTTCCTGTCTCCAAACAGATTCCAGGCCCATGAAACACCAGGCAGGACACCTCTGTAAACCCTGCCTAAGGCCATAGGAAGGTGTTATAAACGTTCATCATCACTCATTCACTTTTTAAATGGCCACTCATGTAAGTGGTAGCTTACAGCTCCATCCCATGGAAGAAACATGAGCATACAAGATGTCACTCCAGGAATTACTGCTCTTCCTCCCAAATCACTTCCATTTCTGTTGACTTTTTGCACCCATTAAGTGAGCATGCTCCTAGCTTTCTTCCTCAAAGAACAGCTCCTCCAGACCCCTACATTTTCTCCTTCAAAGAATAGTTTCTACCAGGCCCACCTCACCCCCATATTCTACCCAACTGTTTACTCCCTTGGATGCAAATCTAGAAAGATCCTTCTGCCAGCCTTCCTGTTACCCCATGGAGCTGTTCCACTGGGTCCTTGTCCCCTACTACTCCATTCAAACAGCTCTTTTACCAGTAACCACGCTGCTCATTGTATGCATCTGACTTGGCTCTGCTCAACACTGGGTTACCTTGCTGGATGCTCTTCCCTCTGCTTCCAGGGCCCCAAACTTTCTACTGAGCATCTATCTTTTGTGACAGTCACCCCCAGTTCTGCTCACACACTCTGAGTGAGGGAGAACTTTTAGTCTTAGCTCTGCCATTTCTGCTGTCTTCTCACTCCTTTAATGACTCTATAAGACCTTAGGCTTTGTATATTATCCATTTGGTGCATGGCCTCAGATCCTTTCTCACTCAGCCATGCACTGTCCTATAACCCAGGTGACCACCGGAGACCACATTACAACAGCCCCCATTCCTGGCTTCCTTCAGTCTGGCTGCCTCTAGGGAGAGAACTGTAGAAATGGAATTTTCCTTGGCTCCAACTCTCACTGGCTCCGGGCATACTGCTCCCTTTCCATTTCTCCTTCAAGCCTGAAAGTGGTAATGACATTCCATATTTGCTGGTCCCTCGATGCTCACCATCTCTTGTAAACTCCTCGCATCCTGCCAACATCTCCGTAAATAGCCCCTTTATTAAATTCTTTCCAGTTAAAGCCTTTTGAATGTGTCAGTGTTTCCTGCAGGGCCTTCCAGGATATGCTGATGGCTCTGGGTTTCTCTCTCTTACTCAGACATCTAAACTCTAGACCCAGATTCAAATGAGTTCCAAGCAGATGTTTAGTAGTTATTCCAAAGTTCACATGCTCCAACATGAGCATCTACTGCTAAATCACACCTACTGTTTTAGTTAGGATTTCCATAGCTGTGAACAGACACCATGACCAAGGCAACTCTTATAAAGAACAACATTCAATTGGGGCCAATTTGCTGGTTCAGAGGTTCAGTCCATTATCATCAAGGCGGGAACATGGCAGCATCCAGACAGACATGACACCAGAGGAGCTGGGAGTTCTACAACGTCATCCAATGAAGTCAGGAGCAGAATGGCTCCCACATGGCTAGGAGGAGGGTCTCAAAGCCCATGCCCACAGTGACACACTTTCTCCAACAAGGCCATACCTCCCAATAGTGTTACTCCATGGGCTAAGTGTATTCATACCACCACACCAGCTAATTCCATTCTCTTCCCCATTTCAGGGATGACAACACTCTCCTTTTCTATGCTCATTTCTAAGGTCCTGCACTTCTTTCTCTCTTCTTCATCTAGCATCCTACATCTCTAAGAATTGGGCCTGGGGTCTCAAGAAAATAACCACACAACATAAAGTGTTTTAGCAAGACATGGAATTTCATTTCCCTAGAAGGGTGAAGATTGTGCTAAATCAAACAAGCACACCTGGTGGGGGATGGGGTCCCACTGGGCACTCATTGATTCCTAATGCAAAGTTGAATGGCCTGTGCCGAACTCTGCTCAGAACTCAGCCTCACATTCTGACATGATTGACCAATACAGAGCAGCACAGTTTCCATGGAGAAATGAAACTGGAGGAAATAAAATGCTAGAATAATCTTATCACATGATCAGCAAGAGCACCTGGGAGGCACAGGCCTTCACTCACCCTGAGTAGTGTCATCATCAGCAAATATTTTCATTTTTCTATGTTAGGTACATCTGTGAAATCCACAGGATATTTGGGGTTTATTTTCTCCTTAGCCCTTTTCAAATTTCTTTTGGCAAGTTACACACTCTTTGCCTACCTGGTTAGCAAAGATAAAGACACCAATCCAATAACAGCTTTTGTATTGCATCATACATAGACCAAAGTGCCCAGGGACTCTCTTTCTCTTTATTATAATGTGTGCACTGGTTAGAGTCCAATATGTAGAGATTCTGTGTTCTCTTGGTCAGGAAGACAGGTGACTTGCAAAAGGGTCCTGTCATACTCTGGCCCTCACTGATCCTGGAGGACCAGAGTCAAACACTGCCTGTCCTCCCTGACTGTTGATCCTCATTGTACAGGATCCCCAGCCATGTTGAACATCCAGAAGGATGGCTTTAGCAGTCTCGTAGATTTCAACTTCTGGAACATGGACAGCTGGGGCAAAACTACTCAGTTTTCAGTAAATTTGATTTTGTTATTGCTCAGAATCCTGAAGTGCTAAAGCCTACCAAAGTTAACAAAAGCTTAAGTAATTGCCATAGTTAGACATACATTTTTTGTGTGTGTGTGGTTTATTTTATTTTATTTATTTACATGTAAATTTCTCCATTCCCAGTTTCCCCTCCAAAAAACAAAGAAACAAACAAAAACAACCAAAACAAACCCTTGTTGCCTCCCACTTCCCCATGCCTGCCACCCTGCCCTCTCCCACTTTCTGGCCCTGGCATTCCCCTACACTGGGGCACAGAACTTTCACAGAGCCGAGATCTTCTCCTCCTATTGATGATGAATTTGCAATCCTCTACTATACACATGCTGCCTGAACAATCAGACCACTCCATGTGCAGTCTTTGG
>NW_022196905.1:165566418-165581566 GCF_008632895.1 Mastomys coucha | reverse complement strand
GGAAGGGGGCAGCTAAGGTTGCTGTTCCACCTCTTGTCACTTGGAAGCTGAGAGGATCCTGTCCCTGCCTCCCTGTGTCTCCCCTGCAACTCCTGGGGCCTGTGCCTCCCGTCTGGCTGCTCTGGAATTCACTCTGTAGACCAGGCTGGCCTCAAACTCAGAAATCCACCTGCCTCTGCCTCCCAAGTGCTGGGATTAAAGGCGTGCACCACCACTGCCGGGCACATTCTTTGTTTCTTAAAAGCAGTTTAAAAAATGTAACCACAAATAGCTCAGTACATGCTTGGGAACTTTTATAACCTCTCACCATCTAGCAAGCATCGGTAAGTCTCATCCTCCATAAAGAACTTACTCAGATTTTCTCTGATGTGGCTTTAAGCTTTCACAATTTTATCTTCACATTTTATCTTTCATTCTTAGGAGAAAAAAATCTCATTCAAAATCTATCTATATCTAAATTATAACTCTTTTTTTAACCACAAAATAAATTCATACTCATAGTCTTCTAAAAATTTTCTCTCTCACAGCTACTTAGAGTTTCTTTCTTATTTTATTCTCCAGAAAGAGTCGACTCCAAATCACATGCATGGTGCATTGTAGCAAATTCAGATTACCTGCACGTATACTTTTACCAACTAAGCTTTTTGTCCTGTATCCAGTCATGAGAAACCACCTTAACATGCATGTATGCATATGCAAGTGGGCAACACACACACACACACACACACATTCACAAACACAGAGCTATGGTCTCAGAGAGCTCAAGAATTAGAAAAACTATACAGTGTTAGCAAGAGTCTTCACACATTATTGATGATTGGAAGTAGGGGAACATTCTTTGTAAACTATGTGTGTAACAAAACTACACATAGAACACCCAAACTTTACAAGTTAACCCTGCAATTAAAGTTTTAGGTACTTTTTTCCTAGCTAGAACAGAGTTGAATATACAACCCCATTAGCCAGTACTCTAATTTCTCTTCCTTCCCAATTCACCTTCAACTTTCTAGAACTCTCCCCTATGCCTGGCCAATTGTTAGTTACAAAGTATGATTTTAGCATCCTTTGTCCTGAAGACTCCACTGCATCTAATGCCAGGTGACTTTTCATCCAGTCCTTCAGCTTCCTAGCAACTCTGCAGGCCTTGGTGCTTTCTTTCCTATACACTGCAAGTTTTATTGATGTCCTGGTCCTGGAGTGCTGATTCTCTAATCCCTCTTAGGATCAAGTTGCTAAGATCCCACAAGAGGCCTCAGTGGGTCCTAGTGTTACTGTCAATTCTGGTTGTGCCTGGGGAGTGTTTCATTTGCTGTCATTATACACAGTGCAGATGGGCAGATGGGTGCTACCTGTCCCAACCATCCCTGATCGTCTCCCTCTCTTCACCAAAGAAGACAATGCTAGTATTGACATTAACATGGACATTGGATTTGGATTCAAGGAATCGAGCCAATTAATCAGTCATCCCCCCATGGATCTTCTGTCAGAGGCTGTAGTTCCCTTTCGTTTGGAGATCATCATCTCCAAACCTCAGTAGGCGCTCAGGAGAATGTCGAAGAAAGAATTCCCATCTTCCTTATTCCTCAGCCTTTTACCCTCAATAGAGCTTTTGTTCCTATTCTCCCTGGACCTTGTGTTTCTCTGGTTTTTTTTTTTTTTTTTTTTTTTTTTTTTTTTTTTTTTTTTGAGCGTCATGTGACTGACATCTCAGTCACATTCTTACACCCAGAAAGTCTCCAATGAGTAAGGCAGTATTTCATGGTCCAATTCTCTTATTTTGCTTTGTGCAGAGTTACCCAATTGCTTTGGCATTTGCTTTGAACCCTTCCCATCACATTGCTGATGATGCTTTTGATACTGGGTTTCTGTTAGGTCTGGAGTCAAGAGATATCTCCACATCTAAGGTCACCACAAGAAAGTGGCAGGGTACAAGCCCCAGGTAGAGGATCAATCCTCAAAACAATTACACAGCCTCAAGAATATGACCAAATGATCCAAAGTATTTCTGCAGGAAGGTAGATAGTTAAGATAAATCAAACTAAAGAGCACACAGTGGAGGATCGCCCAAGTTTTTACTTCTGATGCAAAGGGGCCCTGGGCACCACTTGGAGTGGTCTGAGCTCAGCCTCGCCCTCTTCCATGATTGGCTAATACACAAGTGCACAGCACAGCTTCTAGGAAGAAAGCATACCTGAGCATGTTTTAGTTTCAGGAAGTGCTGGCCCCGAAGAAACTTGAGTTTCTGCCAAGTGGCTTCTTCACAATTTTCTTCTAATGGATTTTGTCTTATTTGACCTTTCGATAGAAAACAAAGAACATTTCGATGACATTTTCCATAGACCCAGCCCACCAGGAAAATATTTTTGGTTCAGCCCTTAAAAGAAATTCAGAATATAAAAAATTCTGCAACACCTTTATGAGCCCCAGCCAACCCCAGGCTAAGCTTCATGTTTGTTCTTGGTCACATTAGGTCATATTTCTCCTTCTGCTTTTCTGCAGTCTGTTTCAGAAGGCCCTCAAATCTACCCTTTACAAAGGAAAGAACAGGCAGGATGTCCGGGGTACCCCCTGAATCCCAGGACCTGGTCGACACAGGATTGGAAGTTGAAGACCAACTTCTGCTATCCAGTCAGATCCCATTTTTGTTTGTTTGTTTGTTGGTTTGTTTTTGTTTTTTGTTTTTAAAAGAAAATTCAGATGGTAACTCTCCCACTCAAGACTTGGTGGGCAGTAGCTGCCCATTTCCTACTTAGAACCAAACCCTTTACAGTGGCCTACAAAGTTTTCAGCGAACTAGATGTTCACTTCAACCATGCTGGTCACCTCAAAAGCTCCAGACAAGATCTGTCTTCCCTCTCCCTGGAATTCTGTTCTCTGATAGGAGTTTGACTAACTACTTCACTTTCTTCAAGGGCCTTCCTTTACTAGATAGCAAATGCCACTTCCTCCATTAGTATGAGTCTATCTATCTTAATGACTCCACTTAAAGTTGATAAACAGCTTTTCTCCCATTTCCAGTATCTGTTCACTGTAACACCCCACCCTTAATAGGAGTTACCATTTGTTGCCCATATAATGTCTGTGTTATTGGTTTTCTATATTTACTTTTTTGGATTTTTAGTTGCAACAATATTTTGCAGTATATTTGTGGATGGCTTTATTAGGGTCATCCTTACTCCCTGCAAATGATGTAAATGATAGAATATTGTGCTGCTTTAAAGCTACAAAGAATAGGGCTAGAGTTAATTTAGTTATAAAGAACAGTCATATAAGAACAGGGACTTCATTTTGACCCTTGAGCCGTGCTTGCAAGATAAATGATGGTTTGTTTGTTTATTTATTGTTTGTTTGTTTGAATGAATGAATGAATGAATGAATGAGTGAAAGTCAATCCAATTAAGAAAGTTTATAAAACTTTCTCAAGGCAGCTCTGACCTTGGGTTCTCCTCTGCCCTTGCTTTCTTCCAGAGTGGAACACAGTATTTGGAGGGCAGAGAAGTGCTCACTTGCTTCATGACCTTAGCAAACCACTTAACCTCTCTTTAGACTCACTTGGCTCCTTTACAAAATGAAACAACAATGTCAAGTCTCAGGGTCACTGTGAGAAAAAAGTTAGGAATACACGTCAGCACAAACTTACACACTACACTTAGCATGGTGCCTGGACCCCACGAGTGCTGTTAAACTGGAAGCAGGGAGCTGGTTTCATTGTGAACGTGGACGTTCAATCCCAGACATACTGTACAGTCTCCGAAGAAGAGGAGATGTTGTTTAGACATGAAATCACACCATTCCTCTCAGTGCTGGACCCTCTGAAGATAGAAGTTCTGGATCCAGCTGTTAGCCACCCAACAGGGTGAAGACTTGAGAAGGCCCCATAATTGAGGTTATCTGTGTGCATTACATTCTAAGCAACAAAAACTAGAAGCAGCCATTTAAACGTCAGAGAAAACTATCTGCACTACAGAGACAATTCTGCCCAGGATCAGCCAACGTTAAGTAAGTCATTCCTAACAAAGGCATTAGAGCAGGTTTTAAAATGTTGCTCTAAACTGTAGGCATTCGGCCATGGGTTGAATCCTGCGCATTTTGGTGTTCACTG
This sequence comes from Mastomys coucha, assembly GCF_008632895.1. Classification (NCBI taxonomy): domain Eukaryota; kingdom Metazoa; phylum Chordata; class Mammalia; order Rodentia; family Muridae; genus Mastomys; species Mastomys coucha. Next base: position 165,577,464 of record NW_022196905.1, on the reverse strand, counting down.
GTCCTACATCTGGTCTCATTCCTTCCTGATGTGAGAGTCTGTTGTCATACCAGGATAGGGCCTGGCCAAATGACACTGTCGTGCTGACCTTTGTAAGTATTTCTGTTGAGACCTCCGCCCCAGAGTCCTTCCTTTCCTAAGAGCATCCACTGCTGACTGGAGTCTTTTCTTTATAAAAGGTTCATATAGAACTGCTACCACCTTTCCCTGAGACCCAGCACATGGGTGTGCTGAATGACAAAACCATCGTAGAGGGGAGGCTGTAAATTTTCCCACTGAGGCTGATGTATAGAGGCTGGCCCCATGCCCAGCTATTCTCTTTCATCCACTTATAGACAATGGACAGATTCAAGGATGGGATGGGCAAGCACATATCATTTGTCAATATACATAGGTGTAAACTTAATTTGATGCCAATTAATTCAGATTTCCATGGGAACTTATTAGATAATGGTTCAAACATTAATTGACCCTGCCTTACAGAGTGGCCTCAAAGGTAAACCTGAATTAAGCATCAAGAATGAAATAGTTGCTTGTTGTGGATATAAATCTTCTGTAACTACACGACACTCCTCTGACACTAGCCTGTAATAGTCTGCCTCTGAGTGATATACATGTGCTTCTCATTTTTTTTCTGAACTCTTTAAAAAAACATATTCAGCCTTTTCGGAACACCAGAAGTGAATTATTAGTCAAATCTTTTTTTTTGAATAATTATGAATAAAAAATATTTATTGAAATGCGCAGCCATTTAAATTTGTTGCCAAATGAAAGGCTGAATTGACGTTTGAAGAGCCATCCATCACAGTTTGGACAGTCTACCGGCCACACCCTCAAGCCCAGGAGTCCTATCTTTCTTGCACCTGCCTTGCTGCGAGCATTTTCCAAATGGGACACCATTTTCATGAGCATTTGGGATCTTTGCCTCTAGGGATTAAAAGTGAAAAGCACCAGCTTCAACATGAAGAAAAGACTAGGCGTCTGAACTATACTCACTTAGTTAGGGTTTTACTGCTGTGAACAGACACCATGACCAAGGCAACTCTTATAGGGACAACATTTAGTTGGGGCTGGCTTACAGGTTCAGAGGTTCAGTCCATCATCATCAAGGTGGGAACATGGCAGCATCCAGGCAGGCATGGTGCAGGAGGAGCTGAGAGTTCTACGTCTTCATCTGAAGGCTGCTAGCAGAATATTGGCTTCCAGGCAGCTAGGATGAGGGTCTTAAAGCTCACGTCCACAGTGACACACCTACTCCAACAAGGTCACACCTACTCCAACAAGGTCACACCTACTCCAGCAAGGTCACACCTCCTAATAGTGACACTCTCTGGCTGAGCATATTATAAACTGCCACATATTCCAAGTTTAAAAAAAATGATTTTTTTAAACTCATGCACACTCTTCATTTAAAGGAGTCTAAAACAGAGGAGGCAAGGCAAAGAAAGAACCTAAAATCCTACTTTTTTTCTGTGGGACAAAGGTTTAGGAAACATTCCTTCCCTCCACTAGGTCAGCCTTCCCTCCCTCAACCCTGCAGTTGTCATAGACCTCAATGTGGGCTATGGCTTCTGACAGGGGCAGTGGGCTTCCTACCAAAGGGCTCTCATCCATCTCTCCTGGTAATTAATTCTAATACAGCTCCATTTAATACCATGAGAGCTGCTGTAGGGCATGGTTTTACAAGATATTGCAAAGCCTAATTGAAAATTTCTTTACCTTATTTGAAAAACAAGCTTTTCTAAAGGTATTTAGAAATATGTAAGAGCAATGAAAATGCAGCTCAGAGACTCTGCTCCTGGCTGTGGAATACATCCAAATTGTGGCTCTGTCTACTAGGCACATGAGCCCAAAGAACCAAGCTAGGCACTGGTCCTAAGTCACTGATCTACTTAAAATTAGAATTGTAATAAAAGTTGCCAGCACTTGAAGACACCACAAAAGTTGGATAGAGGACACAGAAATCATGCTAGAACTGAGCTGGACGCTCTGTCTTGCTATCCAGCTTTCATGGTCACCCAGCTGTAGATTCTATCTGTTACAATACTGATCTGCCCATTAGAGTGCCGCCGCCTCTGCCTCCCTCCTCCATCCTCCCCCTCCATCCTCCTTCCTCCCTCTTTCCTCTTCCTTCTTTGTTCTCCTCATCCTCCTTCTACTGAATTTAAAGCTTGTTTCAAGGAAGGGAGTCAGTGCCTAATTCTATAAAATCTGTTCAAAAGACCGTGGCTACGAAGGTCACAGACTCTCTGGGATGGAAATGTAGTCCAATTGACATAGACTAGTACGGCTCCAGATCTCAGTCCGAGCACCTCTTGGGGCTTTGAGTGATGTTTATGTTCAGTGCAGAACATAACTCGTAATAAGTTACACTGCTTGGGAGAACGTGACTTTTGACTGTTCAACCATTAGCAGGAAATCTATATCACTCTGCAAAGCCCAGAAAGGGAAACGGCATTGACGGAACATAAGCGCCACAGGATGGAGAAGAGCGCTGTGGAACAGGGTCTTTTGAAGGTGGCATGATTCTTGTACTCAGGAGCGCATAGCAGTGGTGACAGTATGCACATAGAAACAGAAAGAAGTCACCGAAGGAAGAGCAAAGCAGGACGGGAAGAAAAAGGAGGCGTGGGAAGGGTAAGAGGGAGTGGAGTGTAAGTCTGCTCACAGTACATTGTATATGAGTTGGAAACCGTCTAAAATTTAAAAACTAACATAGCCTTTTAAAAGTTTCTAGTATTTGCATGATGCTCGGAGTACAGCAGGCACTGCTCTGGGCAACTCTATAGGGGGCCAGGGGTCCTCTTTCCACGTTGCAACTCAGAGAGGTTTAGCAACCCTCCCAAAGCCACTGCATGCAGTTACAGAAACCCTGGATAACTTGCCTTTTATCATTTGCTGTCCAGGAGCATCATGTTTCACACTCTCTTTTTCCAAGTGGGGAAAGAGAGGTCAAGGACGTGAGGTGTGGCAATTGCCATAACAGGTACAGCGGAGCTGGCGAAGAACGCAGGTGCGAGGTCCGCTCATTCCTCACAGCCTCGCAGCCTTCCCAGAGATGAACCAAAACGCACGTGCTCCCCTGAGTCTCCCGTACTCTGCCGGCTCTGAGGCAGCATTGGTTTCCTTTCAACTCAGACATGTCTTCCTCTGTACTTGGCTATACATCCGCTATACATCCAATTTAATAACATTATATCCTTACACTTTTTGTTACACTTGACCTTAATATTCTTTGCACTTGTTGAGCAGTTCTGTTATAGGGGTTGAACGAGATTTTTTTCCCCAGATTCCCCAGGGTATTGATAAGTTTTGATCACGGTCTACACTGGAATAGCTTTTCCCTTTTGGGGGTTTAGAAAAAAATGTCCAAGAGAAGCTTTTTAATGAATTTGAGAAATGTGTTCTAAGTAAAGAAGCAGAAAGCTTTGGGGAGACAAGAGTTCTACCCGGTCAGCCTCCCTTCTCCAGGAAGGTTTGCATGGCCCAACCTCTCTGACTAGCTTTCTGGGCCTGGTGCACACTCCACAGGGAGGACTTCTAGGCCAGCCTGCAACAGACTCGGACAGCCAGAGAGCCAGAGAGCCACATTTTTAGGCCCCGCGTTCCCAGAAGGCAGTCAATTCAGACATGCCTTCCTCTGTACTTGTTTATACATCCACTTCCAATTTAGTAGCATTGTATCCCTACACTGTTTGTTAGACTTGACCTTAATATTCTTTGCACTTGTGCTAAGCAACACCCCCAGAAGATTATCTAGCAAATAATCAGTTAATTTATTAAATCTAACTGCATAGTAACCAATTCCAAGCTCAGCTCATCTGCACTCCTCCAGGAGAGGAGCCGTCGGGCCTAGTAAGCACGCCTGGTTAGTAATGTCATAAAAAGATTCCAAACAGCTTTGAAAGCCACAAAATATTTATTTTTTAGTTAAATCCCGTTGCTCTGAACTCCAAAGTCTTTTTTTTTTCCATCTGCAGTATAAGTGAATTTTGTTGTTGGGGAATGTTGCCTTTAAAATAATGAGCTGTCAAGTGGAGCTTAGAAATAATTTAGTTATGTAGAATTTTTCACTGCAACAGCCATCCACATTAAAGGAACGCCATTTTGATCTGTAAATGCAGTTAGTGAGTTCTGAGCCTCGCACTTCAGCTTTTTGCAGAGATGAGACCTTTGTTCCTGCTTTTAGGGTGACCTCATTTAATAATGACCCCACTCGGTACCTACATGCTATATAACTTCTGTATAGTGACAGCTTCCAAAGTTAAGATTCTATTGTGTTTTCTTTACTTGAGAAACTTGTACAGGTATACAATGATATACGATCATATACATCCCCATGTTTGCCATTCCAGTTCCTCATAACCTCTCCAGCACCTCCAGCCACACTGTTCACTTCGTCCTCCAGCTCTTATCTCATGCCATACACTCTGCAATGCCTCCCGGAGCCCCAGTTAGGGTTAACTATACCTGGTCTACTCTTCTCAGAATGTGGGCCAGTTGTCAGTTTCTGCTTCGATTGTTGTCCTTTGCAAAAAGATGCTTCTGTGGCCAAGGTTGGGTTGAGAGCATCCAGGTCTGTGGATGTAAACACAGTTAGAAATGTAAAAAATACTTGGAAGGCAATTTGACAACCTGACCATTTAGCATATAACAGAAGATTTTTAACCTAGGGCCACCTAAGTCAGGGATTATAACATGAGGTAGAAAATCCATTTCTGTGGTATGGGCTTTCAATCCCATCAGAATGTGGTTGGTTACACTATAACAGTTGTGCCACTATTATTACCAGTGGGTGATGCTGCCTGGCAAGTCAGTACTATAGTGTGCAGGGTTCAGTGCTAAGCAGGATCATTGCTATCTTCTCTAACAACCCAAACTGTATCTATAATCCAAACCCATTTTAGCTTCCGATCCATATCTTTATATAGATGTATCTCATTTCTATCCAAGCTGATCTCCTGCCCTAAACTATTAATACCAGCAGCCCTCCTGCTCCTGGTGAACTATTTATTTGTGCAATGCTAGGAACCTGTGGATTGTGGCTGCAACACTGCTTCCCCCTCTCTTCTGTTAAATACTCACCGGCTACCTCCATCTCTCAACATTTCAACAAGACCTGGATTTGAATGCTATATTTTTTAACCTCTACTCTCCTCACATAGCACATCTTTGTTTCTGGAGAAGTGAGCCCCTTCCTCAGCTTCAAAAATGCTTCCCTGTAGCTCATCATTGGCCCATTCATTTGCCACAATTCATTCAGGATGAACATGTGACCTGATTAAGGATTCTGTTGGGATCCTCCTGTGGAGAATTTAGTAGGAATTTCTAGGGAGTTCTGCTCTGCAAGACTCTAGAAATGATCCCCGCTCTGTATGGTTTTATGTGTAATTTGGTCATCATTCTTTTGCTAGACAAACGCTAGTAAAGAAAATCAAGCAAATGTTCACAGAACCTATTGTCTGCTACTCTGAAGACTACCTTTTTTTTTTTCTGAACTTAATATCCTCTAAGGAAAACATTATTTATTGTTGGAGCTAATTTGTGTTTTTGTTTTCTATGACCCATGGCTAGATGCTCCCCACAAGAAGACTCTGTGCTGACCTGTTGGGATCGGATGTCCAGGTGCCCACCACTGTCTCCTTCTGCAGCCTTTCTCACGGAGATTAATGGAACAATCCTCCTCACTGGTGTTGCTGCCTCTAACCTCAATCTACAGCTATCCATCTTCCGCAACTGTTAACCTTGCCTTTCCAACATGGAAAAAATAGAAATCTGATTTTCCTAGATTCCAGTTCAGCAACTCTTGAAAATTTCCGTTTTTTTCTCTTTCTTTTTTCTTGGAACTTATAATTCATACGTATGAGGTAAACTTATTAGGAAATGAGGTAAGATAGAGACTGGAGAAGGGGCCAAACTTGGCCCAGGACTGTAGAGACTGAGGCAGGAGCCCGGTGGAGCAGAAGATGCAGCGGTGGTGGTGTCCTGTTTCAGTCTCTATTAGACTGTGTGCACAGAAACCACAGTATTGTCAAGGTGGGACAATGACAATTCTGTCATTTCTGTACAGGCAAGAAGAGCTGGTGGCTGCTTTTCCAATACCAAAGGAATGGGGGATACTTAGATACTTAGCTCCATCCTGCCTTATCAATTCCAAGAGTTGGACCACACAAAACACACACACACACACACACACAAAAACCAAAAAACAGAGCAATAGAGAGACAGACAGACCGGCAGACAGAAGGCCAACTGTGCGATAAAGATATTTGGGTTAGCCATGGGATAATATGTGTATTGCCTACAGTCCTTACAATATTATTCAATTCTGCTAATGACTGTATCCTAGGCTTTCTCCCTTATAATAATGCATTCACATAAACATTTTGTCTTCCTAGCAGTTTGATACCCATCTTATCTTTTCTCAGATCTTTCTCCTCTCCTGGGATTGTCACAATTCTCACTGGCATATCTGTACTTGTCTTTCAAGCCTCAGGATATTGTTTCCAAAGATGGTCTTAGTCCAACTTGGAGAATTTGGAGATTTAACTGGGAACTTTGAAACTGAAAACAAGAGAGTTCACAATCTCATTTTGGTGTCCAAGAGACAAGGTAGCACTAGATGGTTCTATTTCCTGACTGGAGAAACAAGGAATATAAAGGGTGGAGGAGGAGGAGGAGGAAGAGGAAGATGAGGAGGAGAAGGAGGAAGAAGAGATGGAGGAGGAAGAAGAGGAGGAAGAGGAAGAAGAGGAGGAGGAGGAGGAAGAAGAGGAGGAAGAGGAAGAAGAGGAGGAGGAGGAGGAAGAAGAGGAGGAGGAGGAGGAAGAGGAGGAGGAGGAGGAAGAGGAGGAGGAGGAGGAGGAGGAGGAGGAAGAGGAGGAGGAGGAGACATTTGTGATGCTTGATTCCAGAATACTGCTAACTAACATGCCCATCTCCTTTACTATAATTGAGCTCTCTTGGCTCAGCAGCCTCACAGCTTGGATCTAGACACTTTCAGTTTAATTTTCCCTCTTACATCTACATGTCTTTGGCTATAATTTCCATCTCTGACATGCCCATGTTCACTGTGTGTCACTTCATATCCAAAATCATGTTTTAAATCTCTCTCTCAAGTTCGTACTCCATCCACACTACTGCAGTGCCCTTCTACGGCACCTATAAAATCCTGCATTGTATGTATCAGTTTGGATGCTGAAGTCCTTTTGGGCCACAGAAAAATCTCTTCTCTGTTTTTTCCAACTTCTAGAAAGTCATTTATTTGATAAATATTTTTGAGTGACCAGTGTAATGAGTGCATCAACAAATTAATCAGGTAAATGCCATATAGGAAATTTAGTGCATTCTGTAACCTGGAAAACTAGAAATAAAGAAGTTTATACCAGATAAGATGATGAGACTCCTGGAAAACTGGCACATGCGTGTTCTATGAGTGGCATGAGATTAGTATGTCACTTTTGGTGATCAATATATTAATGTATAGCAAGTGTAATGAGAATGTTCACATCTTTAACCTAAATATGAATTCTTTCCACTATGAAAAAAATAGATTTAGAAAAACCTAAATATGTGCTTGATGATTATAATAGCCACAAAACTCAGGAAAGAAACTGCTGAATTATAGCACATCTCAGTGATAAAACTGTAATTTAAATAAGGAATGAAAAGAAGTAAGAAAACCACTACATTAGCTTAAATATAAAGCTGCAAAGGCGCCTCCCTGAGGATTAAATAGTACCAGAATACGCCATGCAAGCTTGCAAGGGAAAGAAAGTAATCAATAGTTCCATTGAGCTATGACACTATTGAGCTCTAAACCGTAATAACAAACAAAGGAAGGCATTTGGAAAGGTGCAATACTGGCATCCGGACCTTGGCAGTAACCAACAGTTGTCTAATTGTACTTAGAACCACTTCAACAGGAGAGAAAAACACACCTAGTGCTGGAAGCCTAGCCCACTACCTGGGCAAGAGAGGTCAAACATCTTGGAGGAGAGTCTAACAGTGCCACTTGAGTAGACCAGCCCAATTCCTAACTGCATTCTCAAGCTAATCCTTACTAACTGCCTTCTAAAGCTAATCCTTATACCCGCAGACACATGTAATTCTCATCCCTCATCAAAAAGGCTTCTCTTTGCAGCAGATGGAGACAGTGACAGAAAACCACAACTACCAAAATCCCAGGGATCAAATTTCTGGGCAGCCCAGCTCCTGAACCTCAGGCTTACAGAGCATCATGGAAGTGGGGGCAAAAAGACTGTACGAGTCAGAGGACCAGGACGTTGGATGGGAGACTGTGTCTCTGAGAAATAATATGGAAGCAAAGTCTATGATACCTCAACATGGCTGCCTGACTATGACCTGAACGATGACAGTCCCAACAGACACCCTAACATGGGAAGGGGGAGTCATGCTGTCCTTCACCTCTATACTAACTGCTCCCTAGAGGGAGAATTAGTCTCTCCCAGGGACAAGCTCCATAAGTGATTATCCAATGTCAAGTATTAAGCCCTGAAATCATATCTATACAAGTAACATTACACAGACTCATCAGTTGTGTTTGTATATTTATGCTTTTATAGCTATGTATATAACAAAATAATACCAAAGCCCATCACCTTACAAGGAATTGAGAAAGTGGACAGGAGAATGGCTGGAAGGAGAAAAGGAGAGTGAATAAATAGAAAACTATAATTAAAATATTGGAAATTCTTTAAAAAGTAGGCAATCATACTGTAAACAGTATATATAATACATTGCAGCACATATACACTATATTTATATACATATTGCACATGGCATACTTTTCAATGTCCACACAGAATTTTGACCCTCTATGGACAAAAATAATAGTCATATTGAATCATTAGCTTGTTGGTATTATATTTATTTTATCAAAACTGCCATTAATAAAAAAGACATTATAACAACACTTATTAAAAGAAATATCACATATTATTTCCATATTATGGGATATACCTGCCTAAAAAAATTCTTGAAGCATGAAATTCAGTGCATGCAACTGAAAACCCCTTTTACCCACACGATCTCAGTTGGCAAATTTGCATAATGATTTATGGACATTTGCCCTAACAGTTGCGTGGGGAGACGAAGCAGCTGCTCACCCGCTTGGCTTTGCCTGTGTTAACAAGAGATGGACAGCTGTGGTTAATGAAAAACAATTGCCAATGGTTAGCTGAGTCTTGAAGTGCATTTTGGTATTGTGAATCCAAAGAGGAAAACAGTGTCAGAATTATGGTACCTGCGCGTTCCCTTTCTCTCCCGGGACTCCACCTGGAAGGCAGCTAGCGGATGGGGCTATGGATGGGGCTCATCCAGCGCTGACTCATGATGCAATAGATGTAAAGAGTAAAATTTGTAGGCAGCTAGAAAGAACAGGTGGATCACTGAGCTGCGGATTGATGTCTTTACCGGGCTCCACTGGCTAAGACTACAGGATTCAGAGTAAGTTCGAGCTGCCCAACAAAACTTGGGAAACACCAGGCAGGACCCTGATTCCTGTTATCCTTATTGAATGGATTACCTTCTGTGAGCAACGTTTTGCTCAGACAACGGGAAAGACTTGAAAGCCACCCCATCCAGCTCCGTGCTTCCCTAAGCGTTCAAGAGGCATCGTCACAGACAGGTAGCCTTTAAGCCTGGTTGCATTTGGGCATTTGTGACTTTGAGAGCCCTCAGTCACTTCTTCTGAGCATGTCTTCTGAGTTAGTGTTGGAATGACAGTGGGACTCAAATTACAAATCGGGTAATTAGTGAACTGTGCAGTGGAATATTTTTAATATATTGCAAGTTTCAGTTCATATACCACAACTTAATTGAATTTGCCCTAAAGCCCTTCAATTAAACATTGTGCAGAAACTAGCATTTTCAAGATAAATGTGGGCCTTGACCAAACTCCAAGAAAACAAAATGGTAAGTTTTTGAAAGGTTAATAACATTTTCTTAATCGAAGCAATAATGGAGATGAAGAGGCAATTTTCTCTCTTATCATGCCGCAGAGTTGATATGCCCCTCCCAGGCCAAGCTCTCAGGAGTTCAGCTGAGAAAGCAGAAGCCTTTGCAACCATTGGTAAATGGGACCCCTTCTGAGCATGCGCTCAATCTATCGCCGCCATGGCTAAGTCAGTATGCACTGCCCTTCCCAGTTTGTCTCCGGCCTTCCCAAGTTCTTTATTCTTCCTTTAAACTCCTGTATGCCCTGTTGGCATATGTGGTGCCCGGGACTCTTAAGCTCAGTCACTCTTAGGATTTGACTTCAAAAACTCCTTTGAGAAGGATGCGCACCTATTGTACCAGCCTCCAGGAGACAGACTAGAGGAGAGCAGGTTCAAGTATAAGAGGGTCTGAAGAGTGAGGCTCTGTTGCCAAAATAAAAAGCCAAGTCAGGGGTGTTCCTATAAGTTCAGGGCCACCCAGAGTATGTAGCAGGCCAGTCAATGACACAAAGCAAGCTCTTGCTTTTGTTTCAAACACAAAAACAAAACAATTTGCTCTGGTCCTTTGAAAACCAGAGGTAAATGGTGGATGTAGATAAAATGCCTGACTCAACATGTGACTTAACCCTCGTGTAGCTTAGACCCAGTCTCTCCTGTGAGAGACAGATTTAAGTGAACAAACAAACAAAACAAAGCAAAAAACAAAAAAAATGAAAAACCACCACCACCAACAACAACAACAAAGAAAGAATTGAGATGTCTCAAGCTAGCTCTACAAAGATGTTTAGGAGTTTGCACTTGTGAAACAGTAAATAATATTCTAGGTAAAAGCATGCACACAAGCTGGTGTTCAACACATATCACACACATACACATGTATATACTCACATAGATGCACAGACAATTACACCCAGAGAGAGACAGGTGTAAATCCATACAAACAGACATGGGCATAATCTCATATAGACACACACTATTTTAAACCACTCAAAGAAGCTTGCCAGGCAGTGGTGGCACATGCCTTTAATCCCAGCACTTGGGAGGCAGGCGGATTTCTGAGTTAGAGGCCAGCCTGGTCTACAGAGTG
>NW_022196905.1:165521755-165566310 GCF_008632895.1 Mastomys coucha | reverse complement strand
AAAAAAAAAAAAAAAAAGATTGAAGAAGCTGATAAACACAGGAGGCCCTCTGTGCCCTGCCATCTGAACCCATGTCTGTGGAGGAGGCAGAGACAATGGCAATCCCATTGAACACACTTTGACTCTTCTTTACCTTGGTTCCTGGGCTCTGCTCTGGAATCCACAAGTTACTATTCAGGGACCCACACCTACAGGCTTATCGTGGTCTTCCTTAACTAAGCCACTGATGTTGAGAGAAGAACTCCAGACCTTGACTTTCAAAAGCAGATTTGGGGTGTGACAAGAGCTGCAGGAGGGACTTAAAGACATGGTCTATGGGGCCTGCAGAATTTATCAGTAGAGAAATAACACGAGCTGCCAGTAGAAACAGTAGGGGCAGCTCACCCAGGGACTGACCCCATCAGCAAAGGCCACAAGCAGTGTTGAAAACGGCCTTTAAAATCATGATATCTTACATAAAGACACATTAAAAAGACATTAGGAGGTTAAATGACCGTGGGCCTGAATTTTCATGGGATATCAGATAGCCTGAGCATAGCTTTACTTTCTGTTTCTGACTGGACATATTTGCTAGATTCGCTATCACTCCACATTGCCTTGTGCAGTCTGTCTTGCTCTCTGCTGCTGCTCTTTAAAAGGTTATCTTATTGATTGTTATTGTGTATGATGTTTGTATGTGTGTACCTATGCATGTGTTATGTGTACCTGTGTGTCTCTTTGTATGAGTTATATGAGCATGTGTGTATATACGTATTATGTGTGTCTGTGTGTGTTATGTGTGTCTCCTGTGTGTGTACCTGTGTGTTATGTATGCCTGAGTGCTTGTGTGTGTACGTACCTGTGTTTGTATGTGCCTGTGTATGTATGCATGCATGCATGTGTGTATTTGTGTGTGTGCCTGTGTGTGTTATATGTGCCTGTGCGTATGTGTTACATGTGCCTCTGTATATGTGTTATGTGTGCCTGTGTGTGTTATATGTGCCTCTGTGTATGTGTTATCTGTGCTTGTGCATGTTTGTGTGTTTGCCTGTGTGTGTGTCTGTGTATGTACCCATAGATGCACACATGCCAAGACAAGGGTGCCATGTCAGAGAAGATCTTTCTGCTCGTCTCCTTCCACCTTGAGCTCTGGGGATTGAACTTGTGTCATCAGGCTTGTTCAGAGCATCCTTGCCCACGGAGCCATCTCACAGCCCCTCCCCTGTTCTTAGAGACAACATTTTAATTTCCAGCTCTGGGTCTGCCAGTGTCTGGCTGGATGCTCATTTATCACGGCGGCTCAGACTTTCAGACTTCGAAGGTGCTTTAGAGATAATCAGATCCCAATTGCTGCAGCCTGCTGCCATGTTCTTCACCCGCTCACTGATGGCTTGTTTGGTTGGCTTTTAAAGTGGAATAGGTTTTTGCTTTTATTGATGTTAGCATATCTTTTTAAGAGACACACATAGGAAAAAAAAAAGAAAAAGAAAATGATGGATTACCCCATGATATAGAGAGACTCACTCGGAGTGGAAATACTGATATACGTGCAGGAGAAAGCCTCCCTAAAAGCCACTCAAATTTCCAAAGCCAGCACTACCTTTGGCTTTACCCTTTAGCATCTGGAAATGCAGAGGGAACATGTCTCAGACTCCCTTACAACTGAGGTTTCCCAGGAGAGACGTGCTGAAGCACAGTGAAGGGTCTCGGAGGTGCTGTGCCTGCAATTTCTCAGGCAACACAGCTGCTGAATGAGGCGAGGCAGCAAGTGTCGGGCTCCATCTCTGGGTCACACTTCTTCCAGCCTCAATTAGCTCTAATAGAGTCTGTTGCAACACAGCCAACCTTGGGCAAGCAATGACCCCCAACTCCCCACGCCGGCTTTGCCCGACTAGGCTGCGCTCACATAAATACTGAAGCCTCGTTTTACATAATCTTATTTTGAGACAGTTATTTGTTTCACATTTATATGTGAGAGAGAATACATAGAAAGTCCATGAGTCTTATGGCTGCCTGCCCGATGGAGATGCCATTGCAAACTATAGATCAGGACTCCAACCATGATTTTGACACTGCTGTAATCTACTTGCAATAATCTATTTGCTCTGCTCTGCTTACATGTATGTTTATGAGTGTATGTCTGCAACTCTATCATGTATACAGGTTTCACTGTCAGGAGACAGATGGATCCAATTTCACAAAGCTCAGTGGTTAAGGGAGTTGGATGTACTTGCAGAGTCGGGCTCCCAGAATCCACACCAGGTAGCCCTCAGTAGCCTGTCACTGCAGCTCCAAGGGATCTGACAGCCTCCTCTGGACTCCCTTGCCTCTCATATACACACATACACATAAATAAATCTTTAAAAGGCTCCTCTCTGTTCTCTTTACCCTCCAACCTCAACCATGATCCATTCTCCAGTTCCACATTATCACTTCAGGAATGTCATGTTGACAAACTGCCCTGTCCTGAATATTCTCATACTCCCAAATTCATAGGTCAAGCCAAACCACCAAATACAACCACGTATAGATGGCAATACTATGACACCGGAGAAAGCCTCACTAAAGGGGACCTCAGGGTGTCTGCCAGCCTCTTCCCAATGAGGCTGCAGTGAGAAGCTGCATTTACTAAGCACAGAAAAGGCCTCACCATACACTGAGCTGCTGGCAGCTGTTTAGACTTCTTCTCTGAAAATGTCCAATTGCAGTCCCCCAATCATCTCCCAAGACTGGCTTTTTCACTCAGCATGATTCAATGCAGCCTCAAAAGATGGCAGATATTAATAGTTTATTCCTTCTTACTGCTGAGTGCTGTTTTAAGACAGAGATGTCCACAGTCTGTTTAAGCAGCCACCCTTTGAAAACACTGTGTCCTTCCAGTGTATAGTTATGCTGAGCAGAGGTGCCATGCAGGCTCCTGGATAGAGTTCTCCAACTGTACAGCTGTGCCTGTGTTCCACTGCTTTGCACTGTAATTGTGTATCTAGTGTTCTCATGCACACTTACATTGTTGCTCTGCATGGCTACAATGTTTTAGGACTCCTCTCAGGACCTGAGGGACCCAATATCTCTGTGTTTTTGTCAATCTTTGATCTTATTACTGCATTATATCTCCATCTATGCTCATAAAAAATAGTGGTGTAGTTCATTCCTGTGAGCACCATCTTATGCCAACATACACATTACCTGTTTCCATGCTAACACCCCTGTACATTTGTCCCATCGCTCAGTGCCTCTTTCATGATCCTCCATTTTGTCTCCCAAATGACAACTCCAGTTCTGGGCGGCTTTCACCACTTTCGGTGGATTTAGAATTCACAGAATCATGTTTGTTTATTTGTTTGTTTTAATCATAATTCTTTTCTGTAAGGGAATGTGAAGGCCAGGGAATAACTAATCTTGTACAAGTCATTTCACCAGAACCAAAGGGAAACCTGGGAAAAGCCAGTCTCCAAGGTTACTTCCGACTCTTTGATTTGTCCTTTGCCTTCTGCCAGCTTTAACAGAAGGGTGAGTGACTTGGAACCCCCTAAGTATAAATTATCCAGAATCCTCCACATACGTGTAGATCTGCCCACTGCCTGTGGCCTGGGCCTTTCCTGAAGATGTGTGGAAGGAAGTAGAACAATTTGCTCACTGTCTAGGAACGTGATTTCGAATGAAGGTGCAGGCATGGGGATGCCCTCTGATGTGATTTCGAATGAAGGTGCAGGCATGGGGATGCCCTCTGACGTGAGGTGCAGGCATGGGGATGCCCTCTGACTTCAACCTTTACAGCCAGCATGAAGAGAATGGCAGGCTGTGGCATGAATTTGAATCCTGATGGGCATAGGGGGCCACTTTCTGAGAGTCCTAGAAAGGTATCAAGAGACTGTATGTGGATGGATCCAACCTGCAGGGTGGATTTGCTGCTTCTCACCCCACACTCCCACTTGGCCACCAGATTAGCTCTGGACAGGAATGCAAGTGTAGGGGCCACAGGTGAAAATCTGAAATGGTGACGGTTCTTCTTGATTCTTCATTTCTGCAGGAGTGAGAGGCCCCTGGAAGATGATTGGTCAAGCACACTTCTGCTGTAGCTGTGGCTGTTTCTAGAAAGGGTTAAATAACAGAGGAAGGCCCAGCCAGAGTGTGAGTGGTTCTGGGAACCCAGAAGGAAGGAGAGGAAGGAGACTGCCTGGCGGTTCAGCATCCTCTGTCTGCTTCCTTCCACCATGTGGATTGAAATATCCATAGCTAAAGTCCAAATAATCTCTCTTTCAACTTCCAGTTTCTTTGTCTGCCAGTGAAGATTTACTTAACACAGTATTAGAACACTATTGGCCAACGCATTCTTTCCTATCTCCCCATGCTCTCCACATTCCACCAGCAGCCATAGGGCAGAGACTCTTTAGTTACAGCCACCTCTGTCTCATGCTGCTGCAATGATTAATGAATGGCCACCAAGGCTGCCCCTTGTTCTGTTGCTGTGAGATGCTCCAGCACAATTTTCCCTACAAGTCTTGTCTTAGTCTTTAATGAGGACACCAGCATCTGCAGAATGGAAATCTCTAACTGGAATCTCACAGTGGAAAAATAAAACCAAGCCATAGATGACTTATTCGTAATGCCAGTAGAAGTGAGAGAAACATGGAGTCCCCTCCTCTAATCCAGTCATCTCACAGGCAAGCCAACTGAAGTTCTGGATGGCCAGTTTGTTAGCAGAGCACCAGGACTACAGCTCAACTGCAGACCCCTCCTCCATCTGAGCCTATGGCTGCTGTTAATACCTGTGTGGAAAGTGTTCCTTGTGTTTAGTTGGGGGGAGTGTGGTGATATCAACAGACACTGTGGGATGGGGCTGGAAGCAGCCATCTTGGTTCATAGAAACAGCAAATGCCAGGTGCTGGCAAATGACTGCACATCATGACTGCACTGGACCAGCTACTGAGATGGTCCTCATAAGATTATAAGCAGAGTTGCAGAAGACCTTTGGTTCTAGCCTGTGGATCACACAATAGATGAGCCACAGCAGGGGAAGACTGGTGAGGTATCACCACACAAGGCTAAAGAACTGGGGAGTCCAGCAGAGAGGGGCATGTATCTCTCACAGTTCATTTCTAGGGCCCAGCACAACTCTCGGTGTATGGTCAACTCTCACTAAATACAATACTCCATCTAATCTAGAATTGCATTTTTTTCTAAGAAAGTTGGCATATGTGGCACTGCAAAGAAAGGCAAATACTGATAACAAGTCATGAGAGATTTAAAGGTATCAAAATGTGAATAAAAAACTCATCTAGAATCAAAGAAATACTGTACTAGTGAAGGGGACCTTAGGAATAGGCCATGCAGGGTCAAGGTTCTGTGGCCACTACTGACTGTATGAGTAGTCATACTCAAATCTCTTTATTTTTGTTGTTTTTGCATCTTTGAGGCTTTTTGTTTGTTTTTGTTCTTTGAGAATTTCATACAAGCATGAGTGAAATATACTCATATCCACCTCAACCTTCAGCTTTCCCCATAACCCTACAATGTATATATCAACTTCCTTTTTTCTCCTCTTCCTCCTCCTCCTCCTCCTCCTCTTCCTCTTCTTCCTTCTCTTCTTCCTCCTCCTCTTCCCCCCTCCTCCTCCTCCTCTCCTGACTAAGACCAAATAGTATTAACCATATGTATATGGATATGGGATCACATTATAAATTTTATAATTTTGGAAATAGAAAAGGAAATAATAAACTCCATCTCAAAATGTATGTCTGGGAACTAACTAGTACCCTCAGAGCTCCCAGGGTCTCAATCACCAACCAAGGACTGCACATGGAGGGGTCTGATTGTTCAGGCAGCATGTGTATAGTAGAGGATTGCAAAGTCGATCATCAATAGGAGGAGAGGACCTCGGCCCTGTGAAGGTTCTGTGCCCCAGTGTAGGGGAATGCCAGGGCCAGAAAGTGGGAGAGGGCGGGGTGGCAGGCATGGGGAGTGGGGAGGCAACAGGGGTTTGTTTTTGTTGTTTTTGTTTGTTTCTTTGTTTTTTTTGGAGAGGAAACTGGGAAAGGAGAAATTTACATGTAAATAAAGAAAATATCTAATTAAAAAAAATGTATGTCTGGGGCTTCAGAGATGGTTCAAGGATTTAAAGTGCTACCTGTTCTTGCAGAGGATACTTTTTCAGTTCCCAGCACCCATATCTGTCAGCTGAGAACTGGAACTCCAACTCCAGGACATCTGATGCCATCTTCAGGCCTCTTTGGATTCCATTATACCAGTGCACATATCACCTAACCCTACATATAAAGTAAAAATAAATCTTTATTTTTTTCTGATTAGAATATATCAGTTCTGTGTTAAAGAACTTTGTGTAGTATAAACTGTAATGTTGTGATGTTTGGAAACTATAGGTTGTATGTTGTGCCTTGAAGGATAGAAGAAATTTAGGTTGATCGTGCTATTCACGTAGGCTGCTTGTGGTCAGTAAGCCCAGGTGTGGGCTCAGAGCATACTGCTGGAGGATATGATTAGCCCCAGCGGCACTCAAGGTTCAGACAGGAAAGTTAGGTACCTGAGGGGTCTACTGGTAAAGGATAGAAGATTACAGAACTTCGTCATTGCTTGGTGCACATTTGGGAAATACTTGTCTTGTAATTGGCGAACTTTGAGTGCTTCTAAACTCGCAAGAGGGGACAAAAATCCGAAACAGAGTTTTTCTTTTGCCATTGCAGTGCTGGGGAAAGAGCATGCTAAGCAAGCATACCATCACTGAGCCATGACCAGTCTTCCCAGCTGACGTTTTAAGAATGCTCTACTGGGTGCATGTCTGTCAAGAGTTTTTGTTTCAATTATGTTGGCATCCCAGCTAACTGACGCTCTGGAAAAGAAATGTTTCCACATTTATAGAAGCTTGCAAATCTTGATGATACTTGCTTTTATCTTTGTTTTTGCTTATATTTATTTTTTGGGAAGGTGCACAGGCTTGTTAAAGTGCACATGTGGAGATTGAGAGAGAACTTAAGGGAACTAGTTCTCTCTTTGCACCATGTGGGTTCTGGCTATTCAACTCTCCAGCTGTCAAGCTTGGCAACCAGCACCCTTACCTGCTGAGCCTTCTCGCTGGCTCTGATATTCAGATTTTACGAGATGCATTTCAAGTAGTTCATGTTATCTTTGGACTCATCGTGTAGCTGAGGATGACCTTGAACTCCTGATTCTCCTGCCTCCACCTCCGAAGAACTCAGAGCAGAAATGTATGCCAACACATCCTGCTCTATTTGGGTTGAAAACCATTATCATGCCCAAGAACTTATTTGCTCTTAAACTGACGAACACGAAACAATTGAAAATTAGGAAAGATTTTAATTTTAACTTAATTTTCCCTGCATGCTGATCTGGATTTTGCAAATGGGGAACAAAAAAAAAAAAACAAACCTTAGTAAATAAAAATTTCTTTTAAAAGTTTAATATTAAACGCTGCTCAATATGCATATTGGCAGCAATCTCTATGTTCCCTCCTCTGCTAAACACGTATTTAAGAAAGACAAGATTGGTGGGTTGGTGATACAGTCTCTCTGGGGTCCACTGTCTTTCCTTGTCTCAGATGAGAATGGAGCCTCCATCCCTATAATGTGGCTTTTGGGGAAGCTTCCTGCATATGCTACACAAGAAGGCTGAATAAACAGCTGAAAATGTGGATTTCTCCAGAGTCTATTTTCCTTTTCTGGAAGTTATCCCTCAGGCAGCATCTGGCTCTTGCAATCAAGCAACCAACTAAACAAGCAAAACAACAACAAAATAACCCCTTGGACCTGCCATCTAAGGAACAAGCACTGACCTTCTCTTTGCCTGCTACTTGGGACTCAACAACAGCTATCTCTGCCCTGAGATCCCAACAAAAGTTGTTTTTGTTTTTTTTTTTGTTTTGTTTTGTTTTTTTTGTTGTTGTTGTTTTTTTCTCAAGACAGGGCTTCTCTGTGTCATCTAGGCTGACCTCGAACTCAGAAATCTGCCTGCCTCTGCCTCCCACATGCTAGGATTAAAGGCATGTGCCACTGTGCTGGATAGAACCAGGGCTCTTCATATTCTAATAAATCATTCCTTCCCATGGGACAATCTAGAGCAGATTTTGTCCTTCTATTAACTACTAGAGGACTATGAAAACATATGTTCTTCCTTCCTCCACTGCTGTTTTGTTCTTCGTTTGCCAAGGACCAGCCTCAGCTTGGAGAGGGATTCGGAGATGATAGGTTTGTCTGGAAGCAGGGAAACAAATGCCTTGAAGTCAAAGCATGGCTTACAAGCTCATAGCTTCTGTTCTGCTCGAGACAGCTTTCCAGATTGTTCTTTCTCTCTCTCTCTCTCTCTCTCTCTCTCTCTCTCTCTCTCTCTCTCTCTCTCTCTCTCTCTCTCTCTCTCTCTCTCCCTCTCTCTCTCCCTCTTCCTTTCCCCATTTCTCTCCCTCTTCCTCTTCCTCTCTCCCTCTCTCTCTCAGTTTTTTATTTACATATTAATTCACTCTTTACCCCAGGTTCCCTTTTGACTTACCCATGAATCAGCATTCAACAACCTCAGTCCCTTGATCCTTAGAAAGAGGCAGCAAGCACAAGTACAGACAGTAAGATAGCTGAGTGGGACCCTGCCCTGAAATTAACATTCCTACCATGCCCAGGCCAGGACCCAAACTCTCTCTGTCCCTGGCTGACCTTAAACTTAGGAATTTACCTGCTTTTGTAAGCATAAACAAACAAACTTAGCTGGGTGGGATCTTGCCTTTGATCACCACTCCCTAAACCTCTTTATCTTCTTTCTTCGTATATTTCTGACAAGCTGGCTCATACTGCAGCTGTCTTTTGTCCTACACATCTGTGGAGTTCCTTATTCAATTCCTGTTGCATGCTTATTTACATAGTTGAGAAATTTTGAACTCATGTTTTCAGCATTCTTTCCCACAGCCTTAAGAGCTGTGGTGAAGGTCACAGCATTCTATTACTTTGCTGAGACATTGACATACCCTCACCTCTAGGATTCATACTATCTCTGATTGTTATGGAGACATTAACCATGGCTTAGAGGGTATTCTTCAAAGGAGGCATGTGAAAATATGTACACTATTATATAAACAAGCCTTATGCTTACAGCAACCATCAACACTCATGGAAGTCCACACCCTGCTAGCTCTGTTCCAGGTTGGGAACCATGCCATTCCATCCATCCCTTACACATGACCAAGCAGCTGTCTCCACTTCCTGATCTGTAAAACTAGTGTGCAGCGACAGCTTCACCCTGGCCTTTGGAATGTACCCAACATTTTGCCCAAATCCTTATGACTGTTATTCTCCATATTGTTACAGAAGGAGACTCTTCATCTTGCAAGGAGCCCTTGTCATTTGCATCAATGTGAGAGAAATATAACCTCTCTTTGTACGGCAGGTAAATGTACATCCTTTCCTGGGCTAATATAAAAAATTACCCCAAGTTGAGTGGCTTAAACACAGTAAATTTATTCTCAAGTCTGTAGACAAGAACTCTCAAATCGTGAGTCCTTCTGGATACCATAGGAGGAAGTCTTTTCCCATTTCTAGATCTAGTTGGGCCCAGATGTGTGCTGCATACATCTAGCCTCTGAGTTCCTTTAAACAGACTCCTCCTCACTTTCCCACAAATACACCGCCTTTTGGGTCAAAGACCATCCTGATCAGGATGAGGTCATTCCCAGATTTTTAGTTCAGTAATGTCCACAAAGTTCCTTTATCCAAATTATTTCATACGGATTACAGAAACTTAATCCTAGACATATGTCTTTTGGAGGGGGAAGGGAGAGATGTCATAATTCAAGTCTTTCTTTTTTTTTCTTTTTCTTAAAATTTTGTTTAATAAATTGAGTTGTTTTGCCTGCACCTATGTCAGTGCACCACATGTCTGCCTGGTACCCTGGTACCCTAGCACCCTGGCACCCTGCCACCCTGGCACTCTGGAACCCACAGAAGCCAGAAGAGGGCATCAGATCCCCTGGAACTAGAGTTACAGATGAGTGTGCACTCCCTTGTGGGTGTTAGGAATCGAACCCCGGACCCAGGAAGAGTAGTCAGTGCTTGAAACCTCTGAGCCATCTTGCCAGCCCTTGTCATCTTTTCTTAATTAGTAGCAACAGTCTTACTACAACTCATACTTAACAGCTTTCAGCTTCTCACAGCTTTCTATTCAGAAAAATCCACTGAAAGGCCATATGGTGTTGAATCCCAACACAAAAGGCACCGAATGTGTCTAATCTAAATTTATCTTTAATAAAAACTTAACCCTTTCTCCAGAAATAGCCTAAGCATTTTGACATTTATCTCAGATTTGGTGTGAGTGATAGCCTGGAAATAGCCATTGCCCTGAGCCTGAGAGAGATTGAAGCCCTGACCCTCAAGGATGCCCTGGACTCTCTCTAATTGTCCCCACCCCATCTTGTCTCACCAGGCTGAGAGGACTGATAGACTTCAATCTTGGTTGCTCTGGGGCCAATTTAAAAATGATATATGTTTGTTTTTTATCCCTGTCAGAAGTATTAACTTCTTGAATCATATTTTAAACTTTATCTGTACTCATTTTAAAACTCTGCCCAACCTCCAGTGTTTCTTAATCCCATGCCTTACTCTGTGACTCTCTCTGAAGTTGGCCCCATGTAATCTGCAATAAATCTTCCAAGATAAGTAGGTTAACCTATATACTTACTTCTATTCTCAGATCCCCCAAATATACAAATTATCAGAAATTCCACAGACTTTAAAACTGTTTTCCAGCCTCCTGTGACCACCCCTATCAGTGAGAGCATCTGAAACTGTGGGATCTCTCTATGAAAACTCTCCATAATGAATTCACTTGTCCAGTCCCTTTTAGACCCATGGTAAGACAGCGTATCACTGCACATGGCAGAAAGGTATGCTCATCTCCTGGAAGCCAGAAAGCAAAGAGAGAGAGTTCACTCTCATAAAACAAATTCCCTTCATGTAAACCAAGCAGTTAATCCATAAATGGATAAATTCACTGATGAGATCAGAGCCTTGAGGTCCACTGACCTCCCAAACACCCAGGAACACTACTGCATGGAGGGGGGTTTGGTGGGGCAAGCCTTCAACACATTGATTTGGGAGACATCTAGGTGACACACAACACAGAGATTGTAAACATCAATGGATCAGCTGGAAAACAGTAGAGAGAACTGTCAATCATACCTGCCTCCTTAGCTTACAAAACTGTTCATTGACAAGAGAGCTCTCTTGCACGTGCTTTTTGCTTTCATACAAGAGCAGTATGTAAAACGCTTTAGAACAGTTTCATATTGGAGAATTCCACAAGGGCTTTTCTCAAGAAGGGATACGTGTGTGAGAGAGAACAAGGGAGGAGAGACTCACTCCTGCGCAGTCCCTCATCCTGTCCCTCGGCTTAAACATCTGTGTTCACTCTGATCCTCTCCTGCCAGCCAATGCTGAACAAGCAAGGTCTCCCAAGTTCCCGCCATTCACCCGTGTCTGAGTCATTTCCC
Organism: Mastomys coucha; assembly: GCF_008632895.1. Lineage (NCBI taxonomy): Eukaryota > Metazoa > Chordata > Mammalia > Rodentia > Muridae > Mastomys > Mastomys coucha. Next base: position 165,554,831 of record NW_022196905.1, on the reverse strand, counting down.
ACTCCGCTCTACTTCCCGACCTGCACTTCGCCGATGTCCGTTGTTTTGAAAGTTTCTTGCTTTGTTTTCCAGTTTTGTCGAAGACGCCTTTCTCTCTCCTTTTGCTCTCTCTACTGTTCAAGGTCTGAGCAATGTTTTTTTTTTCTCATATTGTGAAAAAAGCTGATTTGAGAGTTGTGAAGGACATGAGTGGTTTACCATATATGTATGCCTGCGGCTTTCATATAAAAATGAGAAGTATATAATGCTTCATTGGTTTTATGTATATGTGTGTGTGAAACATTGAATAATTTCACTGTCCTTGAGAAACAGAAAAATTTACAATAAGTATAAAATATCTGTTCATGAAATCTATTATTTCAAGATTCCAGTGATAAAAATAATTTTGGTAATATTTTATTATTGATCGATAATTCTTCTCTCTTGGATCCTTAAAAAAGCATACTGCACATGAAATTCTGTTTCCACCATTTGAATATACTGTGAGAGGTCTTGTGACCCATTTATCTTTATACTTCCCTCACTCATTACCACAATAAAGTCACTGACCTCTGACCCACTGACCTCTGACCCACTGACCTCTGACTCACTGACCTCTGAGTTCTGTTCTGTGTCCCTCCTTTTTCTTTCCTTTTCTTTTTTTCTAGAAGACAAAGACTTTGTTTTAGTGGGAGTTACAGGGCAGTAGAACTCTGTACCTGGGATAAGGCTTGATTAGGATGCAAGAATTTGCTGTACACCTTTTTTTCATGTATGCCTCCCACCCTCCACCATTGGCTGCAAGGATTAAAAAAAGAAAGAAAATAATAAAACCAACCAACCAAACAGACAAAATATCCCCAAAACAAAACAAAACTAGTTCACTGACAATTTTGAGCACAGAAACAATCCACCAAGTTTTTTAAACTTTTTATTGCTTCACATCATGCACCCAGTTCTGCTCACCTCCCTGTCCCCTCATATCTGCCCTTTGCCCTTGCAACCTCCCCCACAAAGTAAAACACACAAACAAGCAAGCAAACAAACAAAACACACAACAACAACAACAATACCCAAAGCCTAGAAAACATCTCATCATGGAAACTGTAGTGTGCCACAGTGTGTCTCACAGTATATCCCTCTGTCCACACATCTTCACTTTCGAGTCTGCATTGCAGTGAGTCATTTTTGAGGCCTCTAGCTTCTGTGACATCATCAGTACTGGATCCTCATCGAGACTTCTCCCAGTTATCCTGTGGTCGCCCTGTGTCACGGAGGTCCTGCAGATTTGGATCAGCATGACTGACCTTTCAAACATCCCAACCATTCACAGATGATAGAGATTTTGGGGTGTGCCAGTTCAGAGTCCTGGATGTGGGCCTGGGTGGTTGTTGAGCTAGTCAGCGTGTCATCTCTCCCTTATCCTCACAGCCAGGTGAGCTCTCCAGCACTGCTTTGGCTAGACCACCCAATGCCATTCTTTGGCTCACTCACGCCCATATCTCCAGAGCCAGTACCGCTGTATTGCCCAATCAAGGTGAGGAATCCACTCTCCAAAATGCTGCAACCTATAAGGGGCTGGGACAGCTCTCCCCTCTCACACCTTCCAGGCTAGCTTACAGGTGCCTTTACCATCAGGGCCAGCTCCACTCTATTGCCCAGGCAAGGTGAAGGGGCTGCTCTCCAGAACGCTACAGCCAGTGAGGGGACAGAGCTTGCTTTCCTGCTCTCATGACCATAGGACATGGCTACTTCAGGTTGGTGGGTAGGGAAGGGGGAGGGAATCATCCCTGTACCCACACCACCTTACTACAGATGAGTTGTTGAGGCCGGCTCTCCTGCCTGCTTGCCCTCAGGGCTGGCTCACTTGTACCCCATCAAGCAGGGCCAGCTCTACTGTGCTGCCCAAGCTTGGTACAGGGCTGCTCTCCCAAGTGCTACAGCAGACAAAGAACAGGACCAGCTTATGTGTTCCCATGACCCATTGTCTCAGGTGGCTAGGGGTGAGGGGGCAGAAGCCATGCCCCTCCCATCCCAACAGGCCACCTCACCACAGAGGAGTGCCAGGGCCACCTCTCCAACATTCTTGCCCCCTGGGCCTGCTCACCTACACCTCCTCCACCAGGGTCAGCACTAATGTGCTGTCTAGATAAGGTGAAGGACCCACTCTCCTGAGTTCTGTATCTGATAAGGGGTTATGCTAACTCTCTTGAGCTCAGGACTCCATGGTCAGCTTTCCCAACTATCAGATTTGTTGAGAGGTAGAGGGGGTGTCATCTCTGTGCCTAGCAGACAAGTGGTGGGGTCAGCTCTCTAAAAGATACTTCGGACCTCGGAAAGGCTCACCAACATCCTTGCTTCTAGGGCCAGCTACACTGTGCTGCCTGGGCAAGGCTTAGGTCTAGCTCTCCCGAGTACTTCCTGCAGTGAGAGGTAGGGCCAGCTCTCAGAGTTCTGTACCCAGTGAGGGGCAGGGCCAGTTATGCACATCCCTTGGACATTCATGTGGTCCCTGGCAGCTACCCAGACTAGGGATATCCCCATGTACTCTAGGGGAATATGAACCATGAACATCAACATCGATCCCTGATCCCTGCTGCTGTGTACCCACAGACTCAGACATGGCCCTCAGCAGCAGCTTGGGCTGGGATCTCACCATGGCCCCAGGTGCCAGAAATGGCTACTTGTCTCTACCACCAAGATTCCAGTTCCATCTCTTCTTCTTCTTCTCCTTTCTCCTTCTCCTTCCTCTTCTCCTCCTCCTCCTCCTCCTCCTCCTCTTCCTCCTCCTCCTTCTCCTCCTCCTCCTCCTCCTCCTCCTTCTCCTCCTCCTTCTCCTCCTCCTTCTCCTCTTCCTCCTCCTTCTCCTTCTTTTCCTCTCCTTTGATTTATTTATGCATGATTGTTCTATCTGCATGTACACCTGCATGCCAGAAGAGGGCATCAGATCAAATTATAGATGGTTGTGTGCCACCATGTGGTTGCTGGAAATTGAACTCAGGACCTCTGCAAGAAAAGCCAATGCTCTTGAATGTTGAGCTATCTTTCCAGTTTCCATCTCTCTTCACAATGCTCAAGCTGCCCCACTTCTCTTTCTCTCCCATCTAACTACCACACAGTCACACATTGTGGTGGCTTCCATTACAGGTTAGCCTTGCAAATGGCAGGCCCCTAGGTGACATCCTCCATTTGTGCTGTGTGGTGTGAAGGCAAGCAGGTGTCCATGGCCCACCTGTGCTCTGCAATGGAGGGCAGGTCTATGGGTGGCATAGTGATCCACAGGTCTCTGTCTTCCTCCCCCCGTGCCACACTGCCTAGATTTTGTTTGATTTTATTTTATTTTTATGAGTTCTAAGCATAAGACAGCTATGGCCACCCAGCCAGGCATCAAGCTAGGATGAACAAAGGCCTGTCATCTGCTCTGTCCCTCACTGATATAAGAACACCAAACACAACAAGGTGCCTCCTTGCTCATAGCCTGGGGGGATGAACCAGTTGTTAAATTGGAGACAGCCTTATCGGCTAGCTGCTTCTTCCATTAATGAATTACAGGGATCTGGAACAGATGCTTATTTCATGTCTGTGTGACAGGCATGGCTTTTATTTAGCATTGGGGAAATTATGTTTGACACCTCCAGAGGCTCTGCTGAGGTTTTCAGATGGCTTGCCTTCCATAACCAGTTGCTTTCCAGGGCTCTGTGGGACATGTTCCTTCCCACAGCACTGAGTGCATTCTCAAGAGCAGCCTGCTTTGACTGACCCCTCCCCCCCCCGCCCCCGTTACTCTCTTCCCAGCTATCCCCTATTTGTTTCTGCTTCTAAGCTGAGTCTCTAGATCAGGTGATGCTGAGTCTCTATATCAGGTGATGCTGCCATTACTGCCAAGTAGTGGGAGGAACCACCAGAGATCTCTGTACTCTGAGATGGTATAAAACTGAGTCCTTAGGAAACAGAACAGAACCATCTGCTTTGAGAATTTGTTTGTTTGTTTTGTGGGTTTCTTCTTCAAGGTCACAATGGGTTTCTTGCTGTTTTTCGTATTACTCTGCCCTGAACTGACATCATGAAGCCTCAGATGAAAGCTCTGTGACCTTCTGATTGAGAGAAAACCAGGCTGCTGGATGAATAGGTTGACATATTCATATGTATCCATACATCATGCTAATCCACAGCATATGCTGATGCATTGGATAGTCTGCCAAAGCCACTAAGCTCTGTTCTGATTGGTTTATGGGCATTTGTGAGAATGCATTTAAAACTAATAGTTTCATAACTTCCTTACAACAAAGAACCAGACTTGTTCATATTTTATATAAGCTAGCCTTAAAACCTTAAAACCAGCAATGGCAACAACAGAACTGTCTTGAAGCTGCTCATTCCGAAGCTACATTGAAAAGGCGAAAGGACAGTTTCTAACAGTCACATGGCCAATGCATTTGCCTTTTGAGGCTAAGTATAATAAAATGAACAGTGTGTTACATTTTACTTTTTAAAAGGAAATAAAGGCCTGGGCTTCAACTTTTTTTGAATTGAGAAGTTGACTGGCCTAACCTTCCTAAAAAAAGGTTTTGGTGTTTGTTTGTTTGTTTGGGAGAGAGTTGGTTTGTTTACTAAAGGAACTTATGTCACTCACACATGTTTTGGTTTGTGAAAAATAGAATGCTGGGGAATGATTTATACTGATGGTAATTGTGTTCTGCGGTGTACCAGTTTAAGCATAATCAACAAAATCAGTTAGTTAATGGTGAGCTCTTAATACATGAATTGATTTGCTTAATATGTAATGCTTACCTACCTGAATACTTGCTAATTTCTCTATATGACAGATTGCCACCAAATAAAGTATGTGTGCTTAGCTTCTTATTTTTTCATGTGTCAGAGGGTAGCTATATGTCTTTAATGTTAACAAGTGTCCGTTTTGCCAATTTAAGAAGGCAGAAGGTGTCTTAGTAAAATTGACCTGCAGAGCCCAACCTATAAATGCCAAGAAGCCCTTCAAGTCCATTAACAAGCCACTCATTGCCACTTACCTCCTAGGCAGTGGTTCTCAGCCTTCCTAATGCTGCGACCCTTTAATACAGTTCCTTAAGTTATGGTGACCCCTAACCTTAAAATTATTTTTGTTGCTACCTCATAACTGTAATTTTGCTATTGTTATGAATCATAATGTAAATATCTGATATGCAGAGTGAATTTATTCTTTTATTGCTTCAAAGGGGTCGTGACCCACAGGTTGAGAACCACTATCCTAGGCCTTTTTGTGACATATTCCATGCTTGGGTTAACATGAGATCCTACCCAGCACAGTGAAAACATCAAGATGCCATTTAGCATGAAAGCTAATGAGGTACTTTGGTTGGGCAAAAGAACAATTCTGTTTAAAATTAAACAAATAATTTCATTGTTATTATTGTTGTAAAATGTAAATGTGTACCCTTAAATTTTTCAAAATCCACTTTAACTAGAGTTCTTAAACACTTTAACTTCTCTTCCAGCCCACCCCCCAAAGGTATGGGAGGAAGATGGCTAACAGGACAAATGGGATGTGGACCTGTTTAGAAGTAGTTCTTTGGGGCAATTCCAAACACAGATCAGTAGCAGCAGTCTAGTCCAATTGGCAAACACCAAACATGAACCAGTATTGGTGGCTCCATCTAGAAGAAACCTTGAGGCTCTGGCCAATTGGTATGAGTTTGTAGAAGCAACAAGAAGCAGCCAGAATACCATGGAAAGCTCTTTGTTGCATTTTTTTTCTATGAAGTCTTGACAAGAGAAGATGAGTGAAGATTATGGAAGTGTTGCAAGGTACACCAATACAAGAGCATTGTTCACTGCCTGATGGGTTTTACTTGTATTCTTTCCAAACATCTCATGTCCTCTCAAGTATCTCTGCCCCAGCAAAACATCTCCTCATCAGACAGATTCCAGAAAAAAAAATCACATGACGCAACTGAGTTTCCAGAGAAACCAGAAATTTTTGTCTCATAAATGTGATTAACGAAGAACGAAGTACATATTCCTTCAGGAGGGGACTCTGCCTGGATTCCAGTATTATTAAAAATGAGTCTGCAATAAAATGGGAGGATTCTCCTAAAGATGACATTATTCTGATGACTTTATTCAAGGGCTTTTTAAAGATGAATGATCCATTTAGTATCAAATAGTGCTCTGATGGATAGTTGTATATCAACTTAACCCAACTTAAAGTCATTTGAGAGGAGAAAACCTCAACTGAGACAATTCCTCCATCAGTTCCAGTCCTAGGTGAGACTGTAGGGTATTTTTATTAATGGAGGAGGGTCCAGTCCATGGTGAGTAGACCCATCCCTGACCTGGTGGTCCTGGGTTCTATAAGAAGCAGGCTGAGAAAGTCATGAGGAGCAAGGCAGTAAGCAGCACCCCTCCATGGTCTCTGCATCAGCTCCTGCCTCCTTCTTGCTTTATTTGAGTTCCTGTTCTGATTTTTCTATGATTAGCAGAGATATGGAAGTATAAGCCAAATAAACCCTTTTCCCCTTAAGTTGCTTTTGATCGTAGTGTTTCATCACAGCAATAGAAACTCCAACTAAGACAATTATATTGATTCAAAACCAGAACTCAATTTCCCTTGCTTAAAAGTGATAACTTTGTCTTGGAATATTGATCTGTTTATATTTTTCCACTTCTAGGATATCTGATAAAAGGAAGCTGGAGCACGTTGCAAGATTTAAAATATATGCCTGTAAACAAAATGCCACTATTTGTGTAAATATGGCTTCATTAGAAGACATGCGTATCACCTTACATGCTGTCTGTGGAGTTGCCACAAAGACCTCGTGATCCTCCAATTTTCAAATGTTTTCTATATAGCCCTTGACATTGGGTTTACTATCCCTTCCTATAGGGAATGAGAGAAGTCTTGAGTGAATGTGTATTGTTTGACCTAGGCATGACCATAGTAAGAACTTCAAAGCCTTAGATCCATGGCAAATGACAAGTCCTTCCCCTGATTATGGGCCATCTCTTTAGAGCATATGCAGGAAATGTCCATCATAGCTTTCTCCCTTGGATGCTTAGGTCCCTTCACAGAGACTGCTCCCACCCACATTATAAATATGCCTACCCCCTTTTTCATGAATCTACAATAACCCCACATCTTTGTTCATCTGTATATAATAATACCACTTCCATATTCAACTGTCCATAATAAACACACTAAACATCCAGTATGTTGACTGTTCTTCATTACAGAGTCCAGGTCACCTAATCCCATCTTTTCTGTGTGGTTTTCTCATTCACTCATTACCCAGTTAGGCCAATCCATGGAGCTATGCAGAGTGTGGCAAGTGACACCTGAACATGAACCTTGGGACTCAAATACCTGACTGTGGGAAACTCTCACTGGTCAAGAGAGGGAACACTCTCAAGAGAAACATGAAAATAAAGGAAAAAGCAAAAGGTAAAAACGAACACAAGTGAGAGATGTGGAATTCTAAGCATGAAGTCCAACACACAGGACAAGTAGAGACAGGGGATACCTGTGTCAATTTGGGGAAGATTTAGATAGACCATGAAAGTAGGCTGGAGACTGTTTGTGCTTCATCAGTTCTTGGGCTGTGTTTGTGATATGTGTCTGTGCATTCTGTGGGTGGGAAGGATGAGTTTGGCTCTTTGGGAAATGAGTGAATAAGTAAGTAACTGGAGAGAAATCGAGGGCTAGATATGCAGCCAAGGGACCAGAGCTTGTTCCCATGTTTGCTTTAGGTTTAACTGTGTTTATGCTACATCTGACAAAGCCAGGCAGCTGGCAGGTGATAGATGCACAGGCATAGAACTCTGGGTGGCAGTGGGCCCACCTAGTTGGTCACTTGCCTGGGCCACGCTGAAGCTTGGTGAATTGGTTTTTTGTTTGTTTATTTGTTTTTGTTTTTGCTTGTGTTGGGGTTGGTCTGGTGCTGCTGTGTACTTAAATGTTAAATACTGTATCCCAAGATCAGATTGCCCCAAGATGAATGAATTCCTATATATACCAGCAGCTTCTGTTGTGTAAAACCTTGCTCCCTAGTGATCCCTGATTGGCTAATAGAGATGCCTATATCCTGGGCAGGGCAGAGGAGAAGTAGGCAGACCTTCAGTTCCATGGGTTTGGAGTCTGAGGTAGGGACCACCACAAGTGGAGAGAAGGGAGGAAGGAAGAGGAGAGAGGGAGAAGGGAAGAGGGAGGAGGGAGGAGGGAGGAGAAAGACACCATAGGGTAGTATGGACCATGAGCAGGTGGCTGTGAAGGTTGGTCTGATGAAGCAGGAGCAGCGCATGTGGAACAGATGCAAGCATTTATGGGGTTTTTGGTAGGGGAAGCAGATGAGACAGCTTCAAGGGTGGATATCCGTCTAGCTGGAGTGCTCTAAGGCTTGTTATAGATGTAAAAGTTCTCTGTGCCTTTTATTTAGGAACTAAATGGTCTGAAGTTGGGTAGAAACCCCTAGTTGATACTTAAAGGCAACAAGGGGGTGTAGCAAACCCTCAGAATAATAATAGCCACACTGATGGCTGCACTGGTAGCTCGTGTCAAACCATACAACTCTCTCAGGACTTCAGCTGCTCCCTGCATTCTCCTTTCTTATTTCATACATGTTCAGGATGGAACCTTACATGTATCCCAGGGTCAGTGCTTGACACCATACTTAAGGATGATAAGATCATGACAGCTGTTATAAGCAAGAGAGACACAATCAGTGTTTTAGCAAGTTGAGGGATTGAAGCTCACCAAGGATCATTTTTGCAGTATTAGCCAGAGAAATCGATGTGATCTGAAGCCTTTTGCATTTCTAGGTTGTGCTGACTTAACTGGGCCACATCCATGCTGTCATTATTTCGGGGCCAAGCACCCAGGAGGCGGGTCCCAGTTAATTCCCAATTATATCTGTTCTCATTTTAATGGACTGCTGTCATGTACATGTATTGGTTAATCCCCATGACATATTAAATCCTGTCTATACTGTAGGGCTGAAATCCCATCCAAATATTTGAACAGACACCACTGGGACTCCAGGAAGTTAGAGAAATGCTCTGCCCCCAGAATAGAGGAAGCCATTGGTATTAATAGGTATGGCAGTTTTCTCAATCTGTGGGCTGTGACCCCTTTGGGACTTAAATGACCCTTTCGCAGGATCTCCTAAGATCATCAGAAAACACAAATATTTATACTATGACTCATAACAGTAGTAAAATCACAGCTATGCAGTAGCCAAGAAAATAAGTGCATGGTTGGGGTCACCACAACATGAGGAATAGTTGAAGCATTAGAAAGGGCAAGAACCACTGAGGTGTGGGAAGATGTGACTAAGCCACTGGATAAAAGTGCACAGGTGTCTCCCTTGACCAGTCTTACCTGTTAAATACTTCAGAAAAATAACTGGTTGTTTTTGGTTTTGTTTTTGTTTTTTGAGGGTCACATTGCTCAAAGACAGAGTAGTATTTAAAGGTGCCAAGATTTGAGCCTTTGGCTGTGTGCCTACTTAGGCATGCCACAGTGGCTACAGCACCACCTGATCTTGGTTCTTCTATTGTATCTGTCCAGTCGCTAGTTCCTTACTATCTCTAGTCATAGTTCTTGGCCCAGAGCCATTGCAGGGTATGGCACCTTGCCTTAAAGCTGCTGACCCTTACAGACAGGGAGGAAGGCTGTCTGCTGGTTCCAGGAATCTTGGCAAAGAACACAGGAGTTCACTCTCATGTACAGACCTTGTGGCACGACTCATGGGCATTAAGTATCTTGGGTTTGCTTTCCAAGCCCTAGCTCAGAAGAAAGACTAAAACAAAACAAAACAAAACAAAGCCCATTTCTGAAACAGTAGAAAACATTTAGTTTCTCTAAAGAGAAGTTAATTTTCTGGGTTTGGGAGATGGGTAAGGCAATAGGTAATATGCTTGCTCTGAAAGCATAAAGATCTATGTTTGATACTCAAAACCCACACACAAAAGCTGGGTGTAGTAGTGCCTACTTGTAATCCCAGAGATAGTTGGATCTCAGAGGCTTCTAAGACTACCTAGCCCACTTGGGAAGATCCACGCTAGTGAATGAGAGACCCTGTCTCAAAAGTCAAGGTGGATGGCTTCTAAGACACAATACCCGGGGTTGATGTCTGCCCCCACATGCATGCACACATATATGAACATACATGTACTCATATGAACATACAGGCACACATAAGAACATGCAGGCACACTGTATAAATACACACAAATTGTTAATTTTCTGCTCTTAAAATTTACATAGACCACAGAGCTCTCACTTTGCTAACAATATCAGCTGTGGCTTTTTAATATTAACAGTTTTTGAGCAACTATGTAAATGAGCCAAGTTTGTTCCCCAATGAAACCCGCTTCTCGTGATCGAGACTAATTTCTGGAGCTTTTTATAATCAAAGAAGAGACTCTTTAAAATTTTGTAAGTTGACGGGAGGCTTTTTTCTTCTTCAGAACACAGCAAGTGACTTTCATCAACAGGGACCTTCCTGGATCACGCCCGGTACCAGCAGCTGCTGGATCTCATCAAGGTCTCTGCTGGCTGCTGCAGAGACAAGCATGAGTTGCTTCAGTAGAGGCCAAACCTAAAATAGTTACAGCGTGATCCTCTGGAAAAAGAATCTTCCTAACCATTGCTCTTGAGGTGCTTGTCTTTGATTTAGTAGTGGTCAGGATCGTTCTCAACTCTGTGTGGGCAGATGACAGATGTTGAAAGAATGCAAAGCTGCGTTGTTGTTGTTGTTGTTGTTGCTGTTGTTGTTGTTGCTATTGTTGTTGCTGTTGTTGTTGTTGCTGTTGTTGTTGTTGCTGTTGTTGTTATTGTTGCTGTTGTTGTTGCTGTTGTTGTTGTTGCTGTTGTTGTTGTTGTTGCTATTGTTGTTGCTGTTGTTGTTGCTGCTGTTGTTGCTGCTATTGTTGTTGCTGTTGTTGTTGCTGCTGTTGTTGTTGCTGCTGTTGTTGTTGTTGCTGCTATTGTTGTTGTTGCTGTTGTTGTTGTTGCTATGTTGTTGCTGTTGTTGTTGTTGCTGTTGTTGTTGTTGTTGCCATGCAAGGACTTCTGTAGGATAGAGGAGAAACTCGCCAGGATTGTGCTGACTGTTCGGTGGGATGCCTGCCAAGTTTCCCAGGGAAATTACCCTTCTCAGTTAAGCACTTTTCTCCCTTTGCTCACTACATACATTGCTTTATCCAGTTCCATTGTTTATTTCTCATTGATTAATTACTTCAATAAATCTGCCGTGTACTCACTTAAAAATTAAAGCATGATTAATTTTACCTTCAGAGGTAATGATCAAATTCTTGTGATATAGATATTGTTGCAATTTTTATGTCATAAATCAGAAAAATGTAAGCCGAATTTGCTTGAAGAGATAGACAAATGCACACCCGCCATTATTGACAAACAGGAAAGGCTGGGAATATCTAGTTTCAAAGAAACTAAGGGGAAAATGCACTCCATTTATAGAAATACATATCACAGGAGCCAGTATAAAAATCAGTTTTTCCTCACTCAGTAAATTTGAAATTACTGGTAAGTTATGGAGGACAGGCTCTTCTCCCTACATGAATGTGTGTATACATGGGGTGAATATAACCATCCCAGAAATTTCATAGCAGACATGTTTGTAGCACCAAGCAAACAATTCTGGAGATAAACAATACTGCCCAAATCAGATATATAAAGGATGTGTGTGCAGCTGCACAGACCCACATAGAAGAATCTAAAGATGGACAATCAGCTTTAAATACAAGTCTAGAAAGAATACAAACACTGTGGCTTCATCTAAACCATGTTAAAACCAAACAGAGTACAGTCCACTATGTATTGAGCATATGGTAATATTACAAATTAAGAACATGTAATTAAGACAAAAGTCAAGTTCATGGCTACCACTAGGTAAGGTACAAGGGATGAGTTAGAATCTAGGAAAGGCCTAGAGAGAAATGTAAAAAGAACAGTCGGGTCTTTTTTCCCCCTTATTCACAAGTCGTGTTGGTAAATAATCAATTTGACTTAAAACTGTTGCTTAAATCTTATAAACATTGGTTTAAAAATATTCAACATCTAGTAAAAACAAGTCTTGGAAAACAGTCTGGCAGTGACAAACTAAAAGACAGACTATAAAAAAAAAATGTAAGGCAAGAAGAATTCGGTGTCAGCCAAGATGTTACAGGTTACAAATGAATTATGTATAAAATAGACTTAGCATAGAAGAATGTCAAGGTCAGGGTCCTGGCCCCAGCTCAGCAGGAGAGGTAGGGGAAGCCTGGCCACCTTCTTCATAATCCTGGGCCTGCTTCCTTTTGTTCCAGGATGACTGTCCCGAGTATGGTTAAGAGCAACACCTCCACTGTTCAACTGCTACATTGTCTAGGTTCAGGGCGTTGGTGCAGTGGAGAAGAAAGCATGCTGCTCACCTCAAGGTCCTGGTGTGGGTTTTTATTGTTCCCCAATTGGCTGGGTTTGAAACTTGTGAATGCTCTTGGCCAGCCAGTGGGCTGGAGTACACGGTGTTCTGATTGGCTGGAACAAATCACATGTTCCCTTCGGGCTCTAGTGAGAACTGGGTCTCATTAACCTGCAGAAACAAGGTGAAAGAAGAAGCTTATACCATAATGTTCTTTTCCAAAAGATTCAAATAAATTCCTAGTGGCAAAATTAAAAAACGCAAATGCCACAGAGTCTGGGTTATTTTTAGTGATCCCGACAGGATTGCCTAATTCAACTTAAACCAAAGCCAGACCAATGATCCAGCGACTGAGTATTTGTGTTTACCTGGGTTCCCTAGGTGCCGGCGCTAGAATCATAGGCTTTCAGGCTTTTAACTCACAAGCAGAACCCGAAAGGTCAAGGATGAAGGAAAGGGGTGGGCTCTAATTACCTGGATGAGTCAGTTGCTATTAAATGTGGCACGGTTCTTTACTCTCCAGTTCTAGAAACCACCTGTCAGTCTCCTAATCAAGGTGGGTTGCACTTGTCAAGCAGACGAAGCTGAATACAAACCGTCGTGAAATGGGATACTCTACGGGGCTGCTCTGCAGCAGGGTGAGCCGCAGCTTGGTGTTTCCATCCCAGGCCACATTGCTGCACATCTGTTGGAAAGAGAAGCCCTGGCTGGAGCTCCCTGGCTGTGCTATCTGAAGGAAGGTTCTTGGAGCAGGGCCCTGGCCTAGTGCGGGTGTCCTTCCCTTTGCCTCAGCAGCTTCAGGTACAGTCGTTTTCCATAGCAAGTTGACTGGAGGCAGTAGCACCAAGTACCAGGAAAGAGGAGCTTTCTTCAGGCTAGCGGGCTGGGGTGTCACGTGACCAGCTGATGCCTGTACTCCCTTATTCCTTGGGGCAGGTCTCAGGATCAGTCAACATCAAGCCACAGGGCCTTTGTGACTCCTCCCACTTTGCACTCAGCCCAACAACTGTGGAAAAATAGACAGCAACACTCTAGGCAACTTGATGAAGGGATTAAGGATTAAAGGCAAAATTAGAGTGGAGGAGGGGAGGGTGTTGGTGGATCGCATGGTGCCCCCAGCCCAGGGACATCTCTGTGGCTATGTAAAGTTATGGCTCCCCGAAGGTTAAGTTTTTGTGATAGGCACTCCGCACCATTCTAATGTAGAATTGCTTTCTGGGAGGTCAGCAGTGCTGTGATAAAAGCTCACTTGGAAAAAAATCAATCTGAAACATTAAAGTGGAAATAATTCCACGCTCAGCTATAGAAAGTAGGAAAAGTATTTCATTGATGAAAAGCTTTTAAATATAATATAGACCTCCATTTCCTAATCCATAAAGTGAGGGGTTTGGGTCAGGTAACCTTGAAGGTCATTTCTCTCCCTTTGTTTTGGTTTTAGGAATCTTTAAAACTGCTTTAGGGTTTGTTTACATTTCTCTGATTCTTTTCTCTATTCACTCATCATTCCTGTCTGCATTTATAACTTGGATATGTACAGGTCACATTTGTGGGGTGAGCTGTGGTAAACCCCTTTGCTAAGAATATAGAGCCAAGATCCCTTCCAATTTTAATACACTATGATTTTCCTAATGCCTGCGTTTGTTTTTCCCATCTGAAAAACAGAAGCCTTAATTCTTCCATCTTTCCTCCCATCTGCTGGGTCTTGGGTATTTGGAATAGCAGATGTAAATAATGGCCATGGAAGCTCCCGGGTGCCCTGTGTTCTTGGAACTCTGCTCTAGACTGTGACAACCCTGGAATACCTAAGTGTTCCAGTTTTCATCATCACCCGACCTTCTTGTCATCGAGCATGGTCCAGCTCTGCCGCCCTTCCCCAAGGTAAATCACAGAATTAATTTTTCATACGTCTTGTGCTCAGCTCCTACATCAGAGCACAAAGACTTCTGGAACACCTGAGGCTGTTGCTTTTCAAGTTCATTCAGTCCCAGCAGGAAGCCCAGAAGGTGTATCACCAGCCTTTTTACAGATGGCCTGTCCCTTCCAAGGCAGGAACATCCTCCCATGATGTGAGTGAGGCTGGTGAGGGCATCAGCTTGCCGTCCCAGACCTTGTCTCTCTTCTGTCCTCAATCCAAGGCACTCCTTCACCTGAGCACATGTGCTCTATGCTGCTGATGTAAAGCCCCCGAGTTTCTTCTTCCTCATTTACTTTTGATTCTCTTTCTTCTTTTATCAATTACTTCTTTGCTTCAAGAAAAGCTTACAGGCTCCTCCATATTCGACAGCACAGACTCCTTAGTTGTTAACAAAGAGAAAGGGCTTCCTCATGCATTCTTTACTAAGCTCATCGTGGTGGTCAGGATGAAGTGAGGTAAATCTGTGGCTTAACCAGGTATAAATCATAGCTGTGCCTTCCAGGGGTGGCCTTTGGTAAATGTATATAGTTAGCACCTACGCATGAACACTCCTATTCTTGCCACAGCAGGCAACAAATCCATTCCTGACTGTGGGTGTTCATAGGAAGTGTGAGGAGTCCAACGGGGTACTGGTAAGTCAAGAAAAATCTGTGATGGTGGTAAGCAAGCTCCTTCCTGCATAAACTCCGGTTCAGGTAAATGGATGACAATGGACAGTGAGCAGGATCTCTACGCCTGCCTCTTCCATGCTTAGTTTCCTCGTGTTTACAAATCGACATCGAATGAAGAATCAGACAATCATTGTTAAGCCATTAAACAGATGATCCAAACAAGGTCACACTGGTTATCATTTATGGTAGAGCTAGGATTTCTACCAAAGTTTCTCTGCTTGAAAATCTGGGGTACTTCTCAGGTGCCATGCCTAGTGCCTTGTGAATTTTTCTCATCTACTTAAAATGGCAGCCCTCTAGGACAGATATTGGTATCTTTGACTGGCAGCTGTGCTACAGGAAGCTCATCACCTTGGACAAGCTCATGCCGCACATGGCGAGGACAGAGTCAGTAAGTTTTGTGACTTCCTCACCAAACAGTCAAGGTGTCCCCTGCCCAGCAAGGAAGCATGCTGGCTTCTGCTCTCCATAGGCTGGCTCCCTGGCATTCTGTGTGGCTTTTGACATTAGGCTCTTGAGCCCTGGAAGCATCTAGACAGACTGGTGTGCTGCTTTCCAAGGCGGGTGCCTTGGACTCAGCATCCCTTTGTCCTTCTGTCTGGGTCTGCTGCTCAGTTGGGGCAGCTGTATCATCAGTCACCCGTATGGTGTGAGCTACAGCCAGCATGTCTGCGTGGGGTGCACTGAAAGCTCCTAATAACAGCATCAGCTTTGTCATCTCATTTGGAAGCTGAAGTATGGGACCAGAGTCCTGCAGTCCCAGACGTAGCCATGAGCAGGGTCCCCTTGCCTTGGGGAAAAGTGGAAGTCTGTTCACTTTTGACACGTGGAAACTGATAGTCAGGTCTTCTGCCATCCCCACCATCCTTCTGAAATTAGTAACCTGTACCTTGCAGCAAACTAAGAAAAAAACAAAAACAAAAACATATGCATGGTGAAACTTATCAGCAAAAGCCATTGCAGCAAAACTCAGTTCAACCATGTTTGTCACAAAGTGGTTTTTCTTCTTCGGAGTCTAGAACATTGGCTTCCTGGCACAGGAGAGTTTCATCTTAATCAATGAACCTTTTCTTTTCCTATTTCTGCTTACCCCATGACACTCAGGCTTCGAAAACTTGAACTTTCCATTGGATTCATTTAATTATTAGCACAAGTAGATGAGGAAACCTTAATCACATCCCTGGGGGCAGAGGATGCTGGGAACAACAAGCAAAACAGCCTCATCCTGCCTTGACATGTCAGCCATTCTGGAGACCCAACACAGAGGCTGGATGTCAAGCCTCGGCAGCCAACGAGCCACCAAGAAAAGGTACTCAGATACTTCAGTGTAGTGCAGAAGGAAGACAGCTTGGGGGTCTCTTACATGCCCAAGCTTCCCAAGAGCTCGAAAGCCCCAGCTATAACCTGCTGTAGTCCCAGCTCTAACCTGGTGTCTGTTCCTTGTCCAGGCAGAAGACACTGCTGGGATGTGACAGCTCTAAGTTCCAGCTCTGCAGTCAGGAGCACGCAAAGCTAGCTGGGAACATGGATGGGAAAGCCAGTCCTGTGGGGGCAGGGAGGGCTGGGGTATAGGGACAGCTTTCCAACTTTAGAGGGACCTTTGTCACTAACAAGGAAAGGAATAGATCCCAGGACATGGTGCACTGAGAATTTTGGGTGACTCTTGTCCTTACAGAAAGTCTCTTGTGTTCCAGAGCTGTAGCTATTTCTCTAACTCAAAGAAACTTGACTGGTAGTGAAAAGAGAGGGAGGGGGCGAGAACGTTAAAGCCACTGCGGAGACACTAAGAGATGATATCTCAACCGTTTCCCACAGGGAACCCCTGAGACACATCCAGAAGGTTATGTTTACTCCCAGGCAAACCATCTTAAAGGTTAATGAGACCCCTGAAACAGAAAATACCTTGCCCTTAGAACAGAGAAGCTTTCGTTTGCAGGTGTAATAATCTCAACTCTCTCAGGAAGATGGGCCAATAAGAAAAGATAGCCCTTCCCTGTCGGGGACCATCTGAAGAACACAGCCGAGGCTAGCACCGATAGAGAGCTCGAAGAATAGCCCCCATGTGTGAGTCTGGGGTCTCTTCTTGATCCTGGGTATCTAAGATTGCTTGCGATTCAGCTCTCAGACAATTACTTCAGCCTGTAGAGATTGCAGGTGTGATTCTATGTGATCGGTTTTCACCTCAGTGTACTAGGAGGCCCCAGATTTATGCCATGAGCAGCTACAGCCCATGGGAATACCGAGCATAGATGTTTCTGATCTTTAGGGGATTAGCCTAGATGGCAGTCAAGAATGCAGCCGGTCCTAGCTCAGTGGGTCTCAACCTTCCTGGTGCTGCAGCCCCTTAATATGGTTCTTCATGTTGTGGTGACTCTCAACCATAAAATTATTTTCATTGCTGCTCCATAGCTCTAATTTTCTTACCGTTATACATTGTAATATAAGTACTGATATGCAGATGGTCTTAGGTGATGCCCGTGAAAGGGTCATTTGAGCCCCCAATAGGGTTGTGACCCACAGGTTGAGAATAGCTGTCCTAGCTTCTAGCTTCTAGCTACTTTAAAGTCCTACTATGTCACCCCCTGTTCAGGTGCCAGACATCCCTGATTTGTACCCCCCCCCAGAGTGGATAAGCACACTAAAATAGCTCCTCAACATTGTAAAATGTGTTACAGTCTATTTATTATGCACCACTGAGGTGCATAGTATACTTCAAGTGGTGACTAGACGGGCGTACAAGCTGCTAATGACACACACACACAGCTCACAAAAGCATCTCATAACTGAGATCATATGCTGCATATTCCAAGGGACTGAGGAAAATAGTTATCAGAAAGTAGCTTGAAAATTGAGAGAGAAAATAATAATACTTTCTAGGCACTCCCTAGAGTCTCATAAAATACCCAAAGTGCCCCTTATACAACTCAACGGACATATTTTCATCCTTGAAGAAAGCATTAAGAGACAGGTACTGTACTAGTGCCAAATATAAAATTAAAAAAAAAAGATTTCTACTGGCTAACTGATGCATAGTAAAGAGCACAGCCATATAAACGAACCCTGTCAATACGATGCATTAAAGTCTCTGACAGAAGCAGCAAGGAGGATGCAATGGGTAGTAGGTCCATGGACTCTCTTGAGAACAGTAGGCAGTGACCAGTTGGAGGGAGACATGGTAGGTATTCTATGTAGGGGAGACTGCAGGCATGCATGGAGGAAAAACACAGCAGTGTGTGCAGAGAACTTGGACTGGGAAGAGCTGGAGCCAGGGTGAACAATGAGGACATGCTTTGGAGCTCCTGTCTCCCAGTGCTACTCACTCCATGCAAGGGGCATCCTAAATTAGGGAATGATATACTAAATGGTGCTCCTGATAAACGACTCCAATGGCTGAATCGATGATGTGGCATAAGATGGGGCTGAGGGCTGCGGAACCTGCCAGGTAATTGTTTTAACAGCACTAGAAGGGGAGCCATCAAGGACTTAGGTTAGAATGTTGCTGTAGGTGCACCAGGCAGTGAATAAACTCCAGAATAGTTTGTAATTAAAACATCAGAATTTTACTAATATAAACCTTCATATGCATGCTGGAGATTAAGCCGGAATGAATGATTATAAGTTTAGGATAGCACTGAGAAATACAAATAGACATGTCTACAAGAGGGACTGCAGTGATGGCAGTGGCAGGATTTTCCCTGTCCAATTACATTAAAATATGAGTGCAGCAGGAGGCCTGTGGTTGGCCAGGGAAAGGGAGGTGGAGCTAAGAGTTGCAGAGAGTGTGAGCAACTCAAGAGAGGAGAGAGAAGTCAAGATGGAGGTGGATGGACAGGAAGGAGATCCTGATCCTTCGTGGTTTTAAATAGCCACAGGTAGTTATGAATAGCATATAGGGATAGAATATGTAAAGGAAAAGGCAGCATATATGAATATATATATATATATATATATATACATACACACATGAATATATATATGTATATGTATGTGTATTAGTCAGGGTTTCTATTCCTGCACAACATCATGACCAAGAAGCAAGTTGGGGAGGAAAGGGTTTATTCAGCTTACTTCCACATGGCTGTTCATCACCAAAGGAAGTCAGGACTGGAACTCAAGCAGGTCAGGAAGCAGGAGCTGATGCAGAGGCCATGGAGGGATGTTCTTTATTGACTTGCTCAGCCTGCTCTCTTATAGAGCCCAAGACCTCCAGCCCAGGGATGGCATCACTCACAAGGGGCAATTGAGAAAATGCCCCACAGCTGGATCTCATGGAGGCACTTCCCCAACTGAAGCTCCCTTCTGTGATAACTCCACCTGTGTCAAGTTGACACAAAAAACTAGCCAGTACAGTATGTATGTATATATGAATGCATATATACATACATATATACACATATATGCATATACACATATACATATATACATATATACATATATATGGTGTGTTTAGTACTGAGCACAGTTCTAAGCAACCACAGGGTCTTAGAACAGATCCCTTGTGAAAGAAGAAACTAACCATCAGTTACAGTGACTTGGAGTTTCAATTCTGTTTCTTCTTTATGTCATTATCTGTCATCTGCTCTACATGTCCAAAATGGCAGAAGGTACATAAATATAGAGTATGATGACTATCAAAGCATTGTTAATAAAAGACAGGCATAGAAAGAAAATCTATGAATGAATAGCTATCCCTATATGCTATTCATAACTACCTGTGGCTATTAAAACCACGCTGGATCTGGCTCTTCTTCCTGTCCGCCTGTCTCCATCTTGGCTCTTCTTTTTTCTCCCCCCACCCTCATCTCTGTCTCTG
This sequence comes from Mastomys coucha, assembly GCF_008632895.1. Lineage (NCBI taxonomy): Eukaryota > Metazoa > Chordata > Mammalia > Rodentia > Muridae > Mastomys > Mastomys coucha. Next base: position 165,535,037 of record NW_022196905.1, on the reverse strand, counting down.
CAACTCTTAGCTCCACCTCCCTTTCCCTGGCCAACCACAGGCCTCCTGCTGCACTAATATTTTAATGTAATTGGTCATCATATTGTGAAGAGTCAAGTTGCCAGGATGGCTATTTTATAATTTTGATTACTTCTCGTTAATAAGTAAAATCCTGAAAATCATTGCCTTGACCTCATTTCAGTCTCAAACCCTGCTGTTGTTGCTATTGTTGTTACTGTTGCTTCTGCTGTTGCTGCTGCTGTTGTTGTTGTTAACCTATTGTGTTTGGTCAAGGATAGAGTCCAGTGGTAGAGTGTCTCCCCAGGACGGTCAAGGCTCCAACTCAAGCAACAGAACACTGCCTACCTCAAAGTTATCACTTTATGCCGAAATGCCTCAGTCTTTTGCAGTGGAATGTGCTCTGCTTGCCTTGGTTTTGTACCATGGGCTCAGTTGTCTTTGTGTTCATCTCAAAGTGGTAGTGTTGTGGCTAGCTTGCAGAAGGAAGACTGTGAGAGTGATTGATAACTTAAAAGCTCATACAGTCCAAATGGGACTGTTTTTATTTTTTTAAAATACTATAACACAGTTGAATATGGCAGAGAAAGTTGAAAAAAAATGTCTGAAGAAGAGTCACTTTATGAAATGTGCATCCTCGCAGAATAAATATGAATAAGAGTGTTGTGTTTTGGTATGACATAAGTTTACCATTAGGCTGTCCCTCCTTGTTTAGCAACCAAGCACATTACACAAAACACAACGGCATCCCCCTGAGGGCACTGCACAGTGAGCAAAAGCAGAGGGGGAGAAGCAGCTGTCTTTCTGTGATAAAGAACAAAGAAAAGAAATGAAAGAGCCCTAGCCCGGAATGCAAAGAAAGAATCCTGAAAGTAAAAAAAATACTAAGGGCAAAAATTTCTAAATCTGAGTCCAAACCCGTCTGCACCCTGGAAAGTCCTCGGCAGACACACATGTGAGACTAATTGAGCAGCTTCATGAAAGGCCAAAAATGGATTCCCATGGTATGTGCACCTGCCCACAGGAACCGGCCAGGAAAGTCTGAATCCAGTTAAGCAATTTGATATCGCCAAGCGCATGTAATCTCCAAGAAAAAGAAAATAACCCGGACTTGCTACCTCTTAATAGTCATGTTTAATATCGTTCACAATGAACTCATCAAAACCAACCAAGAAAATGAACCCACTCTCCAGGAAAAGGTAATTTTGAGATAAATCCACACATTGGAATTACCAGCTAGGACACCAGCAAATCGGCCCAGTGGTAAAGACAGTATGCTGCTCTTGCAGAGAATCTGAGTTCTGTTCCCAATGTCAGGTAGCTCACCTGTAACAACTCCAGGTCATCTGATACCCTCTCCTGGTCTCCACTGGCACCTGCATGCATGTAAACATGCTTACATACAGGATCACACACGTACATACAATTAAGAAAAAACTCTTTAAGAAAGCCATTATTGAGTTCCTTTTCAATGAATAAATGGACAGAAGGTAGTTTACCCATACATGAGAAGGTACATAAATATAGAGTATGATGACTATCAAAAGTACTTTGTTAATAAAAGACAGGCGTAGAAAGAAAATGCAAACTTGTGAGCACTATTTGCCCATTTCTATAAAACTTTAGGAAATGCAAAAGTAACGTTTGCTGACCAGGCTTGGTGCAGGGACTGGCTGCTGCTGGGGGTCAGGGTGAGTTGGGCTGCAAGAAAGTATGAATATTTTTTGTGAGTTATATAAATGCCCTTCAGCTTGATATGGCAGTGGCCTTACTGTATGCATTTGTCAAAACTCATCAAACTGCACTTTAAGTGAATGCACTTGGCTTTGCACAAAATACCTAATAAAGATGAGACTTAAAAATATACCCTACACTGGGAATCAGAGTGAAGCAGAGGAAAGAGGATAATCAAATGATATAGAAGCTAAGTACCCATCAGACCAAGGAAAAACAAGGTCACCTTGAGAAATCAGTATACTTAATATTTAGTCTGAGTCTGTTGGGTTCCGTGTTCTTCAAAAGTCCACTGAAAGCAGACCAATCTGTTGACCATTTCCCCTGTGATTGATGGATAATAACCCTCTTGTGCATGTAACTTGATATTGAATGAGATAAGAAATGATATAAAGGTCAAAGAAATGATTCACACTTTCTATGATTTTAGCAAAAAGAAAGAAAGAAAGAAAGAAAGAAGAGAAAAAGAAAGAAAAAAGAAGAAAAAAATTAAAAGCCTAGATCAAAGGAATTCTAGCTGCATTTCCCAAATGGAAAACAAATCATTATGAAGTGATTGTCTTTCTGTAGTTCGGAGGTTTGCGGCAACGGTACTGAGATCTGAAATGGTCCCGTATGTGTGACTGATTATGTGGGTTGTGGTTGTTAGAGCTGTGAGCGTGAAATCTTTTGGTCTTGAACGTGAATAAGGATGAAATATTCAACTAAGAAATGCGTCAGAATCTCAAAAGGATTCTTCCAAATGTCTACCGCAGCCCAGTAGCCCTTATCTCTGGAGTGTGGCCAAGGTAGGCACTAAGGCAAGTGTCTCTGGGGAACTCTGCGCTGTCCCCTGCGCTGCAGAAGAGCAACAGGATTCTTCTGCTTCTGTCCGGATGCTCATAAACACCCTAGCCACACAGGTTCTAGTCTCTTCTGCAAGTACATATGGGCTGGCTTGAGTCTTGTCATTCCCAGACAAGACACTTGTCTGACACAGAGTCCACTGAGCAGAGCAAAGCTTCCTCAGCATTTACAGGGTAAGGTTCTCTGGCAACTATGCCACTCTTCTCCACAAAGCCACTCTGAGTCTTGCTCTGACACTGCTCTTTCCTTATCTCCTTACGTCCAGACACGCTCCAAGATGCACTGATCCCAGCCCATTAGAAATGCCTTAACCAGCCAGCTCCTTTCTGCTCACAAAAGGAACCATCTCGGCCCTTGGAATTATCAGACGGTTAGAGTCAAAGAACAGAAAGAGCAGTCATGAAATGGTCTAACCAGCCATCTGTGTGTGTTACCAAGGACTTAACTGCTCTTCGAATGTCCTAAATTGAAAAAGAATGTTTATTCATCTCAGTAAATAAGGTATTTGGGAAAATGTGCCATTTTTACATTTCTGATTTTTCCATTCTGAAACTTACCTCACTTCATCAATGGGAACTAAACTGGAGTTCTCTGAAAGAAAGATCTCCAAGTGTGCATTGCAGAGAAGGGTGGGAACAGGCAACAATTAGATGCTGTGTCATTCAGAAGCCTGGATGGAAGGGTTGTCAGTAATTACAGCAAGAGGTACTTCAGAATGTGTGCATGGACATGTAACCTGGTTCAAATTTACATGACATTTACACATATCAAATGTATACAAACTGAAGCATTTGTATATTGCTGATGTGGTATATTAACAATATTGTAATTAATATTGTATGTTTTGATTTTACTCACATCCTATGAAATAGAAGATACCAATAGAATTCCAAGGTAAATGAAATAGAACCTATCATTCCTCAGCTAACACTGCTGTGGTACTGTCTTTCTTTCATGTTATATAATGTTCTAATGTTTTTTATCCACAAGGAGGATAGATTAATCCTCACAACCTTCTGGGTCAGTTATGGCTTATCTTTGTAGAGACACAGAGAAGAAAAAGAAGGAAGAAGAAGAGGAGACAGAAAAGAGGGAAAGAAAATTGAGGCAGAAAGAGGTATTACGAAACCTTCCAAGCCCAGCACATATTTCTGCAATGGAGCTGAGATTTCAACCTGGCAGGGATGCTCCAGACATCACCTGATGACAAAAGCCTTGTGTTTCTTTTGCTTTGTGGCTTTTGCAATGGTGAATTAAAATTGTGAATGATCTGCAGTGAATCATAAACCAGGTATTCTGCCAGTAAGAGACAGCATGGGGAGGCCCTTTCCACCCTGTGTCACTGCCCTCGGACTCAGGGGGCTTTATGACTTCATGTTACAAATCATTCAAAAGTATTAAAGAGGAGGTTAGATCAGATCTTAAGGAAGCACCTACACTGTTGCCCCTGTGAGAAGGCTGCCCCGCTATGTCCCCATAAAGTTTTCTCTGAGCAATTGACTTTAAGGCTGCATCAAAAACTCCATATGGCTTTCTTTGGGGGAAGTGAGCTATGGAAATAGAAAAATGAAAGTCACATCACAGGGCAGAAGACCCGAGCTGTGCTTCTTTTTCTGGAAACAAATGACCTTGAAATTGCCACTTCTCTTCATGGACCTAAATGCACTCATCTAGAACATGAAATCTGTCCCATTAGTTGAGCAGAAGTTATGGCTGGAGTGTCTTTTCTGTAACAAGCATAATCAAAGACCTTGGTGGGGGAAGAATTCCTGGTGCCGTGGCACTCACTGCCTCTGACTATGGTGCCATGGGATAAAGGCTGTGATTGGCAGCTCCTGCAAGGTGAATTCTTTGGGTGGATTCATTCAGGAACTTGGCAGGAAAAACCCAACAGTCTTCATTACACTAAATTTGATTTTGAATGTCTTCAACAGAGCCTAAGGAATTGCACTGCCTTGTCTAAAATCTATACCATCATAATGTGGTGTGCCTGATTGCTATCAGCTCCAGCTCTACAGCTGCATTGATCACCACTGCTTACTTGTTTCCTTTTGGCTAATCCATTCATCAGGATTCTCTAGAGAGAAACAGAATCCCTCCAAATTAATATATATATATATATACATATAAACAGAGAAGTTATTAGATTGGCTTACTTGTTATGGTCTGTGTATTCCAGCAATGTCCATCTTCACATGGAAAAGGCTGAGAACACAGCAGCTCTTCAGGAGTCCCAATCAGGAGCTGAAGACTTGGAGGACTCTTGGGCAGCCAGGGCCTTCAGTCACTTTGGAAGGAAAAAAATATGGGTTCCCATGTTTAAAAAAGGGTGAAAGAAGAAGAGGAAAAGCAGGATTGCATAAGAGAAATGATGAAGAGGATGTGTGGGAATGAGGATGAGTGAGGATGAGGGAGAGTGAGGATGAGGAGGAGTGGGGATGAGGAGGAGTGGGGATGAGGAGGAGTGGGAATGAGGAGGAGTAGGGATGAGGGGGAGTGAGGATGAGGAGGAGTGGGGATGAGGAACCTCATGTCTGTGCTGCTGCCAGAGGGCGCCTCCCACATTGAGGGTCTTCCTAATCTGTTTAATGTAACTAATTCCTCCCAGGCATGCACAGAAGCTTGACTCATAGGTGATTCTAGATCCTATGCAGTTCATCAGTGTTAAGCACCACAGAGGCCAATGCTCAGTTTGGCTCAGATGGCAATATGCCAGGTTGGTTCTTAGTCAGTCCCCAGCACACCACCCCTCTGAGAGTCAGTGATGTAGGAGCAGGTGATCAGGTTCTATTCAGCCCAACAAGATGGTTGGTGAAGTCTCCTGGGATGCTTCTAGAAAAGAATTCCCCACTGATGGAATGATGTGGTCACAAGAATAACCTTTTTCCTCTTTTGCTCACTCCTTATCTCTCATGCTGTCTGCCCAGCCCTCTAACCCCTGCCTCCAGGCACATTTCCATGAAGAGCTCTTGTCTGGTGCTGAAGTGACCGTTTGGAACCATTAAGAGGACAGAAAAATTCTAGATATATCTAGAAGCTGCTCTAACAGTCAAGAAACTTCTGTGGCTATTGGTATAGGAGAAAACCATATGGTTGAAACTACTCTTTAGCCAAGTTATTTTTACTTGAGCTAAATGCATCTTTTGCTCATCCAAGATATTTTGCAGTGCCACACTTTCCATTTTACAAGCAACAAAAGATCACATCCAGTGACCTCTGGAACTGTTCAGACAGGCCTGTCTCTGAGGTATCTGACACTGCAGTTAGGAAGTTTTAACTTGTAAGGAAACAATCTGCCCAAGAAGTCTCCTTATCCCACTTTCTAGTGCAGGCTCACCCTAGCAACTAGTTATTTCATGTCCTATAAAGAGAAATATCAAAGCGCTTCCTTTTATTTACAGGGACAATGGTCAGGCTCAGCTAGGGACAAACATGGCAGAGCAGAACATAGTTCTTTTTTTCTCTGTCTTCCTTCTCCTCTTTCTCTCCCTTCCCACCCCTCCCTCCCTCTCTCTCTCCCTCCCTCCTTCTCTCTCTCTCCCTCCCTCCTTCTCTCTCTCTCTCTCTCTCTCTCTCTCTCTCTCTCTCTCGTGTGTGTGTGTGTGTGTGTGTGTGTGTGTGACTGTGGATACTGGACTAGCAATACCTTTCTATGTAGATCATTCTGACAGCACTAGTGACAATCCTCATACCTCAGTCTCCCAGCTCTGGAAATAATGCTAAGAGATAATATATCTTATTCATGGCTATTTTCAGGAACCTGGAGTGACAGAGATATGATAAATCTCCAGAACTGGGCTCACGCTATGAGGAATTTAAGCACATGATCCAGGAGTGGGTGAGAACAGGGCACGAAGAGTCAGCAGGTCCCCATGGATAAAGATTTGAACTATCCTTTAACCGTGTCAGGAACTCTTACAGGAATAAAAGTTCTCGGAAGTTGAGAACTGCAGGGGACTGCGGAGACATTAGAAATTGTCCATGGTGTACAATCATCAAAGTTAAGTAGCTACCTGCTCAGGAGCAAATTTTTTTTTCTTTTGAGACAGATTAGAAATTGCTGAGGAAGCATGTGCTAAATTATTGACCACCTGGCAGGGAGAGGACCGAGGAGCCCTGGTTTCTGATGAGGCTAGAAGTATTTTTACATATGACATTGACTAAAGGAAGGGTATCAGGAGGTGAAATAAATTTGGGGAGGATTAAGCCTGTCCTGGTGGGAATCTTCCAGAGTCCCAGCTCTACTAACTGCATTCTGAGAGGCCCAGGGGACTCAGCCAATTATTTTCATTGTTTGAAAAGGAGAGACTATCAGGGTATTGCTCACACTTGGGGGGAGCCTACAGCAAAGAAGCCTGGGTTGGGGGACCAGAAAAACAGAAGATCGTAAAAAGAACTGTAAGGAACAAATGGATATTTCTCCTTTAACGGCAGCAAACTTCTAGGCAGAAAGACTAAAGAAAAAGCCTCTAGACATGTTCCTGGGATGTTTAGGGGCAAGGAAAAGTCCTGCCTCTGCTTCTTGCAGAAAAATCCAGAAATACAAGTACAGCCAGGCAAACTGCAGGAGGATGGTCGATCATGGAGAAGCTCTTGCTTCTAGGCTACATGCCTGCCTCAAACCTGCTCCACCAGAAGGGATTTCATGTCCACACAGGAACAGGAAAAGAGATATGCCAAGCAGTTCAGACAGTAAGCACCAGGTGTGGGCAGGTGCCCATTCTCCACAAGTAACATTTGTTCATTGTTTAGTGGCCATATTGATGAGGCCCCTCCTCTACATACAGAGCTTAGAAAAGAACTGTATATGCCCCCCTTCCTCTGCACACCTTTCTAGTTGTTGTTGTTGTTGCTGCTGCTGTTGTTGATTTTGCAATGCCAGGAATAGAACCAGGGCTTCAAGAATGCCAGGCAAAGTATTCCATCCTACTATAACATTCCTACCCACCCCCTATACATTTTCATGCAAACATTCTACTTAATAAAGTGTCTGCATATTTAACTTACTTTGGAGTTTGCTTCTTCAAAGACCTTTGGGAATACGCTAGATAATATATTCTCAATGAGATGCCATCACTCCTAAGGAGGTGAAAATTGGTTCTTGAGTATATAAGAAAACCTCGATATCCCAGTGTTTTGTGCTTTTGCAATGAAGCAGCATACATAAATAGACGAACCAAGTCTGTGCTGTTAAAATTTCATGGGATAAGGTAGGGGGCAGAAGTTTAGAAAAAAAATGTTAAACTTCTTATAGACAGACATTTTTCAAAGTATGGAGAAACTGTTAAAAAGGGAGTGTATTACAAGGAGGCCCGCTTCCAGATCCCATGTCTAGGACAGCTTGTGAGCCTCAGTCCTCGGGGTCTGTATACCACCTCTGTCAGCTGTGAGTCAAAGGACTCTGGACAGACAAATGGAGTTGGATGAACAGGAGCTTCCCCAAGTGCAGGAATGTTTTAGATACTCATCGAGAGGCCATTGTTCTCTGTTGAAAAATAGCTGGAAGACAATTCTCTGTAGGCCTCTTGTATCTCTGGGCATTTTGTGATGAAGCCCTGACAAGCTTATTTGCAGATAATCTCAACAGACTATTTGTTGAGTGACAGCCATTTTAGATTAAAAAAAAAAAAAGTATCTCCCTTGGAGGATGGAGAGTTCTTGTTTCTTGACCAAGATAAGAGAAGATAACATCTCCAGGGCAAAAGTGGGCCATTTTTGCTACAAGCCTCTTTGTTAGAGTGTGGTCTTCCTGACCTTGATATTCCTTGGCTAGTGTAAACTGACTGGGTGTATACCATGTGGCCATGCCCTTTGCCACACCCCCCACATTCAACTTGGGTCACAGAGGGAGAATGATCCAGCATGAATCTAATGCTCATGTTTTCTACTGTGCCAATGCGTCTTGTCTTCCACTAAGAACATGTGAAATGCAGGAAGGCAAACTGGTTGGGAAAATCTCCAGGTTTTGGGGGCCTGGAACAAAAGGAAAACAATTTGCCCTTGTTTTACTCAGTAAGAAGGTAGCAAATTAGTCAGGATGATGGAGGGAAGTCTCTCTCTTTGGTCCGCATTCTTCTCTCAGATCAGAGAAGAGTAAACCAGGTCCCATGGGCCTGCATTCAGATTGGGAATGTGCATTCAGATTGAGACATAGCTTTGCCTCAGCCAAACTTGCCATGTGGCAGGACTCTGGCTGATACTCCGCCATGTGGCAGGACTCTGGCTGATACTCCACTTTGCAGGACAGCTGTGGAGAGGGAGGGAGGCCCAGTCAGTGAGGGCAGAGCAGAGAGGTCAGCTCCAGTCCTGCCAAGCGTTGTGGCCCTCATCAAGTGAAGCAGTCCCTTTGGGTTCAGTGACAGGTTAAATTTAGATTTAAAGAAAAGGATCAACAAACAAAAGCAAATTTGTCCCGTATTTTAGATGTCCCATACAGAAGAGTGACTGATGAGTCTTAGATGTGGGAGCGTGTCTTTGAAGGGTGATGCGGGCACAATGTGTACCATGTTGGTAGATTGTCCTGGGAGCTCACTGAGAACCTGACTTTTGGACCAGGGTTTAAGCAGTTCTCTGCTTCCCATTTCAACCCCAAGTACATTTGTCTCAATGTGTCCTCCACGACCCCTTGTCCAAAGCTGGCACCACTCACTGTGTGACAGAGAGGAAAGAGAACAACGCAAGAGTCCAAGAGCGAACACACTAACCTTTAAAACCGTTTCCAACACAGACCACTGTTGCTTTTTCCATGGTCTGTAAGTGCAGGCAATAGGAATGGGAATCACAAGTTTAGCCATGGGAAGCTCAGCCATGGACAGGAATCTTAACTGAGAACTCCAGCTGGTGCCTCCTCTTCCCCTGTTGATTTTTGCAGAATGTTTGTGAGCCTGCTTTTGCGGGCTACTCTATTCAGCTCTGCTGGATGTTATGAACGCTGGATCTGGTACGGCTTGGCTCTTTCTCTACTTATGTCTGTCCGTCTACCCCTTGATTTTATTCTTATACTTCTGTTCATTATGACTTAACTCACGTTTCAAAGCCAACAGCATGGCTAATGTAGACCATTCTCCATACCATATAAGCTGGGGGGCACAGAGGGAAAGAAGGGAGAGGAGACCAATGTAGAAGGGACCAGTGGACCCCTTGGGCATGCATTCAAAGTTTATGCTGGTGGAACCGCTAGGAACCAGGTGACAAAATTAAATGATAAGCTTGTGATGGACTCTGGGCATATTAATTGTACACCCTGTATTATTTTTTAATATGAACTACAAGTAACATTAATATTTTAATTTTAATTAACAATTATGAGGAGGCGGTCCATCCTAGGCAGCATTTGAGGGCCCCAACTATGCAGCAACTCACTGCAGGATGGCTTCTGCCCTTGACATTTTGTTGATAAAGAAAATAAAGTCAGAAAGACAAAATGAAGAGCATACTACAGATAGAGTTAAGCTTATAGCTCACGATCCCGGCCATGGCAACTCCACACCTTCTTTCTAGTATTCTCATTTATTCTCCTGGTCATTCTTGGGACTCCTGTCCTCAACCGTAAGTTCATGGTCAGAATGCAAGCCTTCTCATAGTGTTGACCAAACTTCAAGTGCCCTGGTGCTATTGAACCAAACTTATTTGGTTAGTTCAGCTCTGTGAAACCTTTGACAGAAAGCCAAGACAGCTGCTTTTGTCATTCTTTTTACTCTTTATGTACATTCTGAGCACTGATGTCTGGCCTCAGAATCCAGGAGCATATTGGCGCAGTTCATATACACATTTATTGAATAGTGAGGAATGCACAAGGTACGGCGGCTTGATTGACAGTACTTTGTCAGGTGCTCCGGATGTCCTTGATAGTCCTGGTTGGGGCAAACACAAGTTTATTCCTGTAATTAACCTCAATTACTAATAGTAACTCTCTGACCATAGATTACCTATCACACAGCAGTGTGTGTGTGTGTGTGTGTGTGTGTGTGTGTGTGTGTATAGGCAGGTTACAGGATGGCAAGAGGTAAGAGGCAAGGAGATTTGAGGGCTGGAGTTGAGCCATCCAAGTTGCAGTGAAGGCCAGGACTGGGTGTGGTGGCAGGTGGCTGGATGGCAGGTCCCTGTGGGCAAATGCCAGTGCGGGCAGATGATAATTCTAAGAGACCATGAGAGCAGAGGAGCCCAGGCTATGATGAGGTTTCTGAAAGGGTTCTCTGCCTGCCACCCTCTTGATATATACACTGGGTGGTCAGATCTCTGGTGAGTGAGGGCTGACTTCATGCCTCTGCTAGGTGTCCTCCTCTTTAATGGGTCTGGATGAGGGACTTGCATCCCTTCCTTCTCTTATTCATCTGATAAGTCCTTGGGCCTGGTTTTTCCATATGGTTTAAAAACGCCTATGTGCTCTTGCAGTCCCAAATAATCTCAGTACATTTATAGGGCCACTTCTTTTCTCCTCTTAGAAATCAATCAATATCACTTTGTGCCATGGAGGTGTGATATGCAGATGATGTGATTCAGGTGTCCAACCAGGTGCAGAGCCATTCTACAACCTCAAAACGGAACCAAAGTAGCCAATAAATGGCATCTCTCAGGGCAAGGCACACTATAAATGAGCAGTGTTCAACACAACATACAGTAACATAGAGAAGGGACCAGCCTGACCTCAGTATTATACTAATCTCTTTAAGGTACTGCTTCTAGTAGACTCCCCTGCCTGTAGTAGATCCTTCTCCTCCCTCCTTCCCCCCTCCTCCTTCTCCTCCTCCTTCTTCTTCTTCATCATCTTCTCCCTCTTTCTCCTCTTCTTCTTCCTTCTCCTCCTCCTCTTCCTTCTCCTTCTCCTCCTCCTCTTCCTCCTCTTCCTCTCCTTTTCCTCCTTCTCCTCTTCCTCCTCCTTCTCCTCCTCCTCTTCCTCTCCTCCTCCTCCTCCTCTTCCTCTCCTCCTCCTTCTCTTCCTCCTCTTCCTCTCCTTTTCCTCCTTCTCCTTTCTCCCCATCCTCTTCCTCTGCTCCTCCTCCTCCTCTTCTTCCTCCTCCTCTTCTTCTTCTCCTCCTCCTTCTCCTCCTTCTCCTTCCTCCCCATCCTCTTCTTCCTCTCCTTCTCATCCTCCTCTTCTTCCTCCTCATCTTCCTCCTCCTTTTCCTCTCCTCCTCCTTCTCCTTCCTCCCCATCCTCTTCTTCCTCTCTTCCTCATCCTCCTCTTCTTCCTCCTCCTCTTCCTCTCCTCCTCCTTTTCCTCCTACTTCTTCCTCCACATCCTCTTCTTCCTCTCCTCCTCATCTTCCTCCTCTTCCTCCCCTCCTCCTTTTTCTCTCCTCTTTAACTTCCTTCTTCTTTCCTTTTCCTTCTCCTTTATAAATGCAACATTTTAATTAAATCTTTGGCAATTTCATGCATACATAGAAAGGATTTTGATTCTATCTACCTCATTCTTTCCCCAACTCTTCCTTGACTTGCCATTCTCAAGCTTGTTTATACAGAAGGGTTGTTTTTTATTTATTGAACTTTTCCCCATCCTTTAATTAATCTGTTGGCTAGATGCTTTGTTGTGTTGAAACATGACTGGTCACTTGAGATAGAACCCAGAGAAACTGAGTGTCTTTGAGAAATCTTTGTGTTATCTTTTACTTTCCTGCAAATACCAAAGTACTCTGGATTAAAGTCAGGTGGGTGGCTGAGATCCAATGACTCATGTTGGGCCTGCCACCATGAGTCCATAATCTTGTTTCCCTCAACTGAATTAAGGTAGTAGTAGGATAGCAATAGCTACAGGGCATTGTTCCATGTGTTCAGATGAAAGAATGAATACAATGGTTTTAGCACACACACTGCTTGGTGAGTATTTAAGAGTATGTTTGAGTTGTCATTATTATTCCCCAAAACAGAGGTTCTTTAATGAGTCCCTGAAAGACCCATGGGTGTCAGAGAGCCCATGGCATCCTAAGACTGCCTACATAAAGCTGTCTAAGAAGATCCCTGAATACTGCACTCAGCAGACCCTTCATAGATCAGTAGGATTCTTAAAGCAAGCCCTCATCAAATTATTTTAATAGTTCCTGGTCTATAATTAAAAACTTTGAAGAGTCAGAAGAAGAGAGGAAAGGAATTATCTCCAAACTCCATTTGTATTGTATGTGTGATTGAGTGTGAGTATGTATGTGTGTGCACATGAGTATGTATATATGTATGTGAGTGTATGTGTTTATGTGTATATGTGAGTGTGCACATGTGTGTACATGTGAGTGTTTATACTGAGTGTGAGTATGTATGTGTGTGCACGTGAGTGTGTATATATGTGTGTGAGTGTGTGCATGTATATGTGTGTATGTGAGTGTGTGTGTATGTACATATGAGTATGTACATGCATGTGTGTGAGTATGTCTGTGTGTGTCTGTGAGTGTGTCTGTGAGTGTGTGTGTGTGTCAGTGTATATGTGAGTATGTGTGTTTAGGCCAGGTTGTGTTTCAAGTCTTCCACATAGAAATTTTTGTTTTCGCCTCTCAGCTTCCGAGTGACAGAGGGGGTTCAGCGTCCTCCTCTGCCCCTTCCCTGCAAGTGGAGGGCCTACCTCCAGAGAGCGCATTAAGCCAGAGACCCGGGCGGGATCCACTGTTGTCTCTAGGGTGAGGTTCTGAGACTGGAGCAGCCAGCCTGGAGGCGCCTTAGGCCAGAGACCCAGGCGGGATTCGCCATTTTCTCTCGGGTGAGTTTCTGAGACCTG
>NW_022196905.1:165507729-165512274 GCF_008632895.1 Mastomys coucha | reverse complement strand
TAAAAAAAAACTGCAACAAATTAAAAAAAAAAAAAAGAAATTTTTGTTTTCTTTCTTGAGCAGGTTTTGTATGTAGATGTTCAAGAGGCCAGGATCCTTAGTGCACAGAGCCTCCTGCCACCATACAGTCTCCACCATGATAAAAACCATGAGCCAATAGAACCTTTTTTCTATATAGAGTTTATTCTTGTTGGGTATTTGGCCACAATGATGCAAAATGTGACTAATGCAGGAAACTGGTATTGGGGGGGCCATTGTTGTAATAAACCTGATCATTGAGTGGTACCTGGTCTTCAGGGCTTGCTTGTGGAAGTCATGGGGAAGAGCTTGCATCTGTAAATCAAAGATGCCATTGACTCCCACAAGAAGAGCATGCTGGGCCCTTCAGGTAGGAGTGCAGGGGCCAGAATAGCCATAGAAATGTGAACATCGAAGGTTGTGAGGATAAGGTTTCAGCAGCCACTCTATCACAGCTGCTGGCTGGAGGCAGCTGCAGACACAGCCATCAGGTAAATGTGACCAGAGTCACCTGCAGCACCACATAAGAGGAAGCCATCTCAGAAACACTCAAAAGCAACCAGGCAAAGCACATAGAATGGCAGGCTGTTGTTCCCAGCATCAGAGTGCTATCTGCAGCTCAGTGTGGGGGATTCTGAAGAGCAGGGTAGGCAGAGATGGTGGACACACTGTGCAGTCAGAAGCGCTATTTCCTGTCTCCCCATCTCTCCTATTGTTCTGCACCATAGGCATTGAACAGGAGCTCCCTACTGCCTTGAAAGCAAAACATTTAGGCAAATCAAATTTGGAAGGAAGGTAGTAGGAGCGGAAGGCTCACTGCCTACCTGCAGTGGGCTCTGCCCAGCATCTGTCCCCAGTTCCTCAGCCACTGGCAAGTGATTGAATCGTGGGGTCTCACAGAAGCAGATTTGTGTCTAACAAGGGGAATAATCGAAACTTCATAAATGAGGATTTGGCCTCATGTGTCACCGGGAGCAGCAGAGGGAACGGTCTCCATCATCTATCAGCCACGGAGTGCAGAGAGATGGATGTGACAGTTGGCGTTCAATCCATCACATGCCTGCTGTTCTGGCTGCAGAGCAGTGCAGGGAAAAAAATCTGTATTCAGTAACACTGGCCCGTGATTTTGACATTCTTGGCCAATGACCATGCAGAACCGTGGCTAGGCGGTCATCTTTAATAAAACAGCCTAAAATCTAATCTAAAGATGACAACTCATGCACTTCACAGAAGGCCACTCCCAGGCTGGGAGACACATTTGAAGCTATCCAAATGCCCTCATGATGAGCTTCTGGGCCTTCTCCATTGCCTTGGATTATCTGAAGTAAGATAGAGAGATATGTGTGGCCATGGGAGAAACCTCCCCTTCCTTCCAAGTCATGAAAGGATAGTGGAAAAATGGAAAAAAATCTAATTACCCTTCAGCATTATGTGAAATTGCTTCCAGAGCCTTCATCCAATCACACTACCTCATTACTACTGGTGATGATGTCTGGAAGTTGAGAATATAATGGTTTGTGCTTCTGGTTTTAAATTTTTCTACATAACCAAAATTTCTTAGCAATAATTTATGTACTACTTTATATTTTTAAATTTTAAAATATATGTACTATATTTTAAGTGCTTATATTTAGTTATTACATTTTATTTAAAGGCTTTCACATACACATATGTATGTGTGCCACATGTGTGCATAGTACCCATCAGGCCAGAAGAGGGTATCAGAACCCTCAGAACTGGGGCTGCAGATGGTTGTGAGCCACTGGGTAGGGGCTGGGAAAAGAACCCAAGTCTTCTCTAAGAGCAAGGAATGTCCCTAACCACTGAGCCATCTCTGTAGCTCTTTAAAATAAACTATTTGCTTTAAAGGGAAGAGTGGGGGACGAAGGGGAGAATGAGGAATTTCATCACAGCAAAGAGAACCGGTGATCTGACAGAAGTTGCCGTTGGAAAGAAAATTAATCCCAGAGTAGTGGCCCAGGTCTAATGTCCATGGCCTGCACCAGGTCTGATGTCCATGGCCTGCACTTCCCTGCACCTCTGCCAGGTCAGAAGAAGCTGCATTCCTTTATTTGTACTGCCAAAGGCAGACAGAAAACACAGAGTGCTGGACATCAAACAGAATCCTGGAAGACCCTGCCCATCTGCTCGTCATGACACACACAGATTCTCAGGATTTCTGGCGCAGGGACAGACACATCTTGAAGGGTGAGCTGGCACCACAGGAAGTTCTTGGCCAGCAACACAGCACTAATGTCTCCACCTCTTTCACAAGGCACAGAGAACAGGGAGGCTACGTACACTTTATCTGTTTCCACAAGAAGGGGTTCTTTGGTTAAATTTTAACTATGTCATCCAACAGACTGACGGCCTGCAGAGCTTTCTCCAGGGACACACTCTCCTGCCATCTTCTCCAGGGCTTGGTGCATGAAGAAAAAAAGTACCCTCTTTATCTGATGACTGAATGTGAAACCCAAGACCCTGCGCATAGATTACAAAGCTCTTTAGTACCCACCCTCATTTTAGAATGGCACCATTTGAAGGGCAGTTGACCAAACTACAGAGAGGCTCCTGGTTCGATGCATGTTTTCATGACTCTCCCTTTGGTTCTCAACCCTCAATCTATTTATTAGAGATCTGAACAATTTCCCCTCAGCTGTCTCTACCATACAGTCTCTAATCTCTTCTAGGTTCAGAGAGCAACCTCTTCCCCTCCTTGGTCTTTCACAGCATTTAAAACATATCATGCTATCATATTTCCATCTGGTTGACTATTTACTTCTCTTCTTGGAGTTCAAACATTATTATACATGCATGCACACACACTCAGATGTATACACACACACACACACCAACTCATTTACCAAACTATTCTCTAAATGTTTGGTGAAGATGGGTGCAGACCAGCTTCTCTCTTCCCTATTGACCCTCTCAGCCTCCCTTCTAGTCTATCTCTATCCCCTTGTGTCAGCTGCAAGTGTGCAGAAACACTTTTTACAGGAACCCCCAATGGCCACCCTAGGCTGGGACTCAAGTAGGCAATTTTTGCTATCCTTCTGTCCTCCATCTTCCTCAGACCTCCTTTTCAGACCTCCTTTTAGTCCTATAGGAGCCTGATTGCAAGAGCCTCTCTTCCCACCCTACCTCCTGGGGTCTCTGTCTCATGATACAGACCCTGGTTCTTCTAGAACTGCCCCATATCCCCTCCTAACTTTTCCTCCTAGTACACTTCCATTCCTTTCTGCCCACTGACCCACAGGACACTCTTTAAAAGAGACCCCACCTGTAACTAGTGGCACTGGCTCAGGACCCCAAACACCAAGATCTAAGCACAAAGAAGATTTACTTGCCTATAGGGATACAAAACAGGGGCAAAGGACAAAGACAGGAGATAAAGAGGAAATAAGGAAGAGAGGTAAGAAGGTATATGTCCTAGAGGACAAAGGACTGTCTCTGGATAGAGAGGAGATGGACAGTATCTATAGGCAAATGGTGGTTTATAGAGGTATTATGGGAAACTCTGTACTAGGATGAGGTGTTTAATTATGATCTAATTAAGTGAGACAAAGAGGGTTTATGATTGCTGGACTTCAATACTTTGATGGTTGAAACTTGGCAGTCAGCCTCAGGAGGAGGAATGGGCCAGATAAGGGGAAAGACCACGGCATCTAGCCTTAGGAATATAATCTAATAGTTTTTAGCTAGGCAGAAGGAATGTGGGTGAAGAGCCAGAGTCCCTTCTCCACAGCCAACACATTTGCCTAGGATTCAATGATCAACATAGCAACCAAAGAAACAGAACAATCATGCAACAAAGAGAGGCTAGAAATCAACAATAAAAAAATACCTCAAGTATATATCTACAGATTCCTAGATGCAGTGCAAAAATACAACTTGAATAGCCACAAAAATATGTCTCTAGCAGAAGCCAATAACCCTATTGCAGTAGACACTGAAAAATAAAATATAGCTCTAGCACAAGGCAAGGACTTCAAAATGACAAATATGAACATATTCAAGGATCTTAAAAGGATATGAATAAACCCCTTAATGAAGTCCATTAAGACACAAACAGCAGGTAAACAAAATTATGTAAACAACTCAAAACATGAAAATAGTATTTAACATCTGGGCAGTGGTGGCACACTCCTTTAATCTGAGCACTTGGGAGGCAGAGGCAGGCAGATTTCTGAGTTCAAGGCCAGCCTGGTCTACAGAGTGAGTTCCAGGACAGCCAGGGCTATAAAGAGAAACCGTGTCTTGAAAAACAAAACAAAAACAAAAACAGTTTTTTTTTCATGATTTTTGGATTTCCTCAGTGTCTGTTGTTATGTCTCCCTTTTCATTTCTGATCTTGTTAATTAGGATACTGTCTCTGTGCCCTCTAGTTAGTAGGCTAAGGGTTTATCTATTTTGTTGATAAATAATCAAGAACCAGCTCCTGTTTGGTTGATTCTTCGTACAATTCTTTTTGTTTCTATTTGGTTGATTTCAGCCCTGAGTTTGACTATTTCCTGCCTTCAATTC
>NW_022196905.1:165505006-165507170 GCF_008632895.1 Mastomys coucha | reverse complement strand
TTCCTCTTGGTAGATCATACCTTTGATGATTATGAAGTGTCCTTCCTTATCTTTTTTGATCACTTTAGGGTGAAAGTTTTATTTTATTTGATATTAGAATGGCTACTCCAGCTTTTTTTGGGGACCATTGGCTTGGAAAATTGTTTTCAAGCCTTTTATTCTGAGGTAGTATCTGTCTTTGTCACTGAGGTGGGTTTCCTGTATGCAACAAAATGTTGGGTCTTGTTTACATACCCAGTCTGATAGTCTATGTCTTTTTATGGGGAATTGAGTCCATTGATATTAATAGATATTAAGGAAAGGTAATTTAAGGTAACAAAAAAAGGTTATTTTTGTTGTTATAGTTGGAATTCTGTTCATGTGGCTCTCTTCATTTAGTTTTGTTGGAAAATTACTCTTATGCTTTTTCAGAGATGTAGTTTCCCTCCTTGTGTTGAAGTTTTCCCTTTATTATCTTTTGAAGGACTGGATTTGTGTAAATATATTGTGTAAATTTGGTTTTGTCATGGAATACTTTGGTTTCTCCATCTATGGTAAATGAGAGTATTGCTGGGTATAGTAGCTTGGGCTGGCATTTGTGTTCTCTTAGGGTCTCTATGACATCAACCCAGGATTTTCTGGCTTTCAGAGTCTCTGGCGAGAAGTCTGATATAATTCTGCTAGGCCTGCCTTTATATGTTACTTGACCTTTTTCCCTCACTGCTTTTAATATTCTTTCTTTGTTTTGTGCATTTGGTGGTTTGACTGTTATATGGCGGGAGGAATTTCTTTTCTGGTCCAGTCTATTTGGAGTTCTATAGGCTTCTTGTATGTTCATGGGCATCACTTTCTTTAGGTTAGGGAAGTTTTCTTCTATAATTTTGTTGAAGATATTTACTGGCACTTTATGTTGGAGGTCTTAACTCTCTTCTATTCCTATTACCCTTAGGTTTGGTTTTCTCATTGTGTCCTGCATTTCTTGGATGTTTTGGGTTAGGAACTTTTTGCATTTTGTGTTTTCTTTGACTGTTGTGTCAGTGTTTTCTATGGTATCTTCTGTACCTGAGATTCTTTATTCCATCTCTTGTATTCTGTTGGTGATGCTTGCATCTATGGTTCCTGATTTCTTTCCTAGGATTTCTATCTCCAGGGTTGTCTCTCTTTGTGATTTCTTAACTGTTTCTACTTCTATTTTTAGATCCTGGGTGGTTTTGTTCAATTCCTTCAAAGCACAACTTGTTTGGTTTTGTTTTCCTGTAATTCTTTATTGGATTTTTCTGTTTCCTCTTTAAGGGCTCGAAACTGTTTACCTGTGTTCTCCTGTATTTCTTTAAGGGAGTTATTCATGCTCTTCTTACATTCCTCTATCACCATCATGAGATATGATTTTAGATCCAAATCTTGCTTTTCTGGTGTTTTGGGATATCCAGGACTTGCTGTGGTGAGAGTCCTAGGTTCTGATGGAGCCAAATAGTCTTGGTTTCTGTTGGTAGGATTCTTGAATTTGCCTTCGCCATCTGTTGATCTCTGGTGTTAGATGTTCTTGCTGTCTCTGGCTGTAGCTTTTTCCTCCTTTGGGTCTGTAAGCCTGTGTCAGCACTTCTGGAAGATCAGCCCTTCTCTGGTAAGACCTGTGTGCAGTGGGCTGTGGATCAGTCGTCTCTCCTGAGTCCTGAGTTCCTGGGTTGGAGCATTTCCTGTAGGTAAGCTCTCTGCTTGCAGGGAAGGGGCAGAGAGGGCTGTGAATCTGCAGTCCCCTCTAGGTGAAGAGGGAGGTAGAAAGGATCCTGTGCCGGCTGCCCTGCCTGTGTCTTCTGGCTGGTCCCACCTTAGGAGTTCACCAGAGAGAAAATCCTATACCCTTTTTCTAGTATCTGAGCTTCCCTATTTCATATCTCGTAATCTGTTTGAGTCTTACTGCTGAGGTTTTTGTTTGACAACATTTTTTTTGTTGTTTCTTTATTTCTAGTTTTATTTTAGTTTGGATTTTCTTTGGCGATTATAGTTCTTTATTAAATACTATTTTCTTTCTTTTGTTTTTGACCATTGTTCCAAGCCAATGGTCCCCAAAAAAGCTGGAGTAGCCATTCTAATATCGAATAAAATCAACTTTCACGCTAAAGTGATCAAAAAAGATAAGGAAGGACACTTCATAATCATCAAAGGTATGATCTACCAAGAGGAA
>NW_022196905.1:165501968-165504418 GCF_008632895.1 Mastomys coucha | reverse complement strand
AACAAGATCAGAAATGAAAAGGGAGACATAACAACAGACACTGAGGAAATCCAAAAAATCATGAAAGCTTACTACAAAAGACTATACTCAACAAAACTGGAAAACCTGAATGAAATGGACAATTTTCTAGACAGATAGCAGGTACCAAAGTTAAATCAAGACCAGATCAACGATCTAAACAATCCCATATCTCTCATGAAATAGTAACATTAATAGTCTCCCAACCAAAAAAAGCATAGGAGCAGATGGTTTAGTGCAGAGTTTTATCAAACCTTCAAAGGAGACCTAATACTAATACTCCTCAATCTATTGCACAAAATTGAAACAGAAGGTACTCTACCCAATTTGTTCTATGCAGCTACCATTACTCCTATACCTAAACCACACAAAGACCTAACAAAGAAAGAACACTTCAGACCAATTTCCCTTATGAATATCGATGCAAAAATAATAAAATTCTTTGCAAACTGAATCAAAAAAACACATCAAAATGATCATCCATTATGATCAAGTAGGCTTCACCCCAGGGATGCAGGGATGGTTCAATATATGGAAATCCATCAACGTAATTCACTATATAAACAAACTTAAAGAAAAAAACCATACAATCATTTTATTAGATGCTGAGAAAGCATTTGACAAAATCCAACATCCCTTCATGATAAAAGTCTTAGAAAGATCATGAATTCAAGGACCATACTTAAACATAGTAAAAGCAATATACAGCATACCAGTAGCCAACATCAAACTAAATGGAGAGAAACTTGAAGCAATCCCACTAAAATCAGGGACTAGACAAGGCTGCCTACTCTCTCCCTACCTATTCAATATTGTAATTGAAGTTCTAGCCAAAGCAATTAGACAACAAAAGGAGATCAAAGGGATATGAACTGGAAAGGAAGAATCAAATTATCACTATTTGCTGACGATATGATAGTATACTTAAATGACCCCAAAAATTCCTCCAGAGATCTTCTAAACCTGATAAAGAACTTCAGCAAAGTAGCTGGATATAAACTTAACTCAAGCAAATCAGAGGCCTTCCTATACACAAAGGATAAACAGGCTGAGAAAGAAATTCACAATACTCACAAATAATATAAAATACCTTGGTGAGACTCTAACTAAGCAAGTAAAATATCTGTTTGACAAGAACTTCAAGTCTCTGAAGAAGGAAATTGAAGGAGATCTCAGAAGATGGAAAGATCTCCCATGCTTGTGGATTGGCAGGATTAATATAATAAAAATGGCCATCTTGCTGAAAGCAATCTATAGATTCAATGCAATCCCCATCAAAATTCCAACTTAATTCTTCACAGACTTAGAAAGAGCAATTTTCAAATTCATCTGGAATAACAAAAATCCCAGGATAGCCAAAAGTATTCTTGACAATCAAGGAACATCTGGTGGAATCACCATCCTGGACCTTAGGCTGTACTACAGAGCAATTGTGATAAAAACTGCATGGTATTGGTACAGTGACAGGCAGGTAGATCAATGGAACAGAATTGAAGACCCAGAAGTGAACCCACGCACCTATGGTCACCTGATCTTTGACAAGGAGCTAAAACCATCCAGTGGAAAAAAGATGGCATTTTCAACAAATGGTGCCGGCTCAACTAGCATAAGCATGTAGAAGAATGCAAATTGATCCATTCCTATCTCCTTATACAAAGCTCAAGTCCAAGTGGATCAAGGACTTCCACATAAAACCAGATACAATGAAATTAATAGAAAAGAAAGTGGGGAAGAGCTTCGAGCACATAGGCACAGGGGAAATTTTCTTGAACAGAACACCAATAGCTTATGCTCTAAGATCAAGAATCGACAAATGGGACCTCATAAAGTTGCAAAGCTTCTGTAAGGCAAAAGACACTGTCAATAGGACAAAATGGCAACCAGCAAAATGGGAAAAGATCTTTACCACTCCTATATCTGATAGAGGATATAGGCCTCCTATATCTGATAGATATACAAAGAACTCAAGAAGTTAGACTCCAGAGAACCAAATAACCCTATTAAACTGGGGAACAGAGCTAAACAAAGAATTCTCAACCGATGAATACCGAATGGCTGAGAAGCACCTAAAGAAATGTTTAACATCCTTAGTCATCAGGGAAATGCAAATCAAAACAACCCTGAGATTCCACCTCACACCAGTCAAAATGGCTAGGATAAAAAACTCAGATGACAGCAGATGCTGGAGAGGTTGTTGAGAAAGAGGAACACTTCTCCATTGCTGGTGGGATTGCAAGTTGATACAACCACTCTGGAAATCAGTTTGGCGGTTCCTCAGGAAATTGGGCATAATACTACCAGAGGACCTAGCTATACCACTGCCAGGCATATACCCAGAAGATGCTCCAACATGTAATAAGGACAATGCTCCACCATGTTCATAGCAGCCTTATTTATAATAACCAGAAACTAGAAACAACCCAGATGTCCCT
>NW_022196905.1:165458455-165501282 GCF_008632895.1 Mastomys coucha | reverse complement strand
TGGATATTAGCCCAGAAGTTCTGAATACTCGAAGTACAATCCACAAACCACCAGAAACTCAAGAAGAAGGAAGACCAAAATATGGACGCTTCATTCCTCCATAAAAGGGGGGACAAAATACCCATGCAAGGAGTTGCAGAGACTAACTATGGAGCAGAGAGTGAAGGAAGGGCACTTCAACTTGATATAACTATCTCCTGAGAGGCTGTGACAGTACCCGACTAATACAGAAGTAGAGGCTCACAGCCATCCATTGGACTGAGTACAGGGTACCCAATGAAGGAATTAAAGAAAGGACTGAAGGAGCTGAAGGCTTTGCAGCCCCTTAAGACGAACAACAATATGAACTAACTAGTACCCCCAGAGCTCCCAGGGACTAAACCACCAACCAAAGAGTACACATGGTGGGATTCATGGCTCCAGAAGCATATGTAGCAGAAGATAGCCTAGTCGGTCATCAACGAGAGGAGAGGCCCTTGGTCCTGTGAAGGTCTGTGCCCCAGTGTAGGAGAATGCCAGGGCCAGTAAGCAGGTGAGTGTGGGGTGGTGAGCAGGGAGGTGAGGGAACAGGGGTCTGTTTTTGTTTTTGTTTTTTGTTTTGTTTGATTTTATTTTCGGAGGGGAACCTGGGAAAGGAGATACTGTAAATAAAGAAAACATCTAATAAAAAAGAAAGTGTACAGGAAATAGATACTTCAGTAAAAAAAAAAATATGTCAGACATAAAGCATCCAGAAAATCTGGGACTTTATATAAAGAACACATCTTTAAATAACAGGAATAGAGAAAGAAGAAGAAATCCAGGTCAAAGTCACAAAAAATTCTTTTTACAAACTTATAGAAGAAAATTATTCTAATCTAAAGAAAAAGGTGCCTATCAAAGTATAAGAACCATACAGAACATTAATACCACCAAGAAATAATTCCTCACAACACACAACAATTAAAACACTAAATGTAGAGAACAATGAAAGGATATTAAAAACTGCAAGGGAAAATACCAAGTAAAATATAAAATCAGGCCCATTAGACTAACACCTGACTTCCCAATGGAGACTTTGAAAGCCAGAAGGGGATGGATGGATGTTCTACAGACTCAGAAACCACAGATGTCATCACTAGACAACCTAAAAGGACTGCATGAATTTTACAATACACACACACACACACACACACACACACACACACACACGTACGCACGCACGCACGCACGCACGTGCACACACACACACCAAGCTCAAACATAAATAAATTAATAAATAATTTCAAAAAGCCAACTTAAGGAGATCAGAGGGATACAAGCAGGACAAGAAGATGTCAAAGTATCCTTGCTTTTCAAATATTTGCAGATATGAAGATTTAATACATAAAAAAACAGAAAAAAATACAATGGAAGACTTCCACAGCTGAAAAACACTCTCAGCAATGTGGCAGGATATAAAACACATAAAAATCAATGGGCTTTCTAGATACCACTGACAAGCAGACTGAGAGAGAACCAGGGAGACAGTACCTTTCACAATAGCCTCAAAAATATCTTGGGGTATATCTAGCCAAATAAGCAAAAGACTTGTGTAATAAAAACTTTAAGACACCAAAGAAAGAAATTGAAGAAGACACTAGAAGATGGATGATCTGCCTCATGGATCGGGATCGGTAGAATTATTATTGTGAAAATGGCCATCCTACAAAAATCAATCAACAAATTAAATACAATCTCCACCAAAATTTCAGCACAAATTCTCCACAGAAATTGCAAAAGTAATCTTCAACAAACAACCCCCCCCAAACCCCCCCCCCCAGCAGCATGGCTAAAACAATCCTGAATAATAGAAGTTACTCTGTTGAGTTATAGTAATAAAAAAATGTTGTTGTCATTAAAATAGACACATTGATCAATGGAATTGAATTGAAGGTTTAGACGTAAGTCCACAAACATATAGACACCTGAATGTTGACAAAGAAGTAAAAAATACACACTGGAGAAAGACAGCATCTTCAATAGATACTGCTGGTACAGTTGGAGGGCTACATGAAGAAGAGCGCAAATAGATCCATATTTATCACCTTGCACAAACCTCAGTTCCAAATGCATCAAAGATCTCAACATAAGACCAGATACCCTGAGTCCGACAGGAAAGGCAGCAGGGAGTAGATGTAAACTCATTGGCACAGGAAAGGAACAGGATCCTCATAGCCCAGCACTAAGGCCAACAATTAGTGAATGGGACCTCATGAAGCTGAGATGCTTCTGTACCGCAAAGCTCACTATCATTTGGGGAAATGGGCAGGGTAAAAAAAAAATCTTTTAAATTATGCCTCTAATAAGAGATTAGTTTCTAAAATACACAAAGAACTCAGAATCCTGGCCATCATAAAAACGAATAACCCAGTTTAAAAAATAAGGCACAAAACTAAGCAGAGAATTCACGAAAGATAAAACACAAATGGCCAAGAAACAAGGGCATTTCTAACATCCTTAGTCATCATGGCAAGTGCAAATTAAGTCTATTTTGAGATTTTTGTCTTATACCAGTAGGAATGGCCAAGATCAATAAAACAAATGACACCTCATACTGGCAAGGGTGTGGGCAAAGTGGAACACTATTCATTGCTGGTGGGAATCCAAAGTTGTATTGTCACTATGTCCTGTGACCTCAGTAAGCTGAGAATTGATCAACCTCGAAATCCAGCTATACCAACCACTCTTAAACGGCATCCTGTTACAGAGATATTTCTCATCCACAGATTCTCTTCATTAAAGCCTGAATATCCATCAACTGATGAATGTGATAATGGAAATGTGTTACATTTACACAATGGAATACTATTCAGCAGCCAAGAAAAATAAAATTATGAAATTTTAAGGTAAATAGATAAAATTAGTAATAAGTATTTCCTGAGTGATGTAATCCAGACACAAAAAGGCAAATAGTATATTTTTCTCTTATATGTGAATGCCTTTATATCTTTGATACTGATACAATCTTAAAACCACAGAGGTTAGGTACCTAGTAAAGGACTTAGGGTGGGGAGTGGAAAAGATCTCCCAGGGAATGGGAACTGCAATGTATTTTTTAAGAAGAGACAAAGGGTAAACAAAAATGGAAAGTTTAAGGAGGGAGGGGATGGAAAAGGAGCAGAGAGGAGAGACTATCAAGAGATACAGCTAACACTAAACACTGTTTGAATAAACATGGAAACCCACTACTATAGAAGCTTCTTAAAATATGTACATATGTGAAAGAAGACACTAGAAGATGGATGATCTGCCTCATGGATCGGTAGAATTATTATTGTGAAAATGGCCATCCTACAAAAATCAATCAACAAATTAAATACAATCTCCACCAAAATTTCAGCACAAATTCTCCACAGAAATTGCAAAAGTAATCTTCAACAAACAACCCCCCCCCAAAAAAATTTTATTTGGTACAGTCACCAAATAATAGGGGAAATGATGCCACATCTAGACATGTTAGGCCAAAAAGTAAAACCTCCAGTGTCAGGAATGGGTTATATATCTTGTTGAATCTTGGCCAAAGAGGCCCCACAGAAAACCTTGACCATCACAGGCTATTGCCAAGGTTTTGGTTTATCTCTACAACTTGATGATAATGTCTTAATGCTGAAGACAACACTTATGTCATCAAAAATGGGGAAGTCTAGCTGATATCTAACTAGGAGATCCACCCCTACTGACTATCATTTATGGTACTTGAAGGCATCCTGTGTGATTTGGTCTACTCCATGAAACAGAATCCATACCCGACATTGTGAATGAAGCCAAGAATCTGGAACTATATAGCTCATGGTCTAGAGAAAACCTAATACTGTGGAAGAAACAACAATAAAATGACATACTGCTATACCCATATAGGTCAGTGCCTGCATCAGCCCTCGGGAGAGAAGCTTCTATTGGAGTAGATGGGAACTAACACAGAGACCCACAAACAGAAAATGTGTGGCGACTAAGAGACTTTGGGAGACTCAGTGCCAAATGGGATGTCTTCATCAAATGCCTCTCCTTCAGCTCAGAGAGCCATGCATAAGAGGAGGCAAAAAGACTGTAAAACCCAGAAGTGATGGATGCTTTGAGGGAAATGGTATCTAACAGACACTAGAGTTCACAGAGACTGGGGCAAAACACATATGACCTGCAGAGATTTAAGCCAAACAGTGCACTAGGAGAAGGAAGGAGGCATGAGCTCTCCATCCCCGAGTGAGAAGCTCCCTGTAATTGATTCCAACTGGCAAAGGAGGAGTCATCCTTCTCCAATGGACTCTCTGGGCAGGGCCCATGCCCAGAAGCGGTAGACCAAAACAAAATGAACTCAATTGTATTTCTACATACTTTTTTTGGTCTCATTTTGATTTGTTTGGGCACGGTTTGTTGTTGTTGTTGTTGTTGTTGTTTGTTTTTTGTTTGTTTTGTATTTTTTGTCTTTTGCTCATTTATTTTGATTTCCACTTTTGTGATTTTGTGGGGTTGGGGAGGGATCCGGTTGTTTATATTTTATTTAAAAAAATAAAATAAAGCACGATCATAAAGTTGAGTGGCGAGGATCTAGAAAAAGTTGGGGGACTGAAAAATATGACCAAAATACATTGTATGAAAACTCTTTTTGTTTTAAATGGAAAAAATCGGTCTAATGACCGAATACAGGATTTCTTCTGCTAGGATTTCAAAAGCTAAGTTTCAGAGTCTATTATAACTGTAGGTCTCTGTTCCTGGTTCTGAGATGACCAAGGTAAATTATAGAAGAAAGGGTTTATTGGGGGTTTGTGATTCAAGAAGGATATGAATCTCATCACCATAACAACAGGGCAGCAGGGCAGCAGCAATTGGGAGCATATGCCTCGAACAGCAAGCAGGTAATGGAGAGAAAAACTAGGAATGGAGTAGTTTTTGAAGCCTCAAAGCTGAGTCCCTAGTGACAAATTTTCTCCATCAAAGGTCATACCTCCTGAGCCTCCCCAAACAGCATCACCAACTGGGGACTAAGTATTAAAATGTCTGAGAATGTGGGGGTCATCTCATCTCATTCAGATCAATCCATCCCACTCCATGGCTGGCTTTTATAGTCTTGTGATAATAGCATGAAGCACAATGCATTGAGTCCAACTTCTGATGTCCCCATAGTAATGTTGTCGCCACTGTTTACAGTTCAGCATTCAAAGTTTATACTGGCACTCAATGAAATCTCTTAATTATAACCCCCTGTAAAATCAAAAAAAAAAAAAAACTACGCTTCCAACTTTCAACAGCACAGAATTTACATCACCGTTCTGAAATGAAGGAATTGGGACACAGTGAGGGGGAAACATTGGACGAAAGCCAGACCAAAACCTAGCAGGGCAATTATCAAGTTGTTTAGCTTTATGTCCAGTGCCAAATGGTTTCTGCCCTCCTGCTAAAGACATGCGACACCACACTTAGCCTCTTTTTAACACCCTAGTTGATGGAATAATTGCACATGTGCTATTTAATGCATGCATGCATTGTGTAACCGTCGAAGCAGAACCACCAGCCCTTCCATTTTCTCT
Organism: Mastomys coucha; assembly: GCF_008632895.1. Lineage (NCBI taxonomy): Eukaryota > Metazoa > Chordata > Mammalia > Rodentia > Muridae > Mastomys > Mastomys coucha. Next base: position 165,495,736 of record NW_022196905.1, on the reverse strand, counting down.
ATCATCGATCGCTCCTCTGCATTTAGAGCCTTCAAACCCATCTCTTCTAGCTCCTTATGAAATACATACTAAACTGCTGTAAACTCCTGCCACCCTGCTGTGTTTCATAATAGTATAACTTGTGGTTTTGTTTAGATTCTGAAGGCAGGCGGGGGAGAATGGGTTACAAGGAAGATGCTTTAAAGAGTTGATGTTGTTTAGTAAGTAGATGGTTTGGGGAAATGAGAAAAACCACAACTATTCACTGTCTACTCTCAGTCCTTATTACTCATCCAGGATGAACCAACAATACTCCAGTGATATTAAAATGGCACCCAAGGCCTTTGAATATGACTTTGAATTAAGCTTTGAAATTTTTCCTAGCAACACATTTAATTAACTGGGATACTTAGTTTATATTAAATCCACATCAACTAATATTAAAAACATATATATCGAAGCTTAACAGCTTCTGGGGGCTCCGGGTCGATTGTGATATTATTCACTGTAATGTACAGGTTCACTGAATCTTTACAAACTGAGCATCAGGGACTGTGCTACTCCTACTGATTTGGCAAGCAAAGTGGGGAAAGTAAGTTCTTGTGTAACCACATTTATCCTCAGACAGAACCGTGTTTAGAATACATTTCGGAGAGGTTGTTACTTTATTGATTATAGCATGTTCCTGTCTACTTCAAATGCAGGAGAGTAATTTCTCCGTTTGAAGAGTTTATTTTCATTTTATTTTATCTGCACTTGTGTTTTGTCTGCAATCACAACTGTGTAAGAATGTTAAGATTCCCCTCAAACTGGAGATGCAGACAGTTGTGAGCCACCATGTGGGTGCCGGGAAATGAACCTAGGTCCTCTGGAAGAGCATCCAGTGTTCTTAACCAATGAACCATCTCTTTAGCCCTGAGAGTCATTTCTTAAGCCAGTGCACGATGACCACAGGGACGACGCTTGTACGCTTTTCCAGTTTGTTAAGAGGAACCATAGCCTCATTAGTAAAGCTCTGTGTAGTAAAAGGATCATCACAAAGATGCAGGCCTGAACTTGGAGAAAGTAGTGGCAAGACAGGGTCTGGAAACAACCTCATCAGTACTAACTACGGTGGGTTGAGCATCACAGAGGGACTTGGGGGAGATTACAGGACAGGAAGGATCCTAGTAAAGGTAGAGAAAAGTTCAAAGACACCCCCTCAGGGTTTTCACCAACAAATGTATTAGGCAGCAGTATATGTAATCTATTCTCTAGGATTCAGCTTTCACAATACAAGCCTTCTAACAGAATCCTTGACTGTTGATTAATCTCTTTCTCTTATAAGGTTCATATATTGTTATTGCCCATCATTTATCTTCTTCTGTAATCGTTGTAACATGATGTAGATATTAAAAGATTGGATTGAAGAAGGAGTAGACGCTAGGGATAAGTACATTTCAGACTCCAAATTTCTTCTTGAGCCCCATGATCCCTGTCAGGTAATCTTTGACTTGATCCCTGAGACTATGCATGGATTTAACTAGTGAAACACCTTGAACCTCCCTCACAATGGATGCCATCGCCTTGATTTGAGGTTAATGTTGGTTATAAAAGTCCCATTTCTGAGCCTAGCACCTCAAAATGTCAAAACACAGGATGTAGCAAAGCACTGAGGGTCACCGACCAGCTGTCTTCTTGACTGCCTAGATACCCTTCGGGAGGCTGTCCTAGGTACTCATGATTCTTAATAGTGCCAGTGTCAGTTCTAGATCCTGAATACTAATGTCTGAAAGACACAAAGCCCTAAGTCCCGACTATCACTGTCACTGTGATGACCACCCCAAAGTTAAAGCCCTGAAAGCCACAAGCAACTCAACTGGGGAGAGAGAGAAAGAGAGAGCACCCATATGGGAGAGCCAACATATATTTGAAGACTCATCCACAAATGAGGGAAAATGTTCAACCTTTGTCTTTTTAGGTCTAGGTTATGTCACTCAGAATGATTATTCCTGGCTCCATCCATTTACCTGTGAATTTCATAATTTCTTTTTTCCTAACAGCTGAATCTAATTCCATTGTGTATATCTACCACATTTTCATTAACCATTCATGAGTTAATGGACATCTTGGCTGCTTCTGTGTCCTGGCAATTGTGAGTAGGACAGCAATGAATATGAATGAGTAGGTATAGCTATGGAGAAATATAGCCTTTTGGGTATATGCCCAAGAATGTTATAGCTAGATTATGTGGTGGGTCTATTTATAGCTTTGTGAGGAAACTCCACACTGATTTCCATATTGGCTGCTCCGGTTGAATCACTACGCACAGTTAGTGTTCCCCTTTCCCTAAACCCACACCAGCTTTTACTGTCTTCCCTTGTCTTTTGTTTTAGCCATTCAGACTAGGGTCAGAAGAAATCTCAATGTGGTTTCAATTTGCACGTCTCTGATGGTAAAAGATGTTGAAAAAAAATGTTTCTCATCCATTTGTATTTCATCTTTGAGAACTGTTTTGTTCATGTGTTATATATATACCCACTGTTTTCTGTTATAACCCAGGTATGGATTGGGTTGGTTTTGTTCCTTGATGTTTAGTTCTAGTTTTTAATTTAGTCTAGAAAACATCCCTCTGTCAAATACATAGGAAAGAAATAGATTTTTTTCCCATTCTATACCCTGACTCTTCAGTTGCATTATGGTATTGTTGGCCTTTCTGCTTGGATGTGAAGGTACTCTGGGACTCGGAGCCCCAGGAACCATACAGCCCTGAGGCAAGACAGTGTCCCCATGGAAAGGGATTCTGACACACAGAAGCCCTGGACTCACACAGCTCTGAGAAGAAGCCTCCTGAGCAGAGACACTGCAGCTTCTAGGGGAGGGGATGCCCAACTGAGCCGAGCAGCTCAGGAGTCTCAGCTCAGCTCCTTCTCTTCCCTTCTTCTCTTCTTCTCTTCGTTGCATCTTATCTTCTTCCAATAAGAGTCACGCAAGGCAGCAAATCTCTCACAAAAGAGATTTAGTGGAGAGTTCCAGAGGAGAGGTATGAATCCAGGAATGGCTGCCTACGATCCCAGGAGAGAGCAGACAGCAGTGGGGAATTGAACAAAGTGCAGTGCTTATACAGGGGCGATTTGGGGTGGGGCGGGTGGAGCTTTCTAGTGTGGCGATTTCCAGGGTGGGGGTTGGTGGGATTTCAAGCCCTGAGCTTGAATAAGCTCAGGGAGTGGTGAGTTTTCCTGTTCAGGGATTGGTGAGTTTCGGGGGGAAGGTCGGGGATTGCTGTGTTTTTCTATCGATGGATTGACAGCTTTTGTTCAGACCTTTCACCTAAAATTAGGATAATCTGGGGAGAGTCCTGTTGAGGAACTGGAGATGGATGACCTTTGTGACTTTTACAGAGGCTGGACAAGCTGCCATTGTGGCGATTAGGGAAGTCTAGGGGAGAGGCCTGGTTGTTGGTGCTCCTGGAGTGTGTGTGGGGATGGGGTGTCCTGACCACTTTCCTACTTTGAGGGTTTACAAAGTATACAAAGTTTACAACATATACAAAGTTTACAAAGGGAGTCCACATCAGGGAAAGGCTTTTCTGACTCCTAAGTGGCCTGAGTGACCCACAGATGTATTTTGCTGCATAGAAGCTTTTTAGTTTCATGAGCTCCCATTTATTAACTGTTGGTCATAATACAACTAACTGTAACTGCACTATCAGGATTCTGCTCAGAAAGAAAGTCCTTACCTGTGCCAATAAATTCAAGCATATTGCTGACTTTCTCTTCTAGAGGATGCAGAGTATCAAGTCTTAGGCCGAGGTCCTAAATCCATGTGGAGTTGAGTTTTGTGCAGGGTGAGAGATAAAATTCTAGCCTCATCCTTCTACACACATCTATTCAGTTGGACTGGCAGCATTTGTTGACGATCCTGTCTTATCCCCCATATGTATTGCTGGCTACTTCATAAAACATCAGATGGCTACAGGATGTGGATGTACATATGGGTTCTCAATTTTATCCCACTGATTACCAAGTCTGCTTTGATGCCAGGGTCATGGTGTTTTGTTAGCATGACTCTGTATTATAACTTGAAATCTGGGATGGAATCCTCCAGCTTGTTCTTTGTCTTGTTTTAATTGTTCGAGATTGCTTTGGATAGCCTGGTTCTTTTTATTACCACATGAACTTAATATTATTTTTGCAGTTCCTCTGAAGAATTGCATTAGAATTTTGATGAGGGCTGTGTTGGCTATGTTAATGGCTTTTGGCAACACAGCCATTTTCACAATATTAATCCTACTACTCCGGAATCATAGAAAGTCTTTCTACCTTCTGCTTTCCTTTTAAATTTCTTTTGTCATTTTCTTATAGTTCTAATTGTATGAGGATTTCTCTTCTTCGATTTAGTCCAAGATATTTTTTTAAGTTATTGTCAATGGGATTATTTCCCCGATTTTCTTTTTGATGTATTTGCCATGTGTATATAGGAAAGCTACTGGGTTTTGTGAATTAATTTCACATCCTGATACTTTCCTAAAAGTGTTTAACAGCTGTAGGAGTCTTCTGGCAGAGTCTTTGGGGTCTTTTGCATACAGGACCATAACATCTGCAAAGGAGGATGCTTCGATGCCTTTCTTTGCTGTTTGTAGACCCTTTATCTTGTTTGTTTATCTGATTGCCTTAGCTAATCCTGAGATTGCTGTATTGAACATAAAGAGGGAGAGTAGGAATTTTTGTCTTGTTTCCAATTTTAGGGGAAATGCTTGATTTTTCTCCACTTAGAAAGATACTGGCTTCCTGTATATTGCCTTATATCATGTTGTGGGGATATACTAAGAGGATAGGGAGCTAGTAAAGGGAAATTTGGGAATTTCAAGATAGGGGAGACAGAATACAGTGGTACAAAGGGTTAAAGGGAAATAATAGATCAGGAAAGGTTAAACAGGAGGGGCAGGGAGGGCAACTGCTTAGTCCTTCCCCTAGCTCGTCCATAGAGGTTCCAGACCTCAGTGCCATGGTCGGCAGTAAGTGTCTGTATCTGCCACAGGCAGATGTTGGTAGAGCGTCTTAGAAGACAGCCATGCTAGTCTCCTATCTGCAAGCACAACATAGCATCAGTAATAGTTTCAGAGTTTGGTGCCTGCCCATGGGATGGATCCCAAGTTGGGTCAGCCACTGGATGGCCTTTCCTTCTGTCTCTGTTCCCTGTATTTCTTTTAGACAGGAGCAAAACCTGGATCAAAAAATTTGAAAGTGGATTGATGACTACCATCTATCCACTGGGGACTCTGTCTGTCTATCGGAGGTGGTCTCTTCAGGTTCCATCTCCCCACTGTTGGACATTTTGGCTAAGGTCACCCCCATTGAGTCCTGTAGCCTCTCTCATTCCAGGTCTCTAAAACTTTCTAGAGAGTCCCCTGCCCCAATCCCCAGCAACTGCGTATTTCCATTCATTCTCCTGGCCTTCTGGGCTTCTCTCCTGTCTCCCTCATACCTGATCCTGTCCCCCTTTCCCCCTCCCCTTTCCCACCTAGGTCCCTTCCTCCCACTGCCTCCTGTGATTATTTTGTCCCCCCTTCTATGTGGGACTGAAACATCCTCACCTGGGCCTTCCTTTTTGTTCAATATCTTTCAGGTCTGTGGGTTATATCATGGGTATTCTGTATATTTTGGCTTATATACATTTATCAGTGAGTATGCCTGTCCTTTTGGGTTTGGGTTACCTCACTCAAGATATTTTCTATTTCCATCCATTTGCCTGCAAAATTCATCATGTCCCCTTTTTAATAGCTAAATAGTATTTCATTGTGTAAATGACCACATTTTTCTGTATTCATTCTTTCAGTTGAGGGACATCTGGTTTCTTTCCAGTTTCTGGCTACTACAAATAAGGCTGCTACGAACATAGTGGAGCATGTGTCTTTCTGGTATGGTGGAACATCTTTTGGGTATATGTCCAGGAGCAGTGTAGGTGGAGCTTTGGGTAGAACCATTTCCAATTCTCTGAGGAATCATCAGATTGTTTACCAGAGTAATTGTACCAGTTTGCAATCCCACCAACAATGGAGGAGTGTTCCTCTCTCTACACATACTCACCAACATCTGCTGTCACTTGAGGTTTTGATCTTAGTCATTCTGTTTGGTGTACAGTTGTTTTGATTTGCTTTTCCCTGATGACTAAGGATATTGGACATTTCTTTAGGTGCTTATCAGCATTAGAGATTACGCTGTTGAGAATTCTCTGTTTAGCTCTGTACCCTAGTTTTCAATTGGCTTATTTGGTTCTCTGGAGTCTAACTTCTTGAGTTCTTTATATATTTTGGATATTAGGCCTCTATTGGATGTGGGAATCAGTGAAGATCTTTTCCCAATCTGAAGATTGCTGTTTTGTCCTATTGACAGTGTCCTTTGCCTTACAGAAGCTTTTCAGTTTCATGATGTCCCATTTGTTGATTGCTGACCTTAGAGCCTGAACCACTGGTGTTCTCTCTCAGAAAAGTTTCCCCGTGTCAATGAGTTTGAGGCTCTTTCCCACTTTCTCTTCTATTAGATTCAGACTATTTGGTTTTATGTGGAGGTCCTTGATCCAATTTGCATTCTTCTACATGCAGACCACCAGTTAGACCAGCACCTTCTGTTGAAGATGCTTTCTCTTTTACACTATATGGTTACCCTTTTCTTTATAAATATAGCTTACTGGCTCATATCTGTTCTGCTTATGTGACTGGACAGCACAATGTTTATACTTGCAAAAATATGTTTTTCTTATTTACCTCTTTCTCAGGTAATCTACAAAGTGTTAAAGTTTTTATGTATTTCTCACATAAATATCCTTTCAATAACATAAATAAACTCTCTACAGAGTGTTTATTTTTCCTAGAATCATATTTTCAGCATTTGTGACAGGGCTTTACATTTTATTTTATCATTAGAACTATGCTGTTTCAATCTGTGCCTTCCAGGATCATGGCCTACCCTTAGCTCTGACAGGCTACAATTACTTTCTTTAAAAATAAATAAAAAAATAAATAAGACAGTGCCTGTGGGGTTTTCTTCTGATTACAAGGGAAAACATATTTTTTTTGTCAATAAACCTACTTTTCTTTCTGTGAGTGATTTTGCTACTTCGCTACTCATCAATCAGTGTTTCGACTTGGCAGAGTGTGGGCGGGATCAATATGTGTAGCTTTGGTTGTTCCTCCAAAGCAGGAGGAGGTTTGCGTAGGCTCGAGGTCTGTTTGTCTCTTTGTTTGTTTGCTTTCTTGCTTATTTGTTTGTTTACCTTCCTTCTCTTTAAAAAATAAAATAGGATTAGTCGATACTGTTGGGGTGGCTTTCTGGTACAAGAGAAGATGATGGGAAAAAAGTAGGGAACGACTAAGGACTAAGGCAGTGTAACCTGTGGAAACCACAGGGCACCTGATGGTGTATTCTTTAAAGGAGGTTGTCGTTTTCACACCCCAACAAACAACACCGTGTTCTCTGAGTAGGTATACATGCTCTCCAGAGGAACAGAACCGATACAAGACAGAAAATAGGGGCAAAGGCAGATAGGATTTTTTTTTCTTATTGTAGAAATCAATATTGTGGGATTTAAAAGTTCTACAGTACATAGTCCAAATTGACAAAGCAGAAAACCTACTGTAAGGTCCATAGTTGAGAGGACTGAGAACCTGGGACTCTGACTTCTGAGAGCAGGACAGTCCTAGCTTCAGTCCAGCTGACAGTCAGTTTGTCTTGCTCTACCTTTCCGTTCTCTCTGAGTCCTCAGCAGATTGACCCCCACCCACACGGGTGAAGGTGGGTTGATCATAACCCAGTCTTCTTACCCAAATGCTGCCCAGTTTCAGAAACACCCTTGCACACACATCCATCAATCCCATACAGATTTTGAACTAATTTTGTATTTTTATCAGCAAGCTAGACACTCCTTAATGCAATAAAGAATAAAAAATGCCAGTGCGGTTCTGAGAGTTTCAGACAGTCCAGGTAAAGAGCTAGCCTTGGGTAAAACTTAACTCTTGCGCCTATTTCTTTGGTCTGATACTTTGATATGTGTGGCTTTAGCTAAAACTGGAGACACGGTTACGACCAAGTGGACTGATGTTTGTATGTGATAGCTGTGGCTTCTGTCTCTGTCCTGGAGGCTCTTTGTTTTCCCTTATGTTAGGGGGTGAGCCATGTACTGCTCCCCGTTGTTAAGGGTGCTGAAGACAAAATTGCTGATGGTGAAACAGATGAAGCCAGCACAAGACACAACTCTAACACCACCCAGACCATGTTTCTTTCTGCTCCCCCAAATACCTTAGCTATGCATACCTTCCATATTCCAAACTTCAAGCCACATAGAAAACCCTGAGCATCATGCCGTGATTGATTGCATCCCCAAACGATTGAAACCTCGAGGGACAGGCACTTGAACATTGGCTGCAGGCAACAGTCCCATGGCTACCAAATCCTCCTCCGAGTAGTCAGACAGTGCCTGCTGTGCCTGTCCTGCCTCTCTGCAAGTATGACAGTAAGAGCATCCACCAAACCCGGATGCTATTGTGGATTCAAGGAAATGCACGCTGATGGAAGCCTGATATGGCTGTCTCCTGAGAGGCACTGCCAGAGCCTGACAAATACAGAGGCAGGTACTGGCAGCCAACCATTGGACTAAGCGCTGGGGTCCCTGATGGAGGAGTTGGAGAAGGGACTGAAGGAGCTGAGGGGGTTTGCAGCCCTATGGAGGGAGCAACAGTGTCAACAGGCCAGACCCCTCAGAGCTCCTGGGGACTGGACCACCAACCAAAGAATACACATGGAGGGACCCAAGGAGCTGGCCATAAATGTGGCAGAGGATGGCCTTGTTGGATATCAGTGGGAGGAGAGGCCTGAGGGTGTTCAATGCCCCAGTGTAGGGGAATGCCAGGGCAGGAAAATGGGAGTGGGTGGGGGGTTGGGAGAGTACCCTTATAGAGGCAGGGGGAGAGCAGATGGAATGGGGGGTTCCAAAGGGGAGACTTGGAAAGGGGAGAACATTTGAAATGTAAATAAAGAAAAATATCCAATAAAAAAAAGAGCACCACAAAGAAAGTTGAGGTGTATGTTACAAGCCAAAGTAACTGTCTCTCTTCTCCTCTCTCCATTGCAATCATTTCATAGGCACATACATTGAAATCTGTGCACATAATAAGAACATGTGCACATGAATATGAAGTTTAAAAGCTATCCTCTTCAGAGTACACATAAGCATGCATACAACCATTTTAATACGACTCATTTATCAGTGTATTTGAGTTCCCGAGTTGATTTCTTTTGACTGGGTAAAAGAACTTGAGTTCAAATTGGCTGAGACAATACTCTGTACCTGGTGCAACACTTCCTGCTTCTAGGTGCTTTTCAGTGTTGGATCATCTGTGCTCCGGGTCATGGAGGCTGATAGAACAAAGGAGGACACAGACAGCAGTTGCTGATGGTGAAAACTGAACAGGAGTTCTTTATCTCCCTGGGAAGCAATGTGACTTTGGCAGCAGCATGGCTCCTCCCAGACACTGTAACTCTGTTGTCCCCAATGCTCTAATGCTGCCATCTCCCTTCTCCTGCCCCAGTAAGTCCTTCATGCATGCCTGGGTTGGGCAGTAGCATTCCCTCCTGCTCTGGATGGAAACCACCCTGTTAACGTGGAGGCTGTGCAGGTGCTCCAAGGCTGACAAAGCCTGCAGAGCTGAGCTGCCTAGAAATACAGTGTGCTGCAGGGGGACCATCTGCATTGCCACTGTCCCTGTCTCTGCTCTGATGCCTCCTCTCACTCCTGCTTCCTTCAAGGTTATGTTTCTGCTACTGAGCTTTTCAGTAATGCCTGACTGGTTCCCTGGTCAACTAGCTACCTCATATTTCTATCTGGGGATCTAGGTTATCTCTCAGATTCAGCATGTGCAAGATTTAGCTCCTGCCGTTTACCATATACCTATTTCCTCTTCATGGTTGAATAACCCAGTAAATGAAAACCCTGTTTTGTATTTTCTCAGATCAAAAATTCTGGGGCCATCTCTGCTCTCCCTTCTCACATCCCACATCTACTTCAACAACAAAGACATCTCCCAACCTTTAAAATGAAGAATTAAACCACTTCTTAAGTCCTGTGCTACAATTGCCTACCCAAGCTGTAGGGCCCCCAACATCAGATTAAGTTAACCTAAGACCAAGTTCTCAGCATAAAGGAGATTTTTCCCCAGATAGAGGAAGAGAGGGAAGGGTAGGGAACAAGGGAGAGGGGAGAAAAGGGACAAGAGAGAAAGGGCAGGGGTATTTGTCCCCAGGGGAGTAGGATGGAGAGTCAAGGACTGCCTCTGTATAGAAAGGAGACAGACATAGTCCATAGGGAAATGGCAGTTTATGAAGATAAAAGTGGAAATCTTGTGTTAGGAAGAAGTATTTAATTTTGATTGGGTATGTTAATTATATGAGCCAAAGAGGGCTTTTGATTGCTGGAGTTCAATGCTTTGATAGCTGAACCTTGGTAATCAGCTTCAGGAGGAGGAAGTGGCCAAATAAAGGAATAGACCTTGGGTATCAGCTTTAGGAATGTAATCAAATGGTTCTGAGCAAGGCAGAGGGAAATGCAAGAAATGCAAGGCCAGCCAGAGTCATGTATGTTATGCTTGGGTTGGCTAGAGTCTCACTGCAATTCAATCATTTTCTGACTCCATTAACTTTTTTCCATTCTTTCAACAAACATTTCTTGAGCACCTACTGTGTGTCAGGCACAGTGACTGGTGTGTGGAATATTGGGATAGATACACGGCTCGTCTAGTACAGAGCCCTCATCCTTACAGAGTTCACAGTCTACAGGACAACATCATTTTCAGTCGTTAGTGAGGGAGAAGAAGGGCCTTTAGATTGAATGGAACACAGTGAAGAAAACATCTGTGGGAATTTTTAACAAAGACATGTTCAAAGGCCAGCAAATCTTTCCGGAGTAGTACTTTGGGGTAGTATGGGGAACAGTTGGAGTCAGCGGGGGAATGTCAAATACAACCTAAGAGTAAAGGGCCACAGACTGGAGCTTTGCCTCCAAGCAAGATCGTTGGCAAACTTAAAATCTTTCTGGGATTATTATCTTGAGCTCTCCGAGTATTTCCCCATTCCTGCAGGACCCTTGGGCTGTCTGATAATTCAGAAACTAAAAGGTTAATGTGATGTCACTAGAAAATATTAGAGTATGAGTATATAAGTATCATGTCCCTATCTGTAGGCCAGGATTCATTGAAGTCTTTTTAGCAGAGGAAGGACAGAGTCGGTGTCCTCGGAGATGCGAAGCTAAGAGCTGCACAGGAGTGTTGGTATGTGTGAGGAACACAAGCTAGACTGGTGGCTCATTTAAAGCCCTACATGTAATCAAAGGGTTAACACATATTCTTGTAGAAACAACCAACAAATGACTAAAGGCATGAGTCAGGGATTTAGGAGAAAAGCAGTCTCTGGAATGAATATTTATTGGCTTAAGGTGATTCTCTCCATAGTCTATCTACCAAGAGGATACAGAACAGAGGTTCTCAGCCTATGGGTTGAAACCCTTTTAGGGGCAAAGTGACCCTCTCACATGGGTTGCCTAAGACCACCAGAAAACACAAATGTTTACATCCTGATTCATGCATGACAGCAGCAAAATTACAGTTAGGAAACAGCAATGAAAATGATTTTACGGTTGGAGGTCACTATAACATGAGAAACTATATTAAAGGGTCCCAACATGAGAAGGTTGAAAACCGCTGACTTGGAGGCATGAGTGAGGGACCCTGAAAAACCATCCAGGTGTTCCATAGTCACGTAATTTTAGAGAGGGGGTGCTTTTTGTGATAAAATCAAGACAAGAAGAATCATAAGATGAGATCAACTTGGACTGTTAAGGGAGGCTTCAAATTAATGACAAGTCACTTATTTATTTATTATGCATTTATTTATTTGTCTGTGTTTTAAAGAGAGATCTTCATTGACTTTCTATCACTGGAACAAATACTAGAGATAAATTAACTTGTAAACATAAAAGGCTTGGTTCAGATTAACATTTTAGAGGGTTCATTCCTTGATTGGTTGGCCTCAATGGTCTGGGCCTGTGGCTTCACATCCCAAAGATAATACAAGATGGTTGAGCTAAGCCTCTCACCTCATGAGATAAGAGACTGGGATCCTACTATTGCCTTCAAGACCCAATAATGTGAAACCTTTGCTAGCCCCCACCTCTTAAAACATTCCTCTACCTCTGGATAACCAAGCCTTTACTACATAGGCTATTGGGGACAGTCCTGACTCTAGAGGAGATACATGGAAGGAGTGATGTGAAGATAAAGCCAGACACTGGATCTGTGCAGCCACAGGAAAGTCAGAAGCCAGCAGGGGAGGAGAGAAGAGAATGTTGCTGCATATCCTCAGAGAACATGTGTCCTGATAATGCCTTGATCTCAGAGTCTGGCCTCAACAGCTGCCAGCACAACTCTCTTTCAAACACCAGGATTGTTTACATTTGTTTGTGGCAGCCCTAGGAAATTAAACACAACCCAGGAACTCTGCATGTCACACCTTACCCACCCTCCTAATGTCTCCCACCCACCTCCCAAGTATGCTTCCCAGAGTGTCACACTTTGTCCACCTTCCTAATATCCCCCACCTACCTACTGAGCATGCTTCTAGTAGTTCCTTATCAAGGAGTTGACACAAGCTTTATTTTAAGGGAGCCTGGTAGCGTCTTAACACCAGAGGAAGATGCATTCTGTCCTGATAGAAATAGCCTCCCATTGTGATGCAGTGGCAGTGTCAAGCCCTCAGATAGAGACACGGGCCAAAACTGGTGGCCAGAGCATGGTGAGCTCGGCATCAGGACTCAGCTTGCACTGGAGGCCCAGAGTCAGCAAGGGGAAGGAAATGAGCACTGCACGTTTAGACTAAGGTGGGAGGCAGGAATAGCTACATGGTGGACACTCATATTGTTCCCTGGCTCTGTGAAGATTTTCCCTTAGGCTCATGTGATCCAGGGGGTTATGGGAACTGCATTTATGCAGAACTCAATACTTATGGAGTCCTTTGTGTTATTTTTACAGTCTCAGAACTACTAAGGAAAAATGTTCTCTGCTCTCATTTTGATTTTATATTTGGGAAAATGTAAATATAGAGAATCCATGGCTCCCTAAGCTCTTAAGAGGATTCTAGAGTTAATTCTGGTGTCTAGATTATTCCCACCTGAATTTTTTTTTTAATTTCCTTACTTTATGTATATGGATGTTTTGTTCACATGTATATTTGTGTACCACATACATGGCAAGTGCCCATGGAGATCAGGAAAGAGAATTAGATCCCCTGGGACTGGAGTTATAGACAGTTGTGATCTGCCATGTGGGAGCTGGGGGTTGAACCCTGGACCTTTGGAAGAGCAACCAGTGCTCTTAACTACTGAAACATCTCCTAGGCCCCCACCTCTTTTTAAAAGATGTCTCAAATTTGTTTATTTAGACTTAGGCAAAGCCCTGGATTTGAACAGAAATAAATGACCAGTTTCTTTGAGATACTAGGCCTACCTATGACTCTGATACTATTAGTGTCCTGAACCCATAAAAAACATTGTAAAATGAAATTTTCTAATTACATTCATATTTGACACTCCAAAAGAAACCCTTCTTGTAAAAAAAAAAAAAGAGAAATATTGATTTTCTACAGTTATTGAAATGAGGCCCAGTCTGAAATCTCCTATAAATCTGATTTTAAAGTCCTTCTAGTCAAATTCCTGAAGGTGAAATTCATTTAGAAGAGTTTTAGAAAAAATGCCTCAGAGCACTCCTAGAAGAGCAGAGACTTATTCTGAGCCCTTCCTTTATTGTTTACTTCTGAAAGGAGGAACAAGAGGGGCACGAAACTAAGCTATTTTAATTCTTCCATGTCATGGTCTCAATGCTGAGCCTTGGTCTCCCATGATGTGGTCTCAGTGCTGAGCCATGGTCTTCCATGTCATGATCGCAGTGCTGAGCCTTGGTTTCTCAGGTCATGGTCTCAGTGCTAAGCCTTGGTCTCCCCTGATGTGGTCTCAATGCTCAGCGTTGATCTCCCATGATGTGGTCTCAGTGCTGAGCCTTGGTTTCTCAGGTCATGGTCTCAGTGCTGAGCCTTGATCTTACAGGTTGTGGTCTCAGTGCTGAGCCTTGCTCTCCCATGATGTGGTCTCAGTGCTGAGTCTTGATCTCCCATGATGTGGTCTCAGTGCTGAGCCTTGGTTTCTCAGGTCATGGTCTCAGTGCTGAGCCTTGATCTTACAGGTTGTGGTCTCAGTGCTGAGCCTTGCTCTCCCATGATGTGGTCTCAGTGCTGAGCCTTGCTCTCCCATGATGTGGTCTCAGTGCTGAGCCTTAGTCTCCCATGTCATGGTCTCAGTGCTGAGCCTTGATCTTACAGGTTGTGGTCTCAGTGCTGAACCTTGGTCTTCATGTAATTGCTTTATTGTTTTACTCATGATATACTTTCTTGGGCCATTTGTTGCATTTGAAGATGAAAATCACAAAAAAGTAGAAAATCTTATACAAAGATATCCAGTCTTTAAATGAACAAATATATTTAGAAGCAAACTGTTATCATGTGTAGTTTCCCTTCATTTGAGGGCAGCAATGAAACCCATAAAAGAAGGAAGTTTTCTCCCAAAGAAGCCATGTGAGTTTTTAAGGTAGGAAACTTCTTTTCTAATGACAAATTGGCCTTATTTTGGAAGGCCAATCTAGTCTCCAGTAATAACCATAGGGCTAGAGGATGTTCAGCATCCTCCAGCACCATTACTGCTGTGCTCTTAATTAACCCACTGAAAAACTCAAAAGTGAAGATTTCATTATTCTAGAAATGATAACCATTTAATTGCTCCTTCTTCTTCTTGTTCTTCTCCTTCTTCTTCTTCTTTTACTTCTCCTTCTTCTTCTTCCCCCACCTACTTCTCTCTACACGTTTGATGATGCCTTCTCAGACTTTCTAGCAAAATGAAGTTTAAAAATACTCTAAAACTTGGAACATGACTGAGTTTTTCTATAAACTCATTTGTTCTATCCTTGTGAATACAGAGACATAGACCAGAATTTTAATTTTCAGATTAACTGATATTCTGAGAATTTTAGAGGTTCTCACAGAATCATACAAAATATATAAGAACTGCAATAGTGATTGTCAACCTGTGGCTCTCAACTCCTTTGGGAGTTGAACAACCATTTCACAGGGATCACATATCAGATAGCCTACATACCAGATATTTATATTATGATTCATTACAGTAGCAAAATGAAGTAGCAAGAAAAAAATAGCTGTATGGCTGGGGTCACCACATGAAAAACTATCAAAGGGTCACAGCATTAGGAAGGTTGAGAATCACTGAACTGGAGGCAAGACAAGTTCATGTTCCCAGCCTTCACTCTGGTCCCCTCTTCTGTTTTTGTCAAGTGCCATAGAGTACTCTACACTTTAGGGGTTATTGCTATGAACCCATGCCATTTTCTGAAGTGCTATATCATGTTCTCCAAGAAAAAAAATGAAATAGAACTGTCCCAGTGAGAAGTCCATGCTGCCTCCTACCCCATGCTTACCTTCACCTTGCCTGGGCCTTCCATTACTCAGCTTTAAATTAGAGAACTTGGCTGTTGCAGAGCCAATAATAATCCCAGCATAGCTGGGATAGGTGTGAGCTCAGCATTTTGTTCCTTAGGTATATTGACTTCATTTATAAATGAGAAGACTTGTGACCAGCTAAGAGAATTTGCTGCAAGAAATGGAATTAGCTCATAGCTTGATGCTCAATGAAGAACAACTAGGTGAAGTTCAGAAGGCTGAGTTTATTTTTGAGTGGTTGAGATACTTGGAGAAACTCTTGTTAGCAACAAGCAAGGACAACGTCAGGGGGAAGTAGGAGACTTTTGTTGAAAACAGAGGGAACACTTCCAAACTCATTCTATGAAGCCAGAGTAACCCTGATACCTAAACCATACAAAGATTCAACAAAGAAAGAGAACTTCAGGCTGATTTATCTTATGAACACTGATGCAAAAATACTCAATAAAATACTTGCAAGCTGAATCCAGGAACACATTAAAGACATCATCCATCAAGGTCAAGTAGGCTTCATCCCAGGGATACAGGGATGGGTCAATATACAAAAATCTATCAATGTAATCCACCATATAAACAAGCTGAAAGAAAAAATATCTCATGATTATCTCATTAGATGCTGAAAAAGCCTTTGATAAAATCCAACACATCTTCATGTTAAAGATATTAGAGAAACCAGGGATATAGGGCACATACCTAAACATAATCAAAGCAATATAGAGCAAGCCAATAGCCAACATCAAACTAAATGGAGAGAAACTTTAAACATTCCCACTAAAATCAGGGACAAGACAAGGCTGTCTACTCTCTCCTATCTATTCAATATAGTACTTGAAGTTCTAGACAGAGCAACTAACGGAGATGAAGGGGACATAAATTTGAAAGGAAGAAGTCAAAGTATCACTATTTGATGATGGTATGACAGTATACATAAGTAAACCCAAAACTCTATCAGAGAACTCCTTCAGGTGATAAACACATTCAGCAAAGTAGCTGGATACAAAATTAACTCAAAATTAGTATCTCTTCTTTAAACAAAGGATAAAGGGACTTAGAAATAAATTAGGGAAGTAATACACTTTATAAGAGCCATGAATAATATAAAAGATATTGGTGTAACTCTAACCAAAGTAAGTAAAATATCTACATGACAAGAACTTCAAGTCCCTGAAGAAAGAAACTGAAGAACTTATCAGAAAATGGAAAGATCTCCCATGCTCATGAATAGGTAGGATTAACACAGAGCCATCTTACCAAAAGCAATCTACAGATTCAAGACAGTCCCCGTTAAAATTCCAGCACATTGTTTATAGTCCTTCAAAGAACAATTTTCAACTTCATATAGAAAACAAACAAAACAAAACAAAAAACAAAAAACAAAACCAGGATAGCCAAAACAATCCTGAATAATAAGACAACTTCAGGAGGAATCACAATCCCTGACTTCAAGTCATACTACAGAGCAATAGGGATAAAAACTGCATGGTATTGGTACAGAAACAGATACATTGATTGATAGAATTGAATCAAAGACCCAGAAATTAACTCACACACTTTTGGTCACTTGATTTTTGATAAAGAAGCCAAAACCATATGATGGAAAATGAAAGCATCTTCAACAAATAGTGCTAGACTAACCAGATGTCTACCTGTAGAAGAATGTAAATAGATCCATATTTATCATCCTGCATAAAATTCAAGTCCAAGTGGATCAGGGACCTCAACATAAAACCAGATACACTAAATCTCATAGAAGAGAAGGGAAATACCCTTGAACGCATTGGTAAAGAAGACAACTTCTGAACAAAACACCAATGGCTCAGGCTCTAAGAGAAACAATTGATGAATAAGACCTCATAAAACTGCAATGCCAAAAACTGTAAGTCAAAAGGACATTGTCAATAGGACAAAACAGCAGCCTACAGATTGGCAATTATCATTACCAACTCTACGTCTAAATATCCAAAATTTACAAAGAACTCAAGAAGTTAGACACCAACAACACAAATAACCCAATTAAAAATGGGGTACAGAAATAAACAGAATTATCAACAGAGGAATCTCAAATGGCTGAGAAGCACTTAAAGAAATGTTCAAAGTCCTTAGTCATCAGGGAAATGCAAATCCCAACAACTCTGATTCCATCTTACACCCATCAGAATGGCTAAGATCAAAAACTCAAGAGATAGCACATGCTGGCAAGGATGTAGAGCAAGGGGAGCACTTCTTTACTGCTGGTGGGAGTGCAAACTTGTACAACCACTATGGAAATCAATTTGGTAGTTTCTCAGAAAACTGGGAATTCCCACCTCAAGGCCCAAAAGATGCTTCAACATCCTACAAAGACACTTGCTTAACTATGTTCATAGCAGCTTTATTCATAACAGCCAGAAACTGGGAACAACCTAGATGTCCCTCAACTAAAGAATGACAAAGGAAAATGTGGTACCTCTACACAACAGAAAACTATTAAAACATAAAGACATCATGAGCTGTGCAGGTAAATGGATAGAACTTGAGAATATCACCATGAGTGAGATAATCCAGCTCCAAACGGACATGGTATTTACTCACTTGTAAATGGATATTAGCCATAAAATACAGGATAACCATGTTATAGTCCATAGACCCAAAGAAGCTAAACAAGAAAAAAAGCCCAAGCGAGGAAGCTTGAGTCTCACTTAGAAGGAGGAGCAAAGTAGTCATAAGAAGCATATGGAGGGAAGAAACTGGAAGGGAAAGGGGTATAGGACCAAGTGTGCGAAAGGATAGGAGAGATGGCTAGATGGCCATAAAAATAAATGGAAATCTCCAACTGACAGGCTGAGGAGGTGGGAGAGGGGCATCTCCAGGAGGAGATAGACCTGGGCTAAGGGAAGCATCCAAGAAGCAGTGAGGGTGACCTTAGCTGTGACCCACTACACTGGGAATTTGAAACCTAAAGAGGCCACATCCTGTAGCCAGGCAGGAAGCCCAGAGGAGTGATAGAGACACCAACCCAACTTTCAACCCAAAATGTATCCTGTCTACAAGAAATGCAGGCACAGGGGATGGAGCAACTAATAACTGGCCCAACTTGAGACCCATCCCATGGGCAAGCACCATTTCCTAACACTATTAATGACAGTCTGTTATGCTTGCAGACAGAAGCATGTTGTCCTCTGAGAGACTCCATCCAGCAGCTGACTCAGGCAGATACAGACACCCACAGTCAAACAGTGAATAGAGCTTGAAGACTCTTATGAAAGAATAGGAGGAAGGATTGCAGGTCTTGAAGGGGATAGGAACTCCACAAGAAAACCAATGGAATCAACTAGCCTGGACTCTTGGGCATCTCAGAGTCGGAACCACCAACCAAAGAACATACACAGGCTGGACCTAGGCCTCTCTGCACATATGTAGCAAATGTGCAGCTTGGTCTTCATGTGGGTCCCAAACAACTGGAATGGGGGCTGGAATGGGGGCTATTCTAATAGCTATTGCTTGTTAGTGATGTATGTTCTTTTACCTGTGCTGCCTTGTCTGGCCTCAGTGGGAGAGGAAACATCTAGCCTCGCAGAGACTTGAAGTACCATGGTAGGGGGATACACAAGGGGGTCCTTACCCACTCAGAGGAGAAGGGGAGGGAGGAGGGGGGAAGGACTGTGGGGAGAGTGACCGAAAGGGAGGTAGTGAGTGCGATCTAAAGTGAATAAGTAAAAGTATTAAATTAAATTTAAAAATGAAAGCCGGGCAGTGGTGGCATACACCTTTAATCCCAGCACTTGGAAGGCAGAGTCAGGCGGATTTCTGAGTTCGAGACCAGCCTGGTCTACAGAGTGAGTTCCAGGACAGCTAGGGCTACACAGAGAAATCCTGTCTTGAAAAACCAAACCCCCCCAAAAAAAATTAAGTTAGAGAACTCTATTTTTCCTACAACAGTTCTAGATGAACTCAGAGGCTTATTTCTAGAGTTTTGATCAGAAGGCACAAAACATGGTCTTATACTCTGAACTATGTATCTGTGCACATTTATGCCTTTATAGGACATTATATATTAAGTATATTTTATCAGGAAGGAACCAGAAACCTAAGCTATAGACTTGGTGTCCCATTTCCGCATTGGAGAAAAAAAAAAAAAAGGACAGCTTCCTTGTTAAATGGCAAATCCTTCATCTCAAAGGTTGAATAGTGCAGCACTTCAGAAAAGACTTCCAACTGGTTACATTTGAGGGGCTGGAAAAAGGTTGGACTAGAATATCTACAGGCCGAGAACCAGGGTGTATTTTTGTTTGATATTAAATAGGAAACATTTCCTCACCTGCTCTATTCTTGCCTTTCAAAATTAGGTCCTATGGACACATAGACATGGAGCCCTACAAGGGGAGCAGTGCCAGCTCTCGTCCCTCATTATCAGTGTCAGGCTGAGGGGTCTACTGATCCCTGCGAGGCTTAGCATACTCAGCCAAAGGCTGCTTCTGATAGGATTTTCCCATCACCCACTGTAGGCTGTGAAAATGTCAAAGATGAGAGAAAGTGGTGCATCTACAAGAGGAAGTGCTGAGGTGCTCATACTATGCCCAATGCCCTTCTCAGCCTCTCTTATGTGGTCCTATCCACCTCCACATGGCCCCACCCATCACTGTGATTCACACTCGCCTCTTCTTGCATTCATGTGAGCTAATCTCAACATTCAGTATTTTACCTCTGCTCTTTAAAATCTCTTCTCATAAACCAGTGAGATATAAACATTGCTCTGCCTTATCCTAGATATTGCTGCTTTACCCAGTCTTCCTTTCCAAAAAGGTAATGAAAATTGGGATATTCTTTATGGTACAAGGGCTTGCTGCCACAGCCTCTTGTTGACTCACTGTGTATATCATACCAACTGACTTTAGGAATAACTGAACTTATGTATTTATCTATAAAGGTGCCTCCCAAATCCAGAAGCTTAACCCTGACTATGTGTGCCAGCTTTGGGATAATCATTTGAACTCTCTTCTTCATATTCAAAGCATGTGAATGGCTCAGGTCACACAGGTTGGGCCTATACAGGCACATGTTCTATTTATGCCATTGACTAGTGAGGGGGCAACTGTTGGTCTACATCTCACAAGAATTTGATTAGACCAGTGGTTACCCAAAGGATTGTCCAGCAAAAACCGATGATGCCCAGTCAAGAAATCACAGCTAAGCATCTCTGTAGTAGAATCAAGATCTTATACCACTAATGTACTTGGTATATACCATGGTATACTTGGAAATGTCTGAGCTGAGCTCTCAGGGTGTCTTAACAGCACACCTTCATTTCCCAGTTAGGCTGATATCTTTACATCCACCCTAAACTGATACCCATGATTATAGTGTTTGAGTTAGTCGGGCCCAGTGGTCTAAGCAGCAGGCATTCTTAGATCAGGAAGATACCTGTAGAACGATGAATGAAGATTGAACATCTGGATGAAGCAGAATAAACCTAAAGGTAGCCAGAGTTCTGAGTGAAAAAGGCTGGAAGAAGGTAAAAAAGGGTCCTGTTAAGGGAAGGTGATCTTGGCAATGATTTCTGGACCCAGTGTAGACCTGGAATGGTAGCATGCAATTAAACACACTGTTCCAGAAAGATGCCTGTTGCCTTGTGAGGAATCATGAGGTCCTAGGACTACTGTGGCCTCCATACAAGAATGAAACAGCTCTCAGGGTACTTTTAGGATTGGCTTCTTGGCATACAAAAGCTAAGCAGGTCTGAGCCATGAGAAGGCTTTATATGGCTTTGGGTGTTCAAGGAAGGATGGATGATGACTGTATAGGCCCAACCTGTTTGACCTGAGCCATTCTCATCAAACTTCTCTCAATCATAAATTTCTAAATGTTATCTCTTAGACATCTACTCTGAAAGCTTCTATTAGAGTTAATTTTCCCATGGTATTCCTGGAAATGTCTGAGCTGAGCCCTCAGTGTTGTCTGAACAACATGCCTACATTTCCCAGTTAGCACCTTTTTCATAACTTTCAGAAATTGATACCTCCTTGTTTCAGCCAATCCACTTGTATCCCATTAACTGTTTTCTCTCTCTCTCTCTCTCTCTCTCTCTCTCTCTCTCTCTCTCTCTCTCTCTCTCTCTCTCTCTCCTCTCTCTCTCTCTCTCTCTCTCTCTCTCTCTCTGTCTCTCTCTCTCTGTCTCTCTCTCTCTCTTTGTCCCTCTCTCTCCCTCTCCCTCCCCCCTCTCTCCATCAATCTATCCCACACCAGATAGTCAAACAATCTAAAATCTTTCTTTTCATTTAAAAATGTTTATTATCTTAACTAACTACCTGCAGCACTGTGTCAGGAGGTAGAACTATAGTAATCTTAATGAGCTTATCATGTTTGAGGGAGCAGTACAAAGACATTAATCAATAACTTGTACATTGAATACTGGATCACATCTGTGGTAAGAGCTGAGAAGCCAACGTGTGGTTAGCAGTGTACCATGTGTTGAATACCTCTACTGTGGACATGTGGGTATGCTAACTAACTGCTAATGACTTCTTCCTTTTCTAACAGTCCTCAAGTTCTTGTCACTATTTGCAAGATAAAGTACAAGTCTTTAAACATGGCACTGGTTGCATCTAAGGGTTTCAGCCCATTTGTTATCCTCTTGTCTCTCATTTTGCTTTACTAGCCATGTGGTCCTCCTCTCATCATTAACCGTGGGGGCCTCCTCCTTGATCCATTTTACAGGATCCTCTTCCTCCTCCTCCTCCTCCCCCTCTTCCTCCTTCTTCCCCTCGTTCTCTTCTTCTTCTTCCTCCTCCTCCTCCTTCTCTTCTTCTTCTTCTTCTTCTTCTTCTTCTTCTTCTTCTTCTTCTTCTTCTTCTTCTTCTTCTTCTTCTTCTTTTCTTCCTCCTCCTCCTCTCCCTCCTTTTTCTTCTCCTCCCTCTTCCTCTCCCTTTTCCTCTTCCTCCTCCTCCTCTTCTTCATTTTCATCTCTCCCTATGTTGCACTGGATGGAGTGTTAGGATTGGACCCTAGTAACATCCCTACAGTCTCTTCCCAGTGCTCTTGCCTCTGGTCAGATCTCACTTAGTAAAATTCTGCTCATCTCTTCACTCAATTCCCCTGACTTTAAACCCTCAAGGAATTTTCCTAGCATTTACTGCCCAATCCATTATTTCTGTGCTTTTTATATCTACTTCTCTAGTTAGTTAATTTTTCATGTTTTCCCTACTACATACTGGCAGCTCAGTATCACTGGGGATTGTACTCTGTGTTCATTGATTTCTACAGGAGCACCTAGCTCCTTGGCCGAGGTACAATAAATATTTTCTTAAATAAGTAACTGTTCTCCTTCATGAAGAGGATGTTTAGCTTTATGTCTGCAAACTCCAGGATGCTGTTTTCTGAAAATGCATTAACACTGGTGGCGAGTTCTACTTTTCAAATGTGGCACATAGGGCAACAACACCTTCAGCTATGTTCCCTCTGAGAGGAATGAGTTTGGGTGAGGCCATTTACACAAATTGTGTCCTGACTCCTATGACTAAAAAAGTGGATTTTCATGGTCACAACCCAAGATAGTAACTTTGGAAAAAAGATTTGTATTTAACTTCTCCAGCAGTAACTACACATGACAGACTTTGAACTTATGACCTTGGCTTTTTTTTTTTTTAACAGAGCACACTCACCATCCGAGATACATCTTGATGTACTTCTGCCCACAGAGATACTCAAAATGCAACACCCCTGTCTCTCCTTCTACACACTTCTATGTATACATATTGTATGATCAATGTATGGTTCCCATACACCATCATAATTTTTAAGGAAGAAGGCTGAGGCTGGTCCATGAACATTTTCAGGTAAGAAAGTCTGTGAAAGAAGGCAATAATACTTTCTCCCTACTTCTGAGAAAGTTAAGCAGCGAGACAAAGCCAAATATGACCTTCTTACTCATAAAGTCTACAAAGAAAGAAAGAGTTGGCACATGGAGACATTTAGTCGTCCCAGTCCTGAAGGCTGAATTAATTAGGCCTCAACTCCTCATAAGGGCCAAAGCCCTCAGCACTGTGACTCATATCCAAGGCCCTGGAGAAATCCTTCTAAAGGTGAGTCCTGGAACATGGCAGGAAATGATGTTTGTTTGTGAGTCCCTTCATTATAAATTTGCCCAGTAAAGTTAGTCAGCCGACTCTCCCCAGAGGCAGGGGAAGTGAAGAAGCAAAAACTAACCAGCATTTTATGTTCCTTATCTCCCATGAGAACATAATTTGGCCTGGAGGAGGAATTCTTTGCCAATCCTGAAGGGGAAGGTCTCACCCATCTTCCCCCTATCTCTGTTGAGATTCAGAACACTCCTACCTATCTTCTTCCTCATTTCTCAACTCATTATTCATAGTAATCAAGGTCAGAGCAATATTCTAATTTGGACTACTTAGGATTAGATCAAAAGGAAATTGGTATACTCTAGTTTCCCAAATTGGAACCAGATGAAAACATCAGTAACTCAAAAGCTCCCTTCAATGTCTAGAAATAAGCTCAAATATCCAAATGTCCGTTTAAGATGTAAATACTCATAGCATACTAACATACATCCATAAAAAGTAATCAGAGAAGGGCTGGAAGGATAGTTCTGTGGCTAAGATCACTTGCTGTTCTTGTAGGGGATCAAGTTTGGCTCTACCACTCACATCAAGTGACTCATAACCACCTGTAACTCCAGTTCTATTGCAACCAATGCCCTCCCTCTTCTGGCCTCTAAGGATACTCACATGCTACACATACATAACTTAGCCACACACATACTATTAAAAATATGATGCTTAAAAATAGAACAGCTGGTGCTTCAAAGGCTGCCCTGTCTGAAGGACAAGAGCAAGAACTTCTCATCAAACTCCTCTGTGGCCTCTGCATCAGCTCCTGTCTCCAGGTTCTATCCTGTCCTGACTTCCTCTAAGGATGAACAACAATGTGGAAGTGTAAGCCAAGTAAACCCTTTCCTCCCCAACTTGCTTTTAGTCATGGTATTTCATCACAGCAATGGTCACCCTAACTAGGGGACACCTGTATATTTTAACTAATGCAGTTCACTCAAGGAAACTTTTTTTCTGAAAACTGGTTGCAGGGATATGACAGCAACTCTAACAGCCATGGGTTACCATGTTGATATATGTTGGAATTGGAATTGGAACCAAGGTCTTGCTGGATCTAAAACCCATTTTGTTCTTATCACATTAGACTCTAGTAGGTAAAATCTATCTTGCTGGCTTAACCATTCAAGCTCTACCCTGCTGTCAATCCAGGGAATGATCCAGAACATGCATATTCATTACCAACTCCAGGAAAGCTCCCTGGGTGTAGGCATTTTTGGTTCCCTGTGGCTTCATCATATCTACCTTAAGTACTATCCCTGGCCGGGCGGTGGTGGCGCATGCCTTTAGTCCCAGCACTTGGGAGGCAGAGACAGGCGGATTTCTGAGTTCGAGGCTAGCCTGGACTACAGAGTGACTTCCAGGATAGCCAGGGCTACACAGAGAAACCCTGTCTCAAAAAACCAAAAACCAAAAACCAAAAAAAAAAAAAAAAAAAAAAAAAAAAAAAAAAAAAAAAAAAAAAAAAAAAAAAAAAAAAAAAGTACTATCCCTAAGTGTTCTGTGTACATAGGCAATCTTTGGTTAACTTGGTTAAAAGTGCTGTGCACAGTGTTGTGTGGCTCTGGCATACGGACACTGAAGATTCACATGTTGGGAGTGGGTGTTGTGAGATGCTGAGGGCTGAAGAGATCCAGTAATCTTCACTGACTTCTCTGCAGCTCAGAAGAAAGAATCTGTTCTGCCCAACTCTACACCCTGCAGGGCAGCAGCATCCAATCCCATCTGTTGATGCCAGTTCATTCTGGATTTCCACATCCTGCTATTATCTTTACTCCTATTCCTTTCCCTGCAGGATTTAAAGCAGGTGAAAGGCACTTTAGTATACACATGATGCACAGAGTGTGGTGAGAAGTAGCCAAGATGTGGTATAAACAAATGATTTCAGTGTGTCCATGGGGAGTAGGGTGATATGGGCAGAGGGAAGTCAGTAGGAGAAATAATTCAGGCAGACATGTCACCCAGATAATGAATCCATTCTCCTCCAGAGAATAAATCAAACGGAAGCTTGCTCTTGATGTGGGTTGGTCAGTTAATCTCACGCCTGCCCTTCACTTGGTGTGTTGATGCATTTCCCAGGATTAATTCTGTCTCCAGGTGGGTCTTAAATAATATGTTTCTGATCTTAAAAGCTCAGGAAAGAAATGATTTATTTCATAAGGAAAGGAAATCACAAACAGTAATAAATGTAAAATGCCAGGAAATTCCACAACAGAACACTGGCTGAGGAGCACAGGATAGATGCCATCTAGGAGGCTGGAGATGCCCCTACAGAAGGGTGAGACTCTGGGCATGAACAAGGTACAGGTGGATGGCCAGGGCCCTCTCAGTAGTGGAACTCAAATTCAAAACTAAAGCTATGGTTAAAAAAACTTAATATTGTAAAAGCCTTAAATATCTGAGTTTGTCTATCTGCCCTGCTAGGTAGGATGAAGGCTATGAGTTTAAATTAAACAGGTTTTAAAATTACTTTTGAATCTCCATATATGTTTGGATACATTCCTTGCACACCTGCATTTGACACCTGAGATCCTCTTCCCTTAGTGCACAAGTAGAAAAATCATAAGAATTTCTCAAGATAGAAATCAACCTATATGAAGAGAAATGAATTTCCTGGTATGGAGAAAGGTAATTTACTACAAATGAAGGATCAGATAGAAACAAACAGCTTTAGGGCTGAAAATTCCCCAGTATGGGTCATAAGCAAGCGGGCACCGAGGGCAGCCAACTGGGCTCTCTTCCAGCATTTTTAGATTTCTTAATTTGCTTAGCATGATCAAATTTTGTGCAGTTGCTGGGCCCACCAGTGTTTCCAACCCCTGAGTCAGGCAGGTAATGAGCTGGAAAGGCCTGTGGGAGACAGAAAGGAAAGCTGGATTTTAGCAGATACTCTAGCTTTAGGGCTTTGGCCAGATACTGGGGCTCACTTTCTTTATCAACCAGTGAGAGTGTTACATTAATTCACTTTCAAACAACTGCATATGGAGGGCCAAGGGATGATTAGCCTCCCCAGCTTGAGAAAATTTCATCACTGACATTTAGAATTACCAGCGCATGGGTGATAAAAAGCAAACTGGAGGTGCTTTTATCGATGTTGCCATTCTTTCCAGACACCTGCTTATGCCACACGAAACTGGGAGGCTCTGGGGACTCCTTCTGCTCGCGCTCTCCCTACTCAAAATTCTTTCTCTGTTCCTCCAATCTGGGATTCTGCTCTCCTCACAGCCATCCAAAGGCATTTCCATTTGCTCATCTTACATTCCTACTAGCCTGAAGGAATCATTACTCAGGACTACGTCCTGTTACCAGTGAAGAGATGATCTTGTGGTAAGATCAGGGGTAGCCATCATCCCTGCCAAACCAGGGTGTTAGCAAGAGCTGTAAAATATACTACAACTTTCGTACCAGTACCGAAGGATAGCTTGACAGCTCTAACTGCCAGCCACCCAGAGCAAGTGACAGCTGTTCCATTAGGCCTCCTGTCCAGGCATATAGAGCCCTATGGGTCTTCGGTGGCTTTACTTGGAATCTGCCCTGAAGTGTTCATTTGCAACCCACTAAGAACCCAGTGAACTTGTATAAATACAGATAAAGGCAAGCCATGTTGGCTGAGGATGCTCTTTGCCACACTATATTGAATTCCCTCAGACTGATCTCATATTTTCACAGACCACTAACACTGCTTCTTTTATCCCTTAGCGTAGCTTTCTGAATCCCACCAAAAAGAAGTCCTAAGTGCTAGGGTAGCTTACTGTCCTTCACTGGTTGCTCTTGAAATTGACAGCTGAGGTGGGAAGCCCTGGACATGGGCTGGTTTACCATAGCACCCCCTACTTTGCTTTTCTGTGCCTGCTTTAGAATCCTGAGTTCCTGTTTAGTATAGAGGAAAGGAAGAAAACAAGAGTGACAGAGAATGTCCAGATCCACTCTTGGTATTCCATCGTTGAGCTGACTGAACGTTTCTCTTCTGTTACAGGCCCCCAGACCTTAGCACAACAGACGCCATGATGCAAACCCAGCCTTGAAAGCCAGCACACAGGCAGCAACACCTGCCCAAATGAGAACAAAGACCTAATCCATCAAAGTCTCTAGCTCTGGGAAAGTTTCCAGATGTACTAACCTTGCTTTTTTTGGCTTCTGTAGTTCTGCTTCTGGCTAACCGAGGTGTGTCAACCCAGGAGGTGGCTTTTGTACTTAAAAGTTTACCCCAAGAAAGCCCCAAACACCCAGTGTAGTTGTTGGCCAGCCAATAAAGACTTTCTATTGGCTTGAACCCCTGTCCGATTAATTTTCTTCTATAGATACCCCACAACAGCTCCCCGTTTCAGTACTTCTGGTTTCAAAGTCTCATTTGCCCTCCAGGGGAAGTCTTGTCGGCAAGCGGAAGAAACTCCCTCTGAGTACCACCCCTTCATTTGCAGATGCCACTGAATTAAAGGGAGAAACTAAACAGCTGAACAGCTTCTGTTGCAGACGTTGTCTGAGTCCAGACATCTCAGAGCGAGTTGTAAGGAGACAGTTGAGTCCAGCCATCTCAGACAACTAACCCATCTTGCTGGCAGGGTCAAAGAAGTTCATGTTCCCAGGCCTAGGAATGAACACCTATCCACGACGTTTCCAAATGTTTTCTTAATTGTGTGTTAACTGGTAAAGAACGTAGAAATTGCTGTTATCTGAACCAAGGTGCATGCGTTGCAAATATACAGAAGCGATTGCTTGCTATGCTCTAATTAACTCCATGCAGCTGACCTGCTCTTTTGTCTCCTTATTACTCTGAGCTCTGGACCTAATGTCTAGGAAAATAAATTAAGGATCTTGAAGCCAGGTACCCTGGATATGGCCCAGTCTCCAATGGTACTCCCTTGCTTAACCCATAATGTCAAAATACAACTGAATAACACTGTAGCTTCCCCCACAACCCCCCTCGTGTTTTGTGTTCCTGCTCTTTAAAAACATTGTATAATCTCTCTTTAAGGACATGGTTTGGATCCTGAACTGGCTGCCTCCCTGAGGGCTCAGAAGACACAGGGACATGGTTTGGATCCTGAACTGGCTGCCTCCCCGAGGGCTCAGAAGACATGGCTTTTCATTTTTCATTTATCTGCAGTGGGCTTTCTTGGCTTCCCAACACTCTGAACCCAACAGACTTAACTGATCTACTTTGTTGATTTATAGCTCCTTATATTTGGAATACGATGCTTGATAGATTCTGATACACTTTATATAGTCTCCCACTTCTTTGTTCTCCTGTTCCTTAGACAATCCTGGGCCGAATCCAGTTCCTTATTTTTATATATTTCCTAGACTCTGAAACCATTAGAGAAACTAGAACCAGAAAAGAAGCCCAGATGTTTTTTTATGGGTTGTTCATGGTTCCGATTCTGAAGATAGGACTAGCCGTGATGGCAGCAGCATTGGTGGTAGTACTAGGAGGATGGAGGCTTCAGTCCAGAAGCAAGGCTCTTAGCCATACCTGGCCCTAGCTGGTCCTTATGAAGCTCACTGGTGTAGGCAGCCCTAGTAGAACTTTCTGGTATCTTAGGGCTCATGATGCTACTGTCTCCTGCTCCACAGGGCTGAATTCCTAGTTCCAACAGCTGACACAGAGGTGTCTGTGTCTCTGGAGTGCAATGAACTAGGAACAGTGACGG
Source organism: Mastomys coucha (assembly GCF_008632895.1). Taxonomy (NCBI): domain Eukaryota; kingdom Metazoa; phylum Chordata; class Mammalia; order Rodentia; family Muridae; genus Mastomys; species Mastomys coucha. Next base: position 165,466,423 of record NW_022196905.1, on the reverse strand, counting down.
TATGGCCCCTCCAACATCCCCATATAGGAATAGAACAAGCCTTCTTGAATCCTGGTGACATGCGCAAATCAGACCGGCACATTTCCAGACCTTTCCAGACAGGCCATCAGAGCCATCAAAGTATCAGTGGGAGCACCCCGGGGTGGGTTGGGAGCTGATCTGAAAGTTGTCAATGATAGAGTCTTTTTATCAAGGACTGCTTGATGGGAAGCTATCAAGAAATCACAGGAGGGCCAGATACTGGTACAAAGTACTTGGGAGTGCTTCCATGATTTGTCACTCTGCATTTCAATTCAAAAGCTATGCATTTGTATTTCCAAGGAAGCTATATTTTTCCAAATGAAGTCTTCAGTTTGATGGTGTGAATTATTTGAAGTAGATTGATTTCATGCTGATTTTCACTTGCTATCACCCAACCAGCAAATTCACAGCAGTAGAAAGATACAGGCCATTGGAGTCTGGAAAGGCGGATGGACGGATGTGACTTATCACTATGGGGTTCCTAACAGACTAACAGGCCTATGGGAACTTTCTGAATACCCCAAGCAAGTTAGAGAGTGAGGGGGAGGAAGGAAGAGATGAACAGAGAATGTAAAGTAGATGGAGTAGGGCAAAACTTTACCTGGCACTCTTATGCGAATATGGGTAGTACCACTTATACTACCCATACTAGAGAAAGCCTTGCTCTCCTGGCTCATTCTATTGGTAGGGAATGTAGAGCATTTGCAAGTAGGGCCTAAAGGATCCTTCAAAGAACTGACCTCCAAGGGCTCATGGGGTCCTGGAATAGTTCTGTTGCCTATCTTGTATGTAGGCTTTTGGTATCCCCATACACACGACCTGCCATCTGCTGCCCTTGCCAAAAGCCCAAAGCATGGGGGGCATTGCAGAACCCGGAACTGTGAGCCAAAATCAAGCTTCTCACTTTCTAACGTATGTGCCTGGAGCATCTTATAGTAACATGAAGCTGACCTACTTTGCATCATTGCCTGAGATTCCTGCAATTTGAGGGAAAATATCTCAATAGTCTCATTCTGGTCTTAGATGGAGGCAGGATTGGTTACTATGCTTGTGGTTCAAATCTGTACTATTGATACTTTTTTTGTCTCCCTAATCTTTTTTTTAATTAGATATTTTATTTATTTACATTTCATATGATATCTCCTTTCCCTGTTTCCCCTCCAGAAAAAAAAAAGAAAGAAAGAAAAAAGAAAGAAAAAGAAAACCTGTTCCTTCCCCCTTCCCCTGCTCAACAACCCACCCTCTCCCGCTTTCTGGCCCTGGTATTCCCCTATACTGGGGCATAGAACCTTCACAGGACCAAGGGCTTCTCCTCCCATTGATGACAGACTTGGTCATTCTCTGCTGGAGCCATTATTCCCACCACGTGTACTCTTTGGTTGGTGGCTTAGTCCCTGGGAACTCTGAGAGTACTAGTTAGTTCATATTGTTGTTCATCCTAAGGGGCTGCAAACACTTCAGCTCCTTAGGTCCTTTCTCTAGCTCTTTCATTGGGGACCCTGTGCTCAGTCCAATGGGTGGTTGTGAGTCTCTACTTCTGTATCAGATACTTTCAGAGCCTCTCAGGAGACAGCTATATTGGGCTCCTGTTAGCCAGCACTTGCTGGCATTCCACAATAGTGTCTGGATTTGATGACTGAACATAGGAAGGATTCCCACGTGGAACAGTCTCTGGATTGCCCTTCCTTCAGTCTCTGCAACTCCTTCCATGGGCAGTTTGTTCCCCCTTTTAAGAAGGAACGAAGTATCCACACTTTGGTCTTCCTTCTTGAGTTTCTGTGGTTTGTGGATTTTATTTTGGGTATTCCGAGCTTCTGGGATAATATCAACTTATCAGAGAATGCATACCATGTGTTCTTTTGTGATTGGGTTACCTCACTCAGGATGATATTCTCCAGATCCAGCCATTTCCCCAAGAATTTCATAAATTCATTGTTTTTAATAGCTGAGAAGTACTCTATTATGTAGATGTACCACATTTTCTGTATCCATTCCTCTGTTGAGGGACATCTGGGTTGTTTCCAGTTTCTGACTATAATGTATAAGGCTGATAAAAACATAGTGGAGCATGTGTCCTTATTACATGTTGGAGCATCTTCTGGGTACATGCCCAGGAGTGGTATAGCTGGGTCCTCTGGTAGTACTATGATTTCTGGAGGAAACTCCAAACTGATTTCCAGAGTGGTTGTACTAGCTTGCAGTCCCACCAGCAATGAAGGAGTGTTCCTCTTTCTCCACAACCTTGCCAGCATCTACTGTCACCTGAGTTTTTGATCTTAACCATTCTGACTGGTGTGAGGTGGAATCTCAGGGGTGTTTTGATTTGCATTTCCCTGATGACTAAGAATGTTGAACATTTCTTTAGGTACTTCTCAGCCATTTGGTATTCCTCAGTTGAGAATTCTTCGTTTAGCTCTGTACCCTATTTTTTTTTAACTTTTTGAGTTCTTTGTATATATTAGATGTTAGCCTTCTATCAGATATAAGATTCGTAAAGATCTTTTCCCTATCTGTTCGTTGCCATTTTGTCCTATTGACAGTGTCCTTTGCCTTACAGAAGCTTTGTAATTTTATGAGGTCCCATTTGTCAATTCTTGATCTTAGAGCATAAGCTATTGGTATTCCGTTCAGGAAAATTTCCCCTGTGCCCATGTGCTCGAGGCTCTTCCCCACTTTCTTTTCTATTAGTTTCAATGTATCTGGTTTTATGTGGTGGTCCTTGATCCACTTGGACTTGAGCTGAGTACAAGGAGATAGGAATGGATCAATTTGCATTCTTCTATATGTTAACCGCCAGTTGAGTTAGCACCATTTGTTGAAAATGCTGTCTTTTTTCCACTGGATGGTTTTTCTACAGCCTCCAAGCCACACAAGATGAAAGATCACCTGTTATAGGGCTCAAAAGTATCAACAAAAAGAGTAATGTTTCAAGATCTTTGAAAATTACATAAAGCCCAAGTTTCAGCCTTTATAAATAAAACATCATCAGGTTCAACCATATGTGTTTATATATTGAATACGACTGCTTCTGTGGCTCATGGAAGTTAATAGATAGATGTAAAACTGATTGCAGGCCTCATGAGGCCTCACAGGTTGACCAGATGGCCTTTTGCAGAGAAGAGTTTTATAGGTTGTAAAGAAAGATGAAATGAAAAAAATCATCATGATGGAGAAATTCTCTTCATTCTTCCTGGTACAGCTTACATGTCCAAACACACTTCTTTTCCTTTCCTTCCCTTCTCTTCCCTTTCCTTTTGTCTCTTTGTTTCCCTTCTGTCCTTTCCTCTCCTCTTTTCTTTTTCTTCATTTTCCATCGAATGTAATCCTTTTGTCATGTTAGGGTTTGAATGCAAAATGTTTCTTATCGGGTTCATGTATTTGAACATGGGTCTCAGGTTCGGGGTGCTATTTTTGAGGGTGTGTTGTACAACATTTCGAACAGTACTTAGCTGGCAGTCTTAGGTCACGCTCATTGGATGTCTCATTTTCAGTGGAATTGTGAGTTAACATGTACTTAGTTTGTTCCTAGGGAAGGGCAGAGAAGAGAGACAGCCAATGAATGTCCTTAAACTAGAAGATGCAGATAGGACAGCCAAGGAATGTTCATACACTGATCAGATACAGATAGGACAATCAATGGATGTTTGTATACTGAGCAGATGCACATGGGACAACCAATGAATGTCCTTATTCTGAGTGGATGCAGATGAAGCTGTACATGTGTAGTAGATACTAGGCAAGCATTGATGGGACAGGTGGTGAATGGGCTTATTCTGAGAGACACAGATGCAGCTTTGACATACAACAATCTAGACCTGCAAACAGGCACAAGCTATTCATCAATCCTGCTCTCAGTGTGGGTGTGCCTGCCTAAGAGGCCAGGGGCCTTTGTCAGCAATTACACTCAGTGCTCCTGATGGCCGCCATGGCCATCACATCTCAGCCTTCTACCCACACAGAAGCAACCTGCCATTGCTTCTGTTTCTAGGACTCAGTCATTTTCTGAGCAGGGGCCTTTCTGGGGTCAAAACTTCCTGCAATGTCCACCATGGAAAGCAGATCAACAACACTGTTTTATAGCTTGCAATATTAAGGCTGTAATATGTTGCATGTTGCAGGAATATTTAAAAAATGAATCCACCCCGTAAACTCCATTTCCTGTCGGGCCAGGGGATCATGGTATTGACCAGCATCACCACATCCCAGTGGGTTCTTATTATTCTCTGACAACTATTAAAAACATTTTGCTCACATGCAACTCTTTATACACCCCCACAATCATTCATCTAAATAGTACCTAAGACCCGGTAAGTAAAGCATGACTCTTAAGGCCTTAATATCCAATCAGATTTATATAATAACAAAATCGCAATTTACAACATGCCAATACAATAATTTCAGAACCAAATAATAAAGACAATATTCTAACCCAATTAATCTATTTTGTAAAAATCTTTGCTTGATTGTATAATATTGTGGGGTCTGGCTCGTCCTCACCGTCTGCCTCCATGTTGACAACCTTCCTCCTCCTCTTTCTCTGACCTTTTTTCTCCTCCAACTCTAGCTCTACCTCTCTATTCCTGTCCAATCACAGACCTGTCATGGCCCAAATGTGATTGGACAGAGAAATGCTGCAGCATTTCACCCTTTCTGTCCAATTAAAAAATAATAATTTTCTCTCAAAATATAAATTGAACACCACTATTGCATACATTGTAAATTATCTGGTGTAAGGTATATCTGACACCCAGTCTAACATCTTTGTCAATAAAATTAAACACTTTCTTCTATCTCAACTTAAAAGACAAAAACTTTACACCTGGCTATGTCTTGGCTTAGATTGGATGCCATCTGAAAACCATTTTCTCAAAAGTTAAAAAGCCTGGGCTGGCTAGGAAACTATGTAGTTTTTCAACTCCATCAGAAATCCAAGAATGACTGAATAATAGAGAATATATGGGAAGCCTAACACAACTTCTAAAATTTTAGCCAATTGATAGAGACTGCTGGACATCTGGACAGTCCTTACTTTAAAACGTTGGAGCATCAGTCTTCAGCATTCTGGCCAGGGTCATTTGACAGACCTTTGTCATGAAGAATTTTAAAGGGCTGATCATCCTGTCTTGGCAGAGATTATCAGTCAATTATTCTGCATAGTGTGTCCTTTCCTGGACAACAATTTTTTCTGTAAATGGAATGGGGCAATTTCTGCCTAGTGGCTGTCTCACCAAAACTGGAGCAACTCTAATGATGCTCAATTTCTCCTTTGAATCCGAGAAAGGGATGTTGTCAGGAGCAGCCAGGTCTCTAGTCAAATGAATAAATAATATTTAATGTCTGGATTTCTGATGTTTTTGAAAACCAACTATCTATGTAAAGTAATCTGGACTGTTGTCTGGTAACTACTCTCAGCTATTTTTAATTAAAATCTTGAAATTACCCTAACAACAAACTCAGAACCATGAATTTGCTAATGTAATAAAAAGTGGTGGAGGTAGAAAGAAGGAGCATGACAGAGATACGTAGGGCCTGCATTTCTTTTGCAACTTCCAAATCTTACAAGAAAAATATAATTATCTAACATTTTGATTTTACAAACATAAAGTAATTTTTATAGGTTCCCACAGTGCCAACTGGTAGAGATTTAGAAATAACTAGATTGGCCCATGTATATTAAGCACATAGAATGTGGCTCATGTTAATGAGAGTGCAGAGCCTCATATTTATTTAATTCTAATTGACTTATGTGTCTAATACCTGTGGCATTGGACAGTTCAGACCTACAGTCAAATAAATAATAGACAGTTACAAGACACTGGGATATATGTAAAGCAAAATGAGTTATGTAAATCAACTTCTCTACATCCTTCTAGATGAGCTTTAACAGCAATTTCAAATAAGATAATATAGGAAGCTACAAGATTCTATTCCCTTTGAGGACAAAGGATGGACTTTGGAGCTTTTGTCTTTTGTAAGGATAGGTAGCCATCAAAAGAAACAAGCAGGGGAGCCAGGAGTTTGTTTTGAGATGTAAGATAGCAAACACACATTTTTCATCATCTAGCGCAAGAAACAAAAATACATTTGGAAAGCTATTGCATAAATTCTCAATAATAGTCAAAAAATGGGAATACTCTATCAAAAGGAGAGTCAAAAAGATTAAGTATTGAGACAAGCTGAGATGGAAAAATGGGCAGCTGAGAAGCAGAAGGGATATAAAAGTCGTTAGATGGAATAAGCAAAGTTTAGGGACCATTGGAGTGCAACCATTGAACAGTAATCTGCTTCACAGCCTCCCCAAACAGGATTGCTACTAAATAATAAAAAGAGCCAGCTTGACTGTACATCAAAAGATGAAGAGCTGCAGACATCTAAAGCTAAGAAGAATAGAATAAAGACAATAACGTAGTATAATGATCAGTAATCACAGAAAACATTCAGAAACATAAAGACAGACACAATGCACAAACTGAAAAACCCATGGCAGGATCACCAAATGAGTACCTGGAGGCCCAGTGAGATATAAGTTAAGATATTTTTGCATTTCAAGTATTAGATAAAGACAAAGTTCTTGAATGGTTTCATATAAACCCAAAGGAAAAGTAGGCAACGTATAACTTCCTAAGAAATGTGAGCTCCCAGACACCAAGCTGGCTAGCCAGTATGTTTTGAGAAGATGGCAGCCAAAGTTTTTCTCCTTCCCCAGTCTCTTCCTGGGCATAGAGAACAGAGTCATCTTTAAAGTGATAATGTTGTTGAAGTGATAATTTAATTATTGTAACAAAGACACTCATTTTTTAAAGAGCTGTTGGCTGTTTTTTTTTCCCCCTTGCTATCAATAAGATCAGTTTTATCTGAGTTAAAATATGGACAGGATTGTCTCTCCAGCATTTCTTTCATAGATCACTCCCAGTAATTACATTTTGAGCCCTTCATAAAACTACATTTTTAACAATATTCAGAAATTGGTCCAAAATAGCCTATCATTTTTTACATTTATATCTTTTATGACTGCTGGAACTGTTAAACTTTTATGCATCATGATAAAGCTAGATCTGGAAACTCTAAGGTCAAATCCTTCATTTTAATTTTTCCGAGAGTGCATACTGGGCTTTGCATTTTGTAAGAACCTAATCATAACTTCAGTGTCCCTCATACCCTTCATTTTCCAAGTACCAATGTATAGAAAGATTGAATGTGTATATCTTTAGAAATCTTGTTTCTGAAGATTTTTTTTTTCTGAATTTGTGAATTCAGTTTTGCAAGTCTTACTGATAATGTTAACCTCCAAGCCAATGGTTTTAAACTCCTTTAGGGGGTTGAACAGTCCTTTCATGTGAATTGCCTAAAACCATCTGCATATCAGATACTTACATCATGATTCATAACTAACAAAATTACAGTTATGAAGTAGCAACAAAAATAATTTTATAGTATATATATAATATGTAATATTATATATGATTTTAATATAACTGTATTAAAGAGTCTGAGCCTTAGGAAGGTGGGAACCACGCTGCTTAAGCTGTGACTCAGTTTCTCCACGGTCTCCCCCCTTCTGCTTCACTCCTCCCATGGGAATATTTTTTCATTTGCTAAGACTATTTATGAAAACTTGAAGTGTGAAAGATGATATTCTTTGGTTGGTGCTGTGCCCATTACATAAAACTTCCTTCTGTATGAAGCCATCAGGGAGGAAGACCAATGAAGGTTGGTGGGCAGACCTATTGTGTCTCTTGGCTCCTGAGGAATTACCTTCCAAATAACTGCTCCCTGGGGTACTCAGGGTTTCTCTGGACTCTTCCCGCAGATCTTAACAACAGTATTCTTGTGGCTGTGCTCAGTGAGAGTGAGAGTGTCTAGAAGGCTGGGCTCTGTGGTATCTCATCCACCTATGCTCTTTCACTCTCTGCAGTCTCTTCATTAGGGTGGCCAGACTTCTTATTA